>NW_012144967.1:1759312-1787017 GCF_000956105.1 Propithecus coquereli
CTGAAAATCATTTTAAAATGTTCTAAAATAACAATTGGATCTTGGAAAAATTGGTAATAGCCCCCATCTAAAACTGAAACAGGAAGATTTTTTTTTTAATGGCTCTAACTTTTATTTTTCTTAATCTTCATTTTTGATTTTAGAAAGATCTTTTTGGACATAATACTTTCTGTGGTAAAGAGGCATTTATTTCAAAGTGAAGCATCTCTTTTAGTTAGTCCTTTTATTTTCAAAGTCAATTTGAACTTAGATAAAATTAAATATAATGATTGGAATAAAAATAGATCTATAGAATGGTCTAATATTTGTAACAGTTTTTCTGACTGGCTATCTATCCTTTCTGTTCTGTAAATGCATAGAAAGATGTCTGTGGTAATAATAGCGTGAAAAATAGTAATAATATTTAACATTTACTGTATGTCAAATATATTCTAGATATTTCACATGGGTTAGCTCACGTATTCTCAACCCTGTTGTATACGCACTGTCCTCATCGTCTTCATTTACAGATGAGGAAACCAAGGCACAGCTGTGTCCTACCCATGGACACACATGAGTGGACCAGGAGAGACCTAAAGCAGCCAGTTTGGCTCCTGAGTGGCCCCTGCCCCTTGCTAACATGCTGAACAATTTCCTTAGATTAACGGGAGCCAATTCTAGGAGAAGAAATTTTTTTTTCACTTTTATCTTTATACGTATATTTTCTATATCATTTGAATTCTTTGAATGATGTATATTTGTTTAAAGAAAAAGCATAACTTTTCTTTAAAATTTTTGCAAATAGTTGGAAGAAAGTTTAAAATAGTCCAGGATGTAAACAGCAAGTTGGAAATGTAGATGGTTTTGCTTCTTTGAATTTGTCTATATTTTAAATTTTTACATTTTAAAATATTGAAGAAAATGAGTGATTTGATTCAAAGTGAGATTGATTCCCTTTTAGGCAGACAAGCCACGAAGCCATTTCTCTATGGGTTTCATTTATCTTTTAATTTTTATATTGGCGTTACTTGGTCCCTCGCTTGACAATTTCTTCCACAGTTCATTGTTTGGAAATGCTCTCGTTCCTGCTTCTTCTCGAAGTGCATTGAGATCCACTAAGAAGATGAGGGCTGATAAAGAGAGTGGAGTACAGATAATTACAGTGAAATAGAATGGGAAGAAAAATATGCCTATGGGAAAAAGATTTTTTAAAAAATAATTGTATTTGGAAGAACTAATGTCAGGTCTTTATAAACTTCATTGCGGGATTTTATAACAAGGCTCTGCTGCCATTTCCCTCTGTTCGTCTCTGCTGATCCTACTGAGAAAAATTGTAAGGTACTTATCTTACATATTCATATAAATAACTTATTTATATACATAAATATTTTATCATCATATACAAATGGCTGGATGAATTCTCACTAAATTTGGAGAGTGTTGGGGGCCTAGATTTACTTAAAATACAGGCTTAGTGAGCCAGAAATTCCATGAGGAGAGTCATTTCAGAGCAGCTGAAACTGAAGAAAAGAATTCATTAAATGTAGAGGTTAAATTTTGAGACTATCTAATTTAAAATGTAACTTTTGGAATGTAACCAATATTTATTTTATTTTTTTAAAGAGCCCCTCAGAAGGGCAGGCAGTCTTCGCCCAGGTCCTCTGACACTTATGCAGCAAGAGGACTGCATAACCCCTGAGAGGTGCCAGGTTGGTAGACAGAGGTTTCACATACGTGCCTGGATTGGAAGTCACAGAGGCAAACCCTAGGGAGAGCAGGCACTGATTGGCGACCCGGCTGGGCTGTGTGGCTCCCGGCTGTCTGGCAGCCAGGAGGAGTCACCTCAGTGATTTTCCTTAACAATGACTCACCCAGGTGCATTGGAGAGGCCAGCTGGAAACAGTGACAGTAGAGTGACAGCTAATGTATTAGGGGACCAACATCGGGGTGCCATCCCTGCACCAGGCCCTTTACTTGTGTGACCCCTCCAATCCTGACAACTGACCACTGAAGGAAATTTAATTATCCAGCAATGTCAATGAGGAAATAAAGATTTAAACAATGGAGCACTTTTCTCAAGGTGACACTCAGTGAATGGCAGAGGTGGCAGACAAACCAACACTGGCCGAGCTTCACTGTGGGGTTTTGAATTCCTGCCCACCGTGACCGAAGGTGTAGCCTGAGCAGGCTCCTTAACTTCTCTATAACTCTTTCCCTGTCTATAAAGAGGGGGAAACAACAGTATCATTGTTGCAGGGCTGTGACGAGGGTCAAAAGAGTTAATAAATACAAACCCCTGGATGATGGTTGACAAATGCAGGAGCCTAGAAAGCGTTCGTGATTATTATCGTGATTATCACATCTCGTGCAGCCACCTAGGCCCGACTATTTTTTACATTCCACACCACAAGGAGAAGATACTGCACGCTCAAAAGCTCAAAAAAAAATTTGATAATTTGATTTTTCAAATTCTGTACTGATTTTTAAAATCATGCAAGGGCCTAAATCCAAGATTCAATGACTGGAAAATACCTGGCTCTTCAATGCTCTGATATTAACACCCAAATGCTGGACAGCAAAGCCCAGAGTAGGGATGTGGCTGGCGAGCAGGAAATCGCCACTTAGCCACGATGACAGGAGGCTCCCTGAAGGATTTTTAATGGTAACATATTTGGTGACTCATTCCTCCCCACTCCCGGTCTGTCCTGGCCTTAATCCCTGGGACTGCTGGCCTCTCTGAAAGTACTCACTGTCTCACATAGTCAAGGCCTCTTGGTCTTCTGTTGGATGTCACTGAGAAATCAAAGGACAAAGAGGAACATTCTCACTAAGCAGGGAGGTTTGGCCCGTGTACATATGGCACCAGTCAACTGAGCCACACTGATGAATCAATAGCTTCCTGGGTCAGGTCTGCAATTCAAGTGATTGCTGTTGTTGTTTCCCTGGAGGAAGGAGGAATGCTTTAGATAAAGTGCTGCAGACTCCTCTTCGTATCTGTGTCCTCATTTCTTTATCAGCTTGACCAAACACTGGAGTTTTCCTTGTGTCCTATGGACCTGGTTGATGTGACTATAAACACTTATCTCTTGTTTTCATGTTCATTTTCCACCAGAATCAATTTGGAGGGAAAAAAAAAAAAAGAAGAGGGACAAGAAGAACAGAAAAGCTGGCCTCCTTCTGACTAAGTGGTAAGAACAGGGAGTCGTGGGGGCGGGGGGGAGTTACAGGCGATTCCAGAGTAGTTTGAGGAGCACAAAGAATAACTGATTGAAAAGAAGGGCTCAGAGTAAGGCCACCGCACCAGCTGATGACACGTACCACTCTTTAAGCATGAGGACCAACACTCGGGCATCTAAAAATGAGAGAAGGGTGGACACATGGAGGAAGAGAAGAGAAACCTTCTAGTTTACCTTTTTCAGAGGGATGCCTCCGGCACCTGAGGGCCACCTACTGGGGAGTCCTTTGACTCCTCTCACTTTGTGGTGATACCACCACGATTGTAAAACCCTATTCATCCTCTCCCAAGGTCAGCCTTTACCCTGGGTTCAAAATAAACGTTCCTCGCTGCCTGTGCTGAGCGTGGACAATGCCTGTGCCCTGTGAGCAGATTGTTCTCTCCCACACACGAGTCGAACCAGCCTTTGCGGGTGAGTAATGGAGGTGTCTGGATTCTGTACAATTACAGGTTGCTGAGTGTCATGTGTCACGCCCCCTCGGGGAGTTTCTTCCCCAGGGCAGTGGGGACAATCCCTCACTTGATCCCTTGTTCTACAAACATCCAAACTGATGCATCAGTTCTTACAGTTTAAAGCCCCATTGTATCCAGGTGAACCTGAGCAGATTTGTGACTCCGTCACTTAGAATGTTCCCATATGCTCTAGTCGGTCTTCCTACCTGCCACATTCAGTCTCACCGGTATCCTGAATGGCAAATCTGCTGCACCTCTGTCTGATCTGACCTGTCTGTGCACACCACTGCCCCTTATTTGTCCACTCAGTGCCGTGCTCCTGTAATGCCACGCCGCCTGAGTCCTGCACACGCCTGCGGCTCTGGGTTCCCAATCCCCAGGCACCCGGGGCACTGTTCTACATTAGCACTAGTCTCAAGATTATGCGTCCACCTTTTGGATGAAACTGTGGAATCCTCTTGGGCAGAGACTTTGTCTTATTTATCCCTGAGTACTTAGCACTTAATTTGGTGCCTGATGCTTAGGAAAGACTCGCGGAATGTTTGTTGAGCTCATCTGGTTCCTGATTCCCATGGCAACACACTGATCAGATCCCTGTCAACAAGTCTACCCCTTCAGCTTGCGCAGCCCTTGACCTGACCATGAGGTCGAGTGGAGCAGGGCTTGGAGGTGAGCTTGAGAAGATTGACAGCTTCCCTGGAACCAGAGCCAGTCCTGAGCGCAGGGCAAGGGACTGCCTTTCTGGCTTTGTGAGAGCGGGAGCAAGATACGGGAGCTTTATTTCCTCTGACCCTCTGGTCACTGATAGATGGTTTCCTTTTGCTCCGTTCACATGCTCTGTGATGTCCTGTGTTGTCTGGCTGTCCAGGCCACTGGGTGTGAGCTGGCTGCTGCACACACCCGGCTCAGGACACACAGAGCCTTTCAGAAGTCCCAGCGGGCGGTGGTAAACAGCCTTCTAGTGTGGCCTGTGGCCAGAGTCTTCACCAGGCTGTGCCTGAGTGAAGAAGGGCAATAGTGACCCTCTGTCCCTCTGTTCTTCCCCACCTTCCCCTTCTCCTTTGTCTCATGCTTCCCAGCGGATGGGCAGTGAGGGGTGACGTGGCACCCAGGGAGATGCCCAGAGTAACCGGTGTGCAGACAGCAGTAGGAAGGGTCAGTGGACAGCTTCGGGGTGTGAGCAGCAACCGCCTTACCAGCCCAAAGGGCGCCTGCCCTGGAGAGTAGCAAGGAAACCATGCCTGTGCCCCAGCCGTCAGGCATAAGTGCACACGTGTGCACATGCACACGCCATGCTCGCCACACACACACACACCACACACAACACACACTCCACACCCCACACACCACACTGCATCACACACATTGTCTGCCATAAAATACCAAGAAGCTGCTTACTGTCAAAGTCACTCTTTCCTAAAAGAATTTTCCGGACACCTCTCTTGGGGTTTCATTAAGAGCAATAAATCTGTGTCTCTAGCTTTCCCAGTGTGGCCCTGGGCTGAGTGTAATTATGTTGTCTTCTTCAGCTCAACAAAGACAGAGCAGTTGCCCATTAAATTCTATTATACTTTGTAGAGTGAACAGGCTAGGTAGAAATCGGTGGCAGATTATTTTGGGAATGGTAGAAATTGGTTTTTAAGTTGCAGGCAAATTGTGTGTGTTATGGGACGGATGTGATCACCAAGCCTCCCAAACTGTTCCAGGCATATGGACCTGGACTCCTTCCCAGCAGATTGGATGGGAAATTTCCCATTAATCCAGCCCTGCTGCCAGCGCTCGGGGCACTTTGGGAATTCCCGGAAAAGCTCTGCTGCAGAATAGCTTACATGCCAGCAAATTATTAAACTTTAGCTTTTAGAAACCACCAGTCATTGTGCAGAGCCAAAAGGGGTGAATCACGAGGGATCAACTGAGTTATACCTCCATAGTCAAAAAGGAGGTGCTACTAAGAGAGTCATCGCATTTGTTTTTGCCTGCAGTCCAGAATCTGCCTCTGAAGATAACTCCAAGAGATTCTTTGGAAAACTGTGAGCAATGTCGATCAATGGGCCTGCAGCCATTTCGTAACCTCTGAAGGTCGTAGCACTCACTGCATTTACACGGTATTCATCTTCTAAAAATCAGCTTTAATTCTTTTTCCCCTTTGCAAATAGAGAGCAGCAAACATTTTTTGAGAACCTGCTCTGAGCCCAGAAATATGCTAAGCACTAGGGAAGCAAAGAGCAGCATAGCAGTCCCAGCCCCTAGATATAATACAAAAACATAGACACGTGTCCCCAGTGCCGTCAACATCATGGAAGCGGTATGCCTGGTCTGGAGCTGAGAGGGGGTGAAGGAGCTTATATTCTTCCTTTCTTCTTCTGGAGTGGAGAGAGGGCCAGACAGAGCTGGGAGGGGAGAGAGTTTACTATTTGCCCAACCTTGACAGGAGCCATTCCATAGATAGATATTTTTAGTTTTAGCTCTTATGAAACTCCAAGTTTATATACAGGACCAAGCTTGCGTGCACTCTGATCTCAAATAAGAGAGAAGTGGCCAACACTGCAGGTCCCCATTGTCCAGCTGGAGGGCAAAAGAGAGGTGAGTCATCTGCTGACTCCAGCCTTGGAGAAAGGAGACCTCGGTCAGGACACACAGGGACGCACAGGTCCACGTGTGCAGATTCCAAGCTGGCAGCCTCATTCTGGACCCCTTTCCCCACCTACTCATCCTTCATTGCATTAGAGTTCTGGGAATCCTGCGCTAGTCAGGGCCATGGTCCTAGGCTTGGTCTCCAAGAAGGTCCCCCACGAAGGCAGCTCTCAGGGGTGATGACCTGGACAAGAGGGGCCTGCTGTGTGGTGGGGGCTGGTGGAGCACATCCTGGGGCCTTTCATTACATGATCTCACATAACCGTAACACGCCTAGCGGCTCTGTCCTGCATCTTTCCCCAGGCTCATAATGTGGAGTTAACAAAAGCAAAGGGTCTGTGATCGGAAAACTGGACGCAGTCTGAATGTTCGACGGGAGGGTGCTGGGTAAATTCACCACTGTGCATTCATAGCCTGGACTATTGCACTGCCATGAAAGTTACATCGATGAAGACCTGTCCAGCCTCCAGCACGGTGACTGAAAAAGGCAGGTTACACGACTGAGATCACATGGGGATCTCAGAGATGTTTAAGCAAACAAAACATGAAAATGGCCATTTTCTCTGAGTATGGAGTTGCTGATTTTTCCATTTTTCTGTATTTTCTTAACTTTTATATAAATGACAAAAGTTATTTAATTGTTTGAAAAGTAAGAGGTCCACCAAAGCCAAGCAGCAAAGTATTCTCTGGCGCTGTGGATAACCTCTGGGGCTTAGGTCTCCTGTAGGGCAAAGATTTGCATTTTTCCTCCTTCCCCCCAACTCCCTTCCATCACTCGCTGGCTAGAGCTTAAACCAAAGGAAGAACCACCAGCTACAAACCAGACTGAATGGGAATGAACCAACATAGACAAAACCGTCTGGGACCTTCAAGTGCTACACCCACCCCTTCGTGTAGAGGGTCCCGGACCTTTACAAACTCTTCCACCCAAGGTACATTTATTGAACAAATGCTATATTCCACGTACAGCTCTGGGCATGGACAAAATCCCTGTTCTCATTTCCACCTCTTCCTCTTTTTGTTAAATAACATCTGTCTTCTCTTTGAGGTTCACTCACCTGTTGTCTACAGGGCAGGGGAAGGAGAAAGGAAGGAGGAGCCAAAGCTAATGTTAGCCCAGCCTCCACTATTATCTCATGGAATCCCCAGAATCACCATGTGAGGATTTTACAGAAGGGAAACAACCTCAGAGAGGTTAATTAATTTATTCAAGGTCACACAGCAATTAAAGGGCAGAACATGACCAAGCTCATGTTCTCCTATGACACCATCCTGCTACTTTAGAGAAGCATTAAAAAAGTCAAGTTCTTTTATTCCAGACTCAGCTTTGTAGTCTACTAACTTTAGTAAGACATCTACACTTAGGGACTCACCAGGATTTTAAGATCCATCAGATTTAAGCAGGATTGTTACTATTTTGGGGTTCAAATAATTTTTAATTTCCATAGACAACAAAACAGCACTAAAAAATTCCTAGATTTAGTTTTATTTTGTTTTTTTTCTCTCATTAAAACCTTACCTGCTAATCATAGTGTATGACGCGTCAGAGATCGTCCTAACAGACAAATGCTAGGAGCCGGCCTGAGTCAGAGGAACACAGGGCCCTCCTGATGTGCCGGGCCCGGCCGCGTGACGGATGGGCTTCACGCCTCTCTGTGAGTTCCCTTCCTCCTCATTTCCTTTTGGCCGCTGCACTCTGCCAAGCTCTTTCCCATCTCAAAACTTTACACCTGTTCTACTTGCCAGAAATACTGTCCCTGCTGGCCCTCTGGTGGCTGTCATCATCCCATTTCGGCTCACGTGCTGTCCTTGTACAACAGCCTTCCCTGGTCCTCCTCAAAGGACACCACCCTCAACCAGCCACTTCCCTTCCCTCCCCCTGTGTATTTTCTTCGTAGTATCAGCCACTGCTTGTGATTACCTTATTTATTTATTTGTTCATTTATTTATTGTCTGTTTCCCCCCAAGAGGCTGTGTGCTCCACGGTTGTTTTGGTCCCTGCAGCAATTAGAACAGTAGCTGGTACACACGAGGCACTCAGTAAATATTTTTGAATGAGGGACTGGGCTCCAGAGGCCGTGAGAATAACTTCATTCCCACACATTCAGCCTCCAGCCAGGGAGGGTGGGGGCTCAGCAGAAGTGAGACGGGAGATGATAAAACCAGAACGCCATTGTCGGGAAGCTTGAAGACAAGGTCACCCTTTAAGCATCTAGAAACCCGCATTTATTTCTTTCACACCTTATCTCCCACCCTGTCTGGGGACTGAACCTGAGAGGCTTCTCCCAACCATCTTGACCACAGGATCAACTTCCTCCATGAACATAAAGATAAAATCACTGTGACATCAACAGATACATTTTTTAAAAAAACTATTAATAGAATCCAAATCTCATGTAAACACTGTGCTATTGCACATTGAGTTCTGCTTCTTCGTCTTCCTTTTTAAAGACTTAACCCCTCCCCAGCAGGAAGTTTGCTTAGGTTTCCTGACTCCACACCAATCCCTTCTGTGGTGAAAGGCAAGCTGATCACCTTTCACAACGACACAGAAGTGATTTAAATCAGAGGGTGACCCAATTACAATGTTTGTGTTGTGTCCCATGGAGAAAACCAAAGCTGAAATCCAGTAACCAGTGATAGGAGGATCTGGAGACAGAAAGTGACCTGAATTCTGAGAGAAAAGGAAGTCCGAGAACAAGCTGGCGTCCTTCCAAAACTTGTTTATTGTGTGAATTCCTAGAAGACAGTGTGACACCAGGAAACAGGCTGGAGTGGCGCACCCAAACAATTATGCTACAGGGAGCTGCGGAGGCAGAAAAACAGACTCAGCAGCCTGGAGAGTAGAGGACAGAGCACAGTCTTGGTGGCCCAAGGGTTTTCTGTTTGCGTTGCTGTGCTGTCATTGTTCTTGTTGACCTGCTGAACTCTATGATGAGACCAGACGTTTAATAAATGTCTTCTATTCTAAAACTTGCCTCTAAGTAACAACAGCAGCAGCAGCAAGTGTTTTTGACCCCCCACTGTCTGACAACACTGCTTCAGGCTGTGTAAACCCAACAGTAAAAAGTCAAGCATAGCTCCTGTCCCCGTGGAGACACTATGTCCGTGCAAGGACAGAGGACCTGCAAGTCCTGAGGTCTATAGCTGAGTCTCCTCTTTGCAGGACGGCTGTACTTCCGGCCACACTGCAGTCTGAGAGAGGGGAGCGTGGCACCCACATGTTCTAACGCTCACATCTGTCTCCGTGAAGGATCTCTCCAGAGGAGTCCCCTCCCCTAATGTCATCAAGACATGAAACTCTTTGGTTTGTAATACTGGATTGAAATCGCACTGAACAAGATCTCTCAGTGGAAAGTTAAGACATGGGAGCACTCGCTAGGTTGTTTTGGTCCCCTCAAACGTTACTGAAAATGTCCCCATTTAATAACTTCTTATGATTTGCCTACTAGAAATCTTAAAGAGTTTACTTCTTAGATTTGTAACAGTAAGAATATTTTTAAAATGCAAGGATCATAGAACCATCAGAATTATTCTTTGACAATTGTCAGTGCTAGCAACAAAGTTTTTAGGTTCCCAAAAGGTATTTGTTTGGACACTAAAGAGACAGTGCGAACTATGAGGAGAGAAAAGGGTGCAGTAGAGTGAGGGGGGCTGAGGCGTGAAGAGACCTGACGTCTCACCCCGCTGGGTCAGCGATGCTATCCTGGACAACGACACCTCTCTGAGCCTCTGCTTCCCCTTCTCTAAAGGGAGGGTGTCCTCTGAGGGTTCACTCCTAGAGCTCAGATTTTATGAGCCTGCGAAGAACAAAGATGTTTCGCACACACTATTTAATGTTGTCTAGGAGACAACCAGCAGATCTTACCCGACAATCCATTTCATTTCAAGAAATGGTTTCAAGAATGAAAAGTACCATAATAATGCCAGTGTGTTTGGGTGTGCCACTCCAGCCTGTTCCTCGGTGTCACACTGTCTTCTGGGAATTCACACAATAAACAACCACCACTTCTGTTTCGTATTGCATTTCTTTTAGGAAGTGTCAATGCCTAAGATCTATGACACATAATGCATATTTGCTTCTTTTTTCTCAATATATGTACATTCAGTGTATCTCAACTCCAAAGAACTACAGGTAAACTCTAACATGAGCAGTAGGACACGGCCAGATAGGAGGAATGTGCACAGTGACTTTGGACAAATTTCTTAATTCCTAGGCCCTGGTTTCCTCCTCCACAAGAGGAGTAAACCAGTTTCAGTCATCTGTTAGGTCACCTTTATGTCAGTGTGGAAACCCCCACTGGAGGTGAAGGACAGCTCTGTTCAGTGCACTGAGGATGTATGGGAAGAGGCTCAAATGTGTAAGAATAGAAAGTGAAAGTTACGGCCCCTTAACCCTATTCCACAAATGCAGATACATTTCTTTTAAAACTCCTTTCTTTCTCAAGACTGGAAAGGTAAACACTCATGAAAAACAAAGTTTTAAAAGAAAACAACAGTGGCCTTATCTGCTTTTCCCTTTGGTGAGGTGACCTTCCCTGGGACACTTACTCATGTTATGTATGTATTTTTATTCTTTCAGCCCTTCTTTTATGTACTCATTCAACAAATATTTATTGAGAAGTTACAGAGTTCTACTGGCTCTCTCGTCTGTGCAATCGCAATTGTGTAGCCAGGCTTCGTGCTTTCTAAACTTTCATCTTCTCACGCAGAAAATAAAACAGTTGTTCTACTGTTTCCGCTTACCTCCCTCCCCAGGTCAGACTGTCAACATTCTTTCTCACTCAGGCAGGGCTGCTCTGGCAAAGTCACCTTGCCTTTGTTCTCCAGAGGTCTGATGAGCAGCTCCCTGCAGGCCCCCACATGAAGTCCACACTCTTTGGGGTGGCCTCGAGTCCCTTGGCATCTCAGCCACTCTTTCTTTGCAGTTGTGGCTTCCGGTGTGCCCAGGCAGCAAGGGCACGTGGGCTCTACCGACCAGCCTGTTGCCGTGGCGGGCGTGTCCCTCTCATTCAAACCCGTGAGCCCTTGGGAGGTGGCATAGTGATGTGTTAAGAGCAAAGCTATGAAGTCAATGAAACCTGGATTTTACCTGAAATTCCAATATTAACTAATTTTGAGAACTTTGCCAAGTTTCCCTAGCCCTCTGATACGTGAAAAGACCGGGAAAACCACTTCGTGGAATTGTCTTTAGGCTAAAAGCAGATAAGTTATGTAAATCGTTTGCTCCAAAAACTGGATTGATAGTTGCTCATGAAATCTCCTCCAGCTAAACATCATGAACCCTATTCTTGCTGTCCAACCTCTACTCAACTTTCTAAGTCACGTTCTCATGCCATTTTTATCATGAAATGTCTAAAAGCACGTGCTCTCTCAGCTGGACTCTCTGATACGGCCTGTATTACATTCTACCATGTATCTTAGTATCTGCGTTGTTATTGTAGCACCCGTGGGAAAGTGGACATCTCATGCATCATTATTTTGTCCCAAAGCCTGGCACAGTTGATTGCCCATGGTATGTAGTACTCAAAAACATTCGTGAAATGAATTAGTGAATGAATACATAATGTATTAATAAATGAGTATGACACGTTTGAAGCTCTGACTCGGGTGGGGCAAAGGCAGTATATGTAACCTAAACATTTGTACCCCCACAATATGCTGAAATAAAATAAATAAACAAATAAAAGAAGTTAAAATAAATAAATAAAATGATAAGCAAAAATAAATAAACGAGTATGCTAGTAATAGAAATTTCTGTTTGAGGCCCTAAAAGAAGCTGATGTATCTATCTGAAATTTTTAAAAAATTGAAATTGTTCCTTCAATAAGATATTTGAGCACATGTAACTGACAATAGGATTAGGATGGATACAGAATACATAAAGAATCATATGAATCAGTAAGAAAAAAAGAACTAATAATAAAAATGGGCAAAGGGTAGAAACAGAAGATTTCACAAAAGATAAAACCTACATGGCCAATAAACATATGAAATGTTGTTCAACCTCACTAGTAATTACGGAAATAGAAACTAAAATAATAAGGGAACATTTAGCAAAAATGAAAACTCTGTAGGTACGAAGTACTGGTGAGGATGAAAGAAAGTAGGAGTCTCAAAAAATGTTTCGAATTGATCATGATAGATTCCTACAATGAAATCCAAAAATGTAGTGAGAATGATGAATCTTATCTACCTTTGTCAACATAGACAAATCTGAAAAACATAGCAGAACATGATAAAGGCTACTTTTAGAAGTGTGACAGTATTTATGTGCAGCATCAACACACACAAGTACATGTGCACATGATCACACCCTATATTGTATCTGGAGGGGGTGACATACTAAGATTGCAAAATATGGACAAGGTGGGGTCACGTGATGTTCGTACCATGGTCTCCCCTGGGAAGGAATGAGAGAGGAAGGAATCGAGACAGCTGCAACCAGATCTCTGGCTTTATCTGAAAAGTTTTATTTCTATATTTAGAAACATTTAAAGCAGATTAAGCAAAAACTGGGTGGTGAAAACACTGGGTGGTGAATATGTGTTTTCATTTTATTCTTATTTTCTCAATTAGAAATGCTTCATAGCTTTAAAAATTTTTTAAAAATGTAATACCTATGATTGGCGGATGCAAAGGATTGACTAGATGTTTATTTCCAGAACATTCTAGCAATAAGCCCAAAAGGAATGGGATAGGGCTTTTGTTGACCTATATGGAATCATATTTAAGATGATATCCAAAACTGAAAATGCAGTTACATTATTAAAGATGTTATTTAAAAAGCTCTAATTTTGTCTGCAGTAACTTCCTCCTGTAAGGTGACCATTGTGCTATTTTTCTTCTTTTCTACCCAGCACTAGTAGCGTATCACCTGCTGGCAGTGCATTGACCTTCGATGGTGAGTGCTGAAGATTTTTATAGAAATATTAAAAAAAACAAAAACGGAGCTCTTCCCAAGTTTTCCTCCCTCACCTTCTCTCCTAAGCAGTACTGCTCTGGTTGGTTGCTGGCGGACTTCTTAGTGGCGGATCACTACCAGGGTCCCATGTAGTGGCCGCACAGAACCCCTCAGAACTGCTGTGTGGGAAGAAGAGACGATGAGTTACGGGAGCTGAGTAGTGGGGCAGATCAGGAATGGCCAGAGGAGGGGTCTAGATGTTAATTCTCCCCGAGATGAAATTTAACTTATTGTATTGTTGAAGTAACTGAATGATGTAGCTTTTCCAGATTCATCTAACATTTATTGAACACTCATTATAGGGGATCTAGGATTAATGGACCTTATTCCATTATTTCTCTAAACAACCATTGAGAGTATATTATTATTCCCATTCTTCAGACAAGAAGACTGAGGCTCAGACGAGCTGAGTGACATCCCTGAGGTTGTTTTACTTGGGTAGCCAGGAATTACAGGCAAATCTCTCATTTTGTTTGCCTCTTAGATAATTCTCCAACTTGATCTGTTTTTCTCTGTTGAAGGACAAATTTCTTATCTTTATTTCCAAGAAATGTTCTTCAGTTGCCTGTAAACATGTGTTTTGAGAATAGCACTGCACTTTTTCCTACAATGTCTCATCTGGTAACGTCAATAGACTCAGATGAAGAGAGAACCCTTGTGCTCACTTACGCCTTTGCAAGTAGAGTAAGCAATCAACCCCGAGGCAGAGTGAGAGCTTTACATCACTCACAATGAAGGTTTTACTGAGGGGCTAACAGGAGAGTGCCATCACAGGATTACTTTTAAATGACAATAATAACAGGTTTATGTTTCTTTAAAATACCTGGTAGCTCATTATATGGTACGAAATGATTTGCAACATTTCTCAAAAATCTGAGGCCAGGCACAGTGGCTCACACCTGTAATCCTAGCACTCTGGGAGGTCAAAGTGGGTGGATCATTTGAGCTCAGGAGTTTGAGACCAGCCTGAGCAAGAGACCCCCGCCTCTACTAAAAATAGAAAGAAATTAGCTGGACAACTAAAAATATATTGAAAAAACTAGCTGGGCATGGTGGTGCACGCCTGTAGTCCCAGCTACTCGGGAGGCTGAGGCAGGAGAATCGCTTGAGCCCAGAAGTTTGAGGTTGCTGTGAGCTAGGCTGATGCCACAGCACTCTAGCCAGGGCAACAGAGTAAGACTCTGTCTCAGAAAAATAAATTAATTAATTAAAAAAATCTGAGATGAAATGCTTCTTTCTGTTTTCTTTCTTTATCTGTTCATCCTATCTGTTCTTCCGTAGCTGAGTAACCCAGAGAGATTTTTCTCCAGGTCTTTCCTCTGGGTGAGCATCTTGAAGGCGTCAGTCACGGAAGTTGAGGCTGGCCATGTTCAGTCACTTAGGCCTTCGCTTTAGTGGAGAAGTATCTGGTTGGATCCACAGAAAACAGGTTGAAGGACTAAATGAAACTGCTTCTATGTCTTACCTCATTTAAAGCAGGGGTCCCCAACCTATGGTGAGTTGTATAATTATTTCATTCTATGTTACAATGTAATAGCAATAGAAATAAAGTGCACAATAAATGCAATGCACTTGAATCATCCCAAAACCATCCCTCACTTCCCAGTCCATGGAAAAATTGTCGTCCCTGAAAATGGTCCCTGGTGCCCAAAAGGCTGGGGACCACTGATTTAAAGAGTTTGTCCCCAGATGGCTGAGACAGAAAGGACTGAGGAGGAAGGGGGTCAAGGATGGCTGCAGTACCCGGTTGCAGACACAGTGGATTACAAGGGGATCATTTTGGGTTCCAAGTTTTTAGAAACTACCTGAAAATCCTCCTTTAGCATTCTTTCTGTGATGAAAAGTTCCTGCTTGGCCATTTTTTAAAAGAAGAAATCCAGGAACGGACCTAGAGAATGACAAGTGCTGGGAATGGTTAAGGTATTTCTCAAAGTGGCATTTCTCTTCTCATCACCAGTTCAGTAGATGTGGTGATCCATAGATGTGGTGTCTCATATTGCCTTTTGTGCTGTAAAAGCCAAATGAGAGGCTTTTAAATTATTTCTGTTGCCCGAGAAAGAGAAATATTATCCACAGTAACAAAATCATCAAATTTTATTATGCACAAGTTAGAGCTATATATTTCAGAGTTTTGCTTTAGAGGATATCATTTAGAAAAATGGAACAGCTTTTCATTGGCTTGGAAGTTTCTATTGTCAAAACATATTACCAGGAAAGTACAATACATTGTAAAATTACAAGGAACTGCGATTCAGCCCTATTTTGATTTTATTTATAAAAAACCAAATTAATAGCAAATGAATAAAACTTTTAAACCATTATCTGAGTAATAATACTAAACAGAACAACTAATAAAACAGCCGCATTCAAACAGCTGTTTAAGAAAACCCAATGATATTTCATCCATTGTCAAACTTGGCATTTGAGCAGAATAAAGACCAAAGTAAATATTTATTGATTCATGTGAGAATACTGAAAATTTCTCTTTTATAAGTAGAATAAGCAAATAAACCATAATTTATAAAAACCCTGGCTAGCTAAATCAGCTAATGGGTCTATTCAAAAAATTCTTATCATGTAAACTGTGAACTGACAATTATAATTGAAAATTACCAGTTTCTCTATGAATTTAATATACATATAGTTAACCACCTGCTTGACTGTTATACAGAGCCATTTAAACGTGCAAATGGATGTACAAATGTTTGAAGGCTTTTGAACCAAGCACATTAATTGCCAGTCTGTGTTAATGGAAACACACAGAATGGATGCTTGCCTCTGTCTGTAATAAATATAAAAATTCCCTGGGCTTCTCAGTCTCCGTACCAAGCACACATGGAGGCTTTTTATAGGAAGAGCTCATTTGAGAGCCTGAGCCCCTCAACCCCAACCAAATAGGTGAAAAGGAGACAGGAAAAAGTTGCGTCAGCCAGATTGGTTGCAAGTGCTACATTCCTAGTGCTGTTCCGTCTAAGCAGGGACCCAGATGCTTGACCATGAAGCCCAGTGCCTACAGAATGGGCATGGGAAGCAAGGTGAAGTTCAGTGTAAGCCCAGGGGCATGTTAGTGCCCAGTTCCTTCCTGTTGACTACCGGGCAAATGACCCAGTGCTTTCCCTTAGTGGCCTAGGGACCCCCATTAGGACTTCCTCTAGACCTGCCCTCATCAAGAAGTGACCCAGACCTAAGATGCTCTTTCTCCTTAGCAAGGTATCTCTGTCCTCTGGCCCCTGCCTGCAGGCTCTGGGTGTTTCAGGAAGAAATGTAAGGAAAGCCTGATGTTCTCCTCTGCCATTGGCTGTCTAGGGTAGGGGCCACTCTCAGGGCTTATGTCAGGCCTCTCTCTTGGTTGCCCCTATTTTTCTCTGGCCATCAGGGTGCAGATGGAGGGAGCCCTGACATCACTCTGAGCCAGGACTCAGTGAAATATGTAGATGTCTGGAAAACGGTTGGGAACCTTTGTGGGTTGAGCAGACTCATCCTAAGGTAAGAGGATGCCAGGGAAGACAAGCTCGGCCCAGTTGCAGAGTTTCATCTTCAGAAGAGAGTCGAGATTCTGAGGATTATGGGTCACCTGAGTTTTGGCATCAGTCCAGTCTCAAGGTTGCACATCTGAGTCTTATGGAGAGGAAAATCTGCAAATGAAAAAGTGAAAACTGCAGTTTCTCTAGAAACAAGGCAATAGAGTGGGGCCCAAGAAGCCAACTGGGGGGCAGGGCTCTAAAAAACAAAATACAAAATGAAAGAAGTCATTCCCCATTTCACAAAAAATCAACCCCAGCCTGGGTTTGTGACCACTTTAGGGCAGCAGAGACAATGCCAGGGGGTAGTGAGAACTGACTTCTTCGTGGGGACTTCTGGGAAATTCTTGGGAGTAGGGGAGGGACTTGAGATTTTTTTCAAGAGCAAGTTGGGGAAAGAGTCAGGAACATGGGGATATTGTTTCTAATGGGATTCCATTCACCTCCACAGGCTGATGGAACCTGGGAACACACAGATAAGGGGAAGGGGAAGCAGGACTAAGGCATGACATGTCGGATGTGTCCTTCCTCTCTCCGCTGTGCCTCCCCTCAGCAGTGCCACCTGGCCTGGCATTCAGCTCCACTCTCCAGCCTTATTTCCAAATGACCTTGGGGATTCTCAAAGCATCCATTCCAATCTTAAAGGATACAAATTCCCCACCAGTTAAGATATAAGAAGACTAAGCTCCAGGCTCTGAGGACCATTTCAAGAGAAGAGAAGAATTCTGGACGTCCTTTAAGCATATTTGTGTCACTAAACTTTGCAGTTATTGCTCATGTATGTGTGAGCAGACCACGGGGTCCTGGGCATTACCCAGGGTGGTGACTACATAGTGAGAAGGGCCCAGCTCTCACTGGACCCAGGCCATTGTTGAAAGATTTGCAAGAGGAAGAAAGGGACCCAGCAATTCTTGAGAAATCAGGTTCTTGTTTCTTTGTGGGCCTGAGAGAGAGAGAGAAACTCTCGGTTCCTCATTTCTTTGTAGGTCAGAGAGAGAAAGCAAAAACAGAAGACAGCCTGAGAAAGCACATCTGTGGCTTCTGACCACTTAAGTATGTACACAGACCTCAAGTCCTGGGAGGAGATGGTGTGCGCAAGTGTGACCTGTGATCCAGAGCCAGGCCTTTGTCCCTGAAAGACCCTGTGGGTGGGCCCGGGACACGCTGGGCCTCCTTGGCAGAATGGGGAAGGAGAGGCCACCGGGATGGGGGCAGGAGGAGACTGAACCAGCAACCCAGCTGGCCTCCGTGGGGCCACAGTCCAAATGCCAATGGCCAAAGGGGCCTGAACATTCAGGTCTCATCCCTGTGTCCTTGTCCATTTCTGGGAAGATATTCTGCATGGGGGCCATTGAGTGACAGCAGGAGGAATTTGGTGCTGGAAGCTCAGAGGCAGGTTACAAGGACTCTGTGAAGGACTAGAGTTGGAGTCTGGATGTGGGGAACAAGGTTGCCCCACGCAGGAAGAGAGAGGGAGGGTGAACAACTGTGGCCATGTGCCTGGGATTGAGGGCATCCTGGGGTATAAGACTTCCAGTGCTAAAACTGAGAAAGTCCTGGGCAAGCCAGGACAAGATGGTCCCCCTGGGGAAGGGCTGGGAGTCACTGAGCAGGGCATCAGGGGCCTGGGTGGGGAAGGAGACAGGCTCCAGTTTTGGGATTGTTTTGGTTTTAAGGTATAAATTTCCTTCACAAAAATAGGCTCAAAGGAGAAAAAAACCCCCAAACCATACATCAAACACCCACACTCCCCCCATACCCCGCTACCAAAAAAGACTATTTTCTCTTAGTGAACTTATCTAATATGTGGAGCCCTCATTTTTGCTGCTGGCAGCCCATGTCTGATTTATTCCCTGATTTAAGGAATTTCTTGGACCCTCCTTCCCAGGCGTTCCTGGTGTTGGAGTTGAGGCTTTGGGTTTAAGCTAAGCAGACTGCTGTCTGGGACGGGCTTTCTCTTAGTGTGGGCCCAGCCCCACCTGTGGGTCACACAGCCAAGGAGAGGCAATGGCTGAGCAAGGCAGGTGCTCAGGCGTCCAGGCTCAGACCAGACCTGGTGCAATAAAACACATTCCAGCTCCCACTAGCAGCTGCCTTTGAGCCTGCAGACATACTGTTTGTCTTGGAACCAGTCAGGCTAAGGCCGAAGTTCAAAGACCTGGTGCCTCTGGCTGGCCGAGGCTGGAGAAAGGTTAACATGTAGGTTGCCTGGCTCACACCAACTCAGTTCTCCCCCAGAAAGACTTCTACATTATGTTCAGCAGCAAGTCTGAGATTGTCAGAAATCCCCCCTGTTCAATGTAGATACTGTTTAAAACATTTTCCCATTGGTAGAGGGAATTATGTTTGTTTTGTCCTTGACAGAACAATTCTGGGGCTGGTTGTTTTAAAAAGGCTTCAAGTACAGTGAGGTTAATTATCTTAAAAATACTGCATTTATCTGATGCGATCTTGCCACTCTCTTAGAGGAACAGCTGTTGGTGTTTGCAGCCATAGTGTTTGAGATAGGCTATCTCTTGACATTGGGACCAACCTTTTTTTTGTTATGTCAGATAAGATAAAAGTACCTGTTTGCTGCTACAGTTTCCCCTGGTACCCAGCATTCTGCATTTACGTAAGAGGGCCAGATGGCTGAATTAAGGATGAAATACACACATCAAGATTTGCTTTTAAATCCACCGCTGTAGATGTAGGTTCTCTTAAGAGGGTTACCAAGAATCTTTAGCTTTATCCTCTCCTAAGGAAGATGAAACTAGAGACTTTAGCTAAATATCACACTTCTTCCATGTGTATGCATACACACACTTCCACATACTTCTTAAACTTGTGTTAATTTAGGCAGGAGAAAAGAAAATTATAAAAGCATTTGGGTTCCTAAGCTGTTTTTCCATAACCTCATCTCTCTTGGAAGCATTAGAATGGATCTGCAGCAAAGCTTTCAAATAGTGAACCCTCAGTGCAGTGTCTTAGATGGTCTCACACGTGCTCCATGACCTGTCATTCCCTGAACTATTGTGTTTCAATATTAGGGTTTTGCCTCTGGCTTCCTGTACTGCCGTGATTTTGGGTGTGTATGAGATATGGGATTTTATCGAAGGCCTCCTCATCCCTTACCTGTTTACTGCCCACTAATCTATCAGCTACTAAAAATAAAGCTCATGCTTTGTGTTCTTCTAGTAGTGGGATGAAGTGATGGTGATAATATGCCCCCTCTTGATTTCCAGGTATACAAACAATGCAAATTTGGATGAGTTATCTTGCCCATGGGGTGAAGTTTCCAGCCAAGACACGAAGCATGTGTGTGTGTGTTCATGCGCATGTGTGTACAAGCCTTGTGTGCCCGTGTGTGCATTTGCGTGTGCTGTGTTTTGAAATAAGCTAACAATGAACCATAAACCTTTATACTTTATTGAATCAACTCAATAAATCAGTTCAGGCAAGTCCAAATATTTTCAGTGATAGCTAATACAAACAAGCCATCACGTATAGAACACTTATTATGTGGACAATTAGATGGATTCTGGCCTTTTTTTTTAAGGAAAAGAAAAATTTCTGGCATCTACTGCCTTCAGTTTACTCATTTAATAACATTTCCCTGACTCCTTTCTACTAGTCTTGTACTGTTTGGGGCAGACTGGTAAGAAGCTGGCAGAAAAGGGCTTCGCATCCAGCAGATTCCCATGGAAGCAGGAACTTATTGTCTGTTTCTTCCTTTTGTAACAGAGCTGACATTCTCACCTGAAATAGACCCAGGTCTGGAGGTAAAGGGTGGAGATGAAAGAACAAGAGGTAACAGTGTGTGTGCATGTGTGTGTGTGTGGGGGGACATTTGCAAGTATGAGTGAAACATCCACGTCTTCCTTGTTCCCAATGGGAAATGCTGTCTAAATCATGTCTCTTCCTGTCAATGCAAGACATCTTGGTTCCTTGAAAATTTGGCAGGGATGAAATATCCATCAGTGAACGCAGAAATAGTTCCACCAAAGCAACAGTTCATGGTGAACTCAGTTACAGTAACATTCCAGAAATTGGCACTAGTCAATACTTTTCATCTACCCTCCACTCCTATCACCATGTATTTCTATTTTGCCTCTTCCTCTCATCACCGACAGATTCATGTCCGGTTTTTAGGAAAAGCTCCTTACATTAGCAATGTAATGGCTTCTATAAAATAAGAGCTCTCCTGTTTAGAAAAATCTAATAATCTTAACAAGCCCATGTTTTATAATATTGTTTCATTAAAAATAAACACATATTTGTAGTTAAAAACTATTCTCTGTTTCGAAGTGGGCTTTCCATCTCATCAGATATTAAGAAGTAACTGTTAAAGAAGGGAACTAAAGAAGAGGCAGGAAATAAAGAAGAAAAAATTCAGGAAATTTAATATACCAACAAACAAGGCAAATGTCTCTTTCCTCCATCATTTATGTTAAAATTTATCAGATTCAGAAGCCAATATGATAAATACCTGAATATAGTTTTTCCTTGTGCTATAATTTCATCATAGGTGTATCCTGCTCATTTATAATGCAGTATCTTGATATGGGAAGGCAAAATATTTTGAGTACTCTGATAAGCTAAAAATGAGCCCCTAAAAGTTTGTGTAAATCTGCATTTATATATTTTCTATATGAAATTCATTCTCAAACTCAAAACCAAAATATTTGCAAAGGTATCATGTGCATATAAATCTTAGGCATTTTCTTTGTAAGGTGCAAAATGAAATTTTAAGTAGTCGTCAGTTGTTTCTTTTAAAACAGCTCAGCTGAAATACACAGGAACAAACTATTGATGCATGCATGGATCTTAGGGGTGTTATGATGACTGAAAAAAGCCCATCTCTAAATGTACATACTGATTCCGTGTATCCAGCATTCTCAAAATGACAAAATTATAGAGAAGAAAAAGAGATGGGGGGAACGGAAGGAAGGAAAGGGAAGTGGGGGGTGTGACTGCAAAGGAACAGCCCAAAGGAGTTTCTTTGAGGTGATGCAGCAGGTCTGTATCTTGATTCTGATGGTGATACATAAACCTCCGAGACAAAATGTCATAGAACTATATGAAAAAAACATACACAAGAAAAATGAGAGCATGCAAAAACTGGTGAAATCCAAGTAAGGTCTGAACTCCAGCTGATTGTCTGTGTTGTCCATGCCCTGGTTTTGCTAACGTACTATAGTTATCACTGGGGGAGACTGGGTGATGGGGACAAAGGACCTCTCTGTACTATTACAGCAACTTCTTTTGAGTCTATAATTATTTCAAAATATAGAGGTAAAAAACATAAACCTCTGTTGAAGAAAGGATTCTAGCTACTAACCAAACTTAGGAAGCAATTTAGTCAGACTGGTGTCCGTGCAGGAGGCTGGGCTTTTAGATATAAACACTGAAGACTTCTGATTTAGCATATGCTTAGGATCCCAGGTCTGCAACTCTTAAGCTATGTAACTGAATGCAGTGGCCGTTTCCAACACTTCTATTAAAATTGCAGAATCAGGAAATTTCAGGGCAAGCAGGGACCTCACAGAGCATGCAGGCCAAGCTCTCAGGTTATGCTTCTCTGGGTTTTGGTATCCTCATTTGTAACTTAAGGACTTTGATCTAGTTTTTTTGTAGTGTCCTGCCTAGTTCTAAATTCTACAATCCACAACTTTCTACCATAAACTACAGAAACTTTAATGGTGATTTTATAAATTTTGCCTCAGACAAATACTTTAGCTTTGTTCAATTACAAACATGGACGCAGGAACAACCTATTTATTACGTAACACCATTTCACATATTAAAATCAACTGGAGATTAAATTAACTGGACTAATTCTTACTGCTTAGCTAAGGTTTTAATTTTCTGGGAAGTTTCCTTGCGATGACTTACTAGCACATTTTTCTTGTACAAAACATATCACTTGTATCCACTTAAGTATTTACGTAGAAAGGGGAGGTTTACTTAGGTCAGTGTTTCCCAGTATGGGTCCCTTGACTGCCCACTAGATTTGCTAAATCAATACTGGGGAGATTCTGGCAAAGAAAACACTCAAACTCAGGAGGCTTTAAAGAGTGGCCATTATCATTTGGGAATAAATGGTAATATGCTCTCTTACCAACCAATATAGCTTTAGCTTCCTTATTCATCTTGACTGCTTTTCTTCATGGAATTGCTAAAAACTGATTACCTTGGGAAGCTGAGCCCACTATAAACATGAGTTCAGATTCCTTAGGGCTATGCCTTGCCCTGTGATAGCATGCTTAGACAAAAGGATATTAGCTGTAACATTTTGTTTTTTGGATTGATTTCCCAAGTCCAGAATAATTTAAATCACAGTCTTTCAAAGACAAAAAAAAAAAAACACCCAAATAAACCACAAAACTAGCAACTCACACCATTAATGTAATCATTTTATTAACAAAAGGAACCCATGGGGTTCAAACAAGAGTACAAAATACAATCTTTATTTTTTTTCTGTGGGTTAAATTGTTAACATTTTTAATAACAAAAATAAAAAAAAAGCTTTCATAGTCAACTTATCAAAAACATAACCCCTGCCTATTGAGTTTCTTATTGTGCAAAACAAAAACATAAAAAGTAAAGTTTCGCCCATGGAATGATTTTGTGTGCCAAAAGATGCACATTTTCAACTTCAAAATTTTTGCATCAAAAAGAAAATTCTAAGGCCACAGTTTTATTTCTGCAAACTAAACAAGAACAAGAGGGGATAAACAAGCAAATAACAGCAGCTAAATTTTTATCTTCATTCCCAGGTATTCTCTGTTCCAATGTAGAATTTTCTACATTCATAAAATGCTCTCTTGATTATAAAAAAGTATGCAGTTTCAACCTACTGCTTAAGGTCAGATACACCACTATCAATTCAATAAGGCAAGTCACACCTTTTAGCCATTCTCTTAACTATGTACAAAGTTAGCTCTGCTTCAATTTCACAGGGGCACTTCATGATTTCTGTAATAAAGGTGATAAAGAATCCTAGTGAAGAATTCCATTAAGTAATTAAACTTTCTCTCCATCCATACTGTTTGAGTTTGCTTCTTTCACTTTGTTTTGGTATCATGGAGATGGACAATGTCTTGACAAGGCATGTAAACTACAACTCAGAAGTCAATAAATAGTTGAAGGTGGTCTTTTCTAAAGTAAAAACAAAACTGTTTAGACAGCACTTCACTATACATACCTATGTAAAGACACATACAAGAAAAGCAAAATAAAACATCACTAAAATAAAATCAAGAATAAAATTTTGTGACAATTTCAGTACCACAATTACTGGTCTAATAGCTTTGCATTGTGATTTTAGACAGTGGATTACAATGCAAGAAGTGCATACACAATGCTTCCGCGATTACAGAGAATGGAGGTATGTCCAGAAGGGTGAGAAGCATACATTTACTTAATGTTTGTAGAAAAATCCCTGATCAAATGACCAACTAATTTTTAAATATAAAATTTAACCTTAGAAGAACTTTTCTATTTCTAAGTGAATATACTGATTGATTCAAAGACAAATTAATCATTCTGTTTAAGTACAGTATTCTGTAGGGGAAGCACCAGGGTTTCTAGATCAAACCCTTATTGAACACGGAGAAAACCAAAGTACTTGCTGGTCTAAAGCCTCTATCATGGGAATCCCTATCTCCCTTCCACTTAGTGTCCAGAAATGTTCTCAGCTCACAAAACCAACAGGTGGAAGGAAAAGTGAGTGAAAATGTGACCATGAATAGGAGGGGAGACAGAGACAGTAAAAACACTGCTCAGACTTTTAGCAGCAACACAATCCTGTTGGTCTGAATATCCTGAGGTTAAATGATAATAAAATATTGCACCAAAACAATAAAGAAAATCACAGTTTAAACAGAATTACTGAAGAACTGGAATAACAATGTACAATGCAGTGAATGCCATCAGTAGACTAAAGTCTCTTGATAGGAATTAAATTTGTGTCTTTTTTAAAAATGGCATTGTTCCTACCCTCTTTTGATTTTGCATTTATTTTGAAATTCCCTTGATATACATATATTTACTTCCATTTAATGCCAACCTTCGGATTTTCCCTTGGCCCAGATTCAGATTTAGTGACGGGGGGATGACTGCTACTGCAAATAGCAGAAACTCCAGAGAAGACTGATCTGACCCAGAGTGTTAAAAACATATCTGATAACCCACGAGAGGTAGATATAGGAAAGGCTTTTTTTTTTTTTTCAACTGTGTAGTTATCAAGGCATCCTGAAGATGCAACGTTTTTATCCCCTTTCTTTCTCTAATGTGCTCCTAGGTAAATAAGATGTAAGGAAAACCAAATATATATCCTGTTAAAGTACTTAAAGGGGGTGAAAAGTACAGCCTTCAACAAAATGTGTTTTCATTCTAAAATTCATCTTTCCCCTTTCAACTGAGAAGTTTTTCAAGAAGCCATTTCTTAGTCTCATAGTACTGTACAGCCAATTTATAAACTACATTTTAACCTACCATTGAAAGAGTGAAAACTGTATGACTTCATTAGGACCTTACATGACCATGATCTCAAGAAAAGAGACTTTCAAGGACTTCAGGCCTGAATATGGTAATATGGTAAGAAATCATGAAGACCCTGAAACCTGTGGGTCTCCCTTTGTATTTAAAGTAGGCCATTTTCCTATTCATGCCCACCCTTGTGCTGCTACACTCTCCAAAACCAAGCCTCCTCCCACTGAGTCCATATTGCCTTAAGTTTAGGATACTTTTAAAAACACTGTGGGAAGCTCCCATAGTGTTTCCCCTGTTTACAGATTCCTTTCTCAGGTCAGCGCCGGCACCCCTTCACTTACTCTATCACTGTCAGGACTTCCGTTACATTCTGTGACTTTTTACATCTTCATCCCATTTTTTAAAAGGGATATACGACCATCATATAAACTTGTGCAAAGATCCTGTTGACCCACTAGAAAGTTCTTGTATGCTTTAATTTCTATTGCCTTCAGTCTTGATGTTCATTTACGTTCTTAAGTGAATCTTCCCTCCCTCTTTCCCAAAAAGGCAGAAGAATGAACATTCTGATTTGATGATGAACACAGTGATTTCTGAAATCTATTCAGAGAATGAAGGAAACAGGCTGGGTCTCTTCTACATCACTAGGATGTGGATCAACCTGCAAAAAAGCGCAGACCAAGATTACTGTTGCAGCATTCTCTAAAATGATTCTAGTATCTATTTCCATTATAATTACATGATGGTTATAAGCCAAGTTGCCCAGAGCCTATTATTAATAAGTCCCAGTAGGCCACTTAAGCTCTCCATATTCCATGGCCACATAAAACATCTTAAAGGAAATCCACAATACTGTATACGATGCCACAGATCACAAGGAAAATACTGGAAAATGTGGTAAATGGATCAGTCATAATCTATCACCACTGTAAAAACAAATTTATGTTTCTCCTACAAATTATGAGTTGACAACAGACACTTTAATGGACAACTATAAATAGTTATTTGTAAGCAGTGCAATAAAAGTCTAATTTTCTTTTGCTTTGTTTACCTCTGAATAAAGAGGTGGAGGTTGGAACCGGAATTCTGGTATGCAGGCAAACATAGGACAGCATACTTCTTCCTCACAGTTAGAGGGCTGAGGATAAGGAGGAATGTGTCTAGAGAATTCTTCCTCTGATACCACATCTGCATAATTTGGTGGTGCTGAAACAGAAATGAAGTTGGAGCTAAGAAATCCATGCAAAAATTACTCTCTTGTGAACTTATACAAAACTAAGAAATTTATCTAAATTTGAAGATAACAATATGGTATTTCTTTCTATAATCAGCAAGTTTTTCTGCCCATTACAACAAAATATTTTTATTTAATGACTACTAATATTGATTTTATTCTACCCTTTTGAGATGTATGTTTTATAATCAAGGTAAACAAAAATCACTGAAATGTGGCTATAGAAAATAAATGAACACTCTATACTTCTGACTATTTTTCATTATCTTATTATTATGAATCAGAATCAGGAGATGTACATTTTATTCCTGAATCTGCCATCAGCAGCTTTGTGTCCTGGATAAGTTAATACCTGTAAGGCCCTTTCCAAGAATAATGTTTTATGACTTTTTGGTAATAAGAAGAATAACGACAGCTGTAGTAGCAGTAGTAGTTAACATTTGAGCACTTAATATCTTATATGTTCCTGTTCTTAGGTACTTTCTATGTAAAACTTCATTACGAAAGAACTTCAAAATATTTTACCTTCAGGCTGTTCTGGCAGTGTCAGTGTCAACCAGCTCATATCCATACTGAACTGGCTGGCTACACTGGAGTTTCTGCTGCCAAAACCATTATATGGAATTGTACCAATCACTAATGGCAGTTCAATCATCAATTTTTTAGCACCAGGAATGTGAATGTATACCTAATAAACCAAAAAAAAGGAGAAAGACACAAATATAAGTTAAACCTCATAGTAGACAGCACGATTAATTTCTTTTTGATAGAAAATTTCTTTGTTACCTGCCACCACATCTCATCACAATTTTAAATTGTCCTGACTAAATACAATAAAGAGTATGCAAAACATAGTGACTGCTCTAAGATAGGTAACTGTGGCCTTAACATACTTCATTGTACTTTGGCATGGCTTACATAATTACTGTAGAAAATTAAGTATATGTCTTCAATGTAACGAGCACCCCTTAATGCACCTCAATTCTTTGATGTTATCTTATTAAATCCCTTGGGGGGGATGGTTTTTGATTAAAAACAAAGGCAAATCTTCATATATTTCACAACTAGTGGTAATGCTGACATAAAATGATATTTTCCCAGGTAACTGCATATATGCGCAGTTAACATGACACCAGTTATTGCTCCACTCTATATATTTTTAATTTAAAGAGAGCTCTGCTTACAGCTAAGGAATAGTCCACTCTGATAA
>NW_012144967.1:1788884-1816141 GCF_000956105.1 Propithecus coquereli
TAATCAGGCAGAAATTTTAGGTGTCCTTAATTTGGAATAGTTTTGGGATTTTGTGTAATGGTGCAATGACATACCCAGTGTTAACAGATCTAAAAAGGTTATGAAACACACCACTCCACTATAGTATTCTATTCCATAGTAACAAGAGAAATGACACAAGATTTACAATGCTTAGTTTAAAAGTTGCACACATCAAAACCGTCCTATACAACCCAAAGTTACCCGCAATATTTTTTCTTTATTTATAGAAAGAATAGTAAAAAATACGTAGTGTCTGTTTTTGCCAAAAATCAATTGCCACAATGGTCACAAAGACTTTAGAAATATTTAACTGCCCGGTTCTAAGTAGTTTATACAAATACAAGACACTTAGCTTCACCCATTTTCAAATGAGTTTTGAGCAGCTGTTAAAGTCGTAGCTATAAACCAGGGCAGCTGGGTGCTGGTTATTTTATGGTTTTGGCCATAAGTGACCATACAACCACACCATATTTGTTATCTTTTCACAATCTAAAAGTGAACATTAGATAAAATTCTATTTCTTTTTCATGTGAAAATAGGAGTCAAACAACTTTTAACTGCTGGCTTCTTCCTTGTTTTTAAAAACATTGGCTGGAAAAAGAAACCTCCAACACTAAAAATACATCTTTGTCACATCAGTATCATAATGGAAAGTTTAAATTATCTCAGTATTTTCTATGAAGTAAAAAATCATTCATTCATATTTAAATGAAGAACCATTAGGTCTTAGTAGCTATCATGAAAGTACAAGGTATAATTTTATATTATTTTGATAATATGGGTTTAGATAAAAGAATCTAGCTCATTAGCTCCCATCTTGCCTATTCTGTTGTTACTTATAGCCTGATCTTTCTTATCAGTCTACAGTATTTCTGGTGATTATTAGAAGTTCAATGCTTTAATGTGGCCAAATCTGTCATAAGGAAATGATAAGTGAAAGGATCTCGGCGGCAGCTGCATGCACTTACTTAATGTTAGAAAATGACATGCAAAATGGAAGGATACATAGCATAATGGCCTGAGCTTCAATAACAGGCTGAGCATGATTAATACTCTTCCATAATTACTGTTCCTCAACCTGCTATTATTGAAGAGTTTAGAATATCACAGTCCTGTGAATGTGGCCGCTCTGGTAAAAGTAACCACTCTCTGTGTGTGCATTATTGTTATTAAGCCTTATTAATGCATTTCAAGCCTGTGTAACTTTTTGGCAAAAGAAGCCCTGAACAGCAGGGACATAATCAATAGTATTAACACACACAATTTGTAATTTGCCCAACCTAGAATCATATATTTGTAGTGAATGCCTACGGGTTACAAGATTGTATTTTCTAAACCATCAGAAAGTGACAGGACAGACTACCACTAAACTGGCTAAATACAGATAACACTACTGAAAGGAAGGAGGAAGGGAAGACAGGAGGAAGAGAGGAGGAGGAGGAAGAGAAAAAGGAAGAACTTACTAATAATGCCGGTGTGTTGACATCAATATGACTAACAACCTGGAGTTCCCGCTTTACGCTCTGATCAGGTACCTTGGGCCGTTCCAAAACCGCCCTCACACAGTACTGAATACTTCCATATTTCCCGGTAAATGAGGTGACCAAAGGTCTGAAACAAACCAAAGACGTTAATTTACAAGTTTATTTTTCAGTTAAACAAAACCAGGAAAAGCATGGTTTAAATGTTTTAGATTGGGGGAAAAAAAGTATAGGCAGGGTAAGTCTGCCTAGGGACTATGCTATTCAGCATAAACAGGCATACTTGGGAGTTAGAAGATAACCTGGTACCCATACATTTGGACAGACATATCACAGGGAAAGATAATCACAAACTTATATAGTTTCACTTACTCAGATGGAAGTTGAAAGCGAAATGGAAATTCATGTTTTCCAGGCTGTAATAAAATGATACCTTCGCCTATAAAAGATATTACATTTTATTTTAATTAAGGTTAATATCAGATCAAGAGGTTTTACAACCATATTTTTAAAGAAGGTCTTCCTGGCTATATAATGCAGTATGCTCCCAAAGTTCATTAAACAGATTTAGAGAATTAAAATTGAATCAGTTTTTAATAACATACACACACAATTCAATTCTCAAATAGACCAATTACACAATTTCCATAAAGTGCTAGAGCCCATAGCTCCAACATACATCTATACGTGTGTACACATGTATATAGATGTATGTATGTATGTATAAAAATTCACAATTGTTTACCCCAGTCTATTATACTAACATGATATACCAATATTAAACTGGACTAAAATTAATTTAGCGAAAGATTTATTTCGGGTATACCACAAAAATCACATTATGTATTCTTTGGGCAGAGATGGAAAGGAAAGTGAAAAATTTATGAATATTAATAGTGGGTATTATATTACAAAACAGCAAACCAACAAGACAAATTTACCCTAGTGCTCTGCTGATGAATAGAGTTTCTTGGTGGTTAACTTGGGATTAAGGGCTTTACCAAGCATAGCCATGGCCCTTTGCTTTGGGTTGCCAGCTCCATTACTGATGCAGAGGCTTATCACTGATTGTGAGAAGGCCAAAATGCAGGGTGTGGAGGGACTGTGTAATGCCAGAGGCACCGCTGGAACCTCTAATGAATGTACATAGACAATCTGTTTAATTCAGATCCAAAGCAGACCCCATGGTTTCACTGTGGGTCGGGTGGCTCTCTTGAGATACTTGTAAACTTTCCCTTCACTGAATGCTCAGATTTAATACTAAATTCCCTCACTGTGGGGGGATGGAGGGCAGATAAATAAGAAGAAGAAGGGGGAGCACAGAGAGAGAACTTTGTCAGAGATTTGCTTGGGCACCTGACACTAAAATTAAGATCTCCACTTTATCCATTCATTGAAAACAATTTTAAAGGGCAGAAATCACTACTGAAATGGGATGTCTTTTTTTTTCTCACTTAAATACTAGAGTTTTATGAACTTAAACCATTCAGCTAACATTCCAACCTTGCCTGTACTTTTAGAAAATAGGAACACAATAGTGGCCCACAAAGTGTTCTGAATCTATCCTCAATTTTCAATGTGTAATACATTGCGGGGGGGGAAAGTAACATAGGTGCCACTAAAGACCATCTGAATAGAAATACTCTACAGGTGGGTGACTTGGAGGCAAAGTGAACAAGAATAAGTCACAGGGACATGAGATCATGATAAATGACAGTGCTAGGGTGAACACAGGGGCTAGGTGTGCTCAGAAGTGTCCCAGCAGAGAGAGAGAGAACTGGAAGCCAGGGAAGCATCTCAACTTTACAGCGATCAAGTGAAAAGCTCAAGGCAATCCCAATGCTCCTCGGAGAGCTGGACTAAAGTTCTAATTTATAATCATTAGATTACAGAACATGACCAAGTACAGGTATTTAAAAATGTTTAAAAATGCGGATTTCATTTGAGTTCAAAATTTAGATTTTGCTTAGATTTCAGGTACTGTTGATAATCCTCAAACAGACCAGGGGCGGAAAGGGGACTAGACATTTGTACACAAGTAATGACCACACAGTGCTAGAACGTAGAGCATCCACATAGGAATGTGGGTGGGCCTGACACCTCAAGAACCTGAGGGTTGGAATGGAGATGAGTAGGAAGGGGTTTAGATGAAGGGAACAGCATGAGGAAGAGCATGTCAGGAATGTGTCCAGAACAGAGTTGCCCAGGATATTAAAAGAGGATAAGAGAGAGAGATGAAGTTCCCCTTTCACAGGGAAACAAATCAACACAGGAACTATACCAGTTAAAATCAGACTTCCAGTCATCTCAAAACATAAACAGGAAAAAAAAATTGAAAAACTGATAAAAATGGGTTATAGTACTCAGAATCAAATCTTTGTTTTCTTTCCTTCTTTTTAATTTTTATTGTTTCAAATTAATAAGGTTCACAAGCTGAATCATGTGCCTATTGCTGCTTCTGTTCTCATGGCTCATTACTTCTGTCTCGTACACTGAGGACTATAAAGTCACAGGGAGATGTTTCATTCGCTAATGGTCTTATAGCCAAAGTTCATAATTAAAAGCTTTTTCAAGAACTGTAGGATCCAGAGAACCATTACAGAGGTAGAGACTGGGGCTCGGGAAGGGTGAGGGACTTGCATAAGGTCACACTGCTGGTGGGTGACCAAGAGCTGAAAAAATTCTCTGGTTTTGTCTTGTTGTCTTTTTACCATAGTTCCTCAATAAAAAGATGAAGAAAATCAATCACAATGATAGCAAGAAGTTGGATTAGATTAACATGTCAAAGAATGATCTGGGGAGAGTTTTTGAAAATAAATCCCAGGGCCACATTTCCCAGATACCTAGATTTCTAAAAGTCTCTACAAGTGACTAAAATACAGCCAGCTTTGTAATTAAATGACCCTGAGAATCTATGACTATGTTAAATTACTAACTTCTTCCAAGGTATAGATATGTTAGGAGTGATTTTTTTCCCCCTCATATAAAAGAGACTAGGATTTTAAGTAAAATAGAATTGTTGCCAATATCTGTTATGATAAATTCTAAAGCAAGTTGAAGATTTACAAATTGTCTAGGTTTAGACATTCCATTCCATCAGGATGAAAAAATGAGACTTGACTTGTGAATCAAAAAACTACTTGTTAGCCCAGATGTTACCAAAGCAAATTTTCACTGCTAATCCCAAATTCAACTGCTTTTAATCTACATTTATTTATTCAGTAGTTATGGGCCCAGAGATACAGAAAGTCCAAAGTCCTGGAGAAATCTCTCTTCCATGGTCTTTACACCATTCAGCCATCTTGAAAATCTGTGTGGTCTGTTACCACTGGGGGAGGCACGCATGGGCTGATCTGGACATCACACTGATGAAAGGGCTTGGAGGCAGGTGAGAACTGCCACCTAACACACTGTTCCTTATTTACCCAAAAGAAAGCTTGGGTTCCAAATATGGTTTTCCTCACTACAATTTTAGGATCACTTGGATTATCACAAACTTTGAGGATTTAACTGTGGACAGTCTACTTCTTCATAGTAGGATAAGGCAAAACGGCACATTCTATTTTGTGTAAGACATAGCAAGGGTTAGGTATATACATACAATGCATTTTACTCTTCAAGGAGGGAGGGTACATACCCTTATTTCATTTGATTTGCTGATGAGGCAGCAAGGTCAAAGTGTAAAATAGCTTCCATCCACTGAAAGATAGCTTCCACCCACTGAAAGAAGACTAATATCCACCGTTCCTAGTATTTTTGTGATTAAGGAGATCAATTTTTGTACCTAATATTAATGGAACACCCACACAGTGGGTCCTCACATGGGTACTTCTGGAAAATCTACACTACTAACTGGACCTCATAAAAATGAACAAGAAGGATAATCCAGAAACGCCCAGGCGGTACTGTCATTAAAGGCCTTTTGGTAGGGGTGAGGTGGGGTGGGGAGAACAGGGGGGAGGAAGAGGATGCAAAGGAAGGAAAAAGCAGCAGTATCAGATAGAGGCAGAACTCTAAGTTGTCCTGCTCCCCAGAAGAGGGAAACCAAGCATGATGGTCAAGCCTAGAAACACTTCCTTTGAACTCCTAATCCTCAGGAACTGCTTACTTCCCTCTTCCCAAGACTGAGTTTCTGCTAATTCATCATGTACCAAGAACCAATATCTAGGTCCCGTTTGGGTCTGAGTGGAAGCCATCAAGCACTGGGCCCCCCAGAATGGAACCTCAAAGACACTGGTTCCGCCCTCCATTCTTCAGGCCACAAGGACCAGGACCTAGATCCCAGATCCCCCGCTATCCAATCGGAGGTTCCCATGGCAACCAATGGCCCACACCCTTCGTTCGCTGTTCTAGAAGATCCAGAGACTCCTGGTATTGGGTAGGCCCGGGTGAGCCAGGGGCAGCGCGCCAGGTAGACCTGAGCACCCTAGCTCTTCCTCTCTCGGTTGCCGTGAGGTTGGGCCAGAGGCATTGTTACCCACCACTCACCTGCGACCACACCGAGGCTCCGGCCGTCCACGGGGCAGCCCCCACCTCCAGAAGCCTGCCCTGAGCCCACCTGCCAGGTGGGCATCCCGCCGGCGCGCCCCCTCCCAGCCCCTCCCTGGCCCTGCCACAGCCTGGTGGGGAGACCCAGGCGGTCGCCTGCGCTCACCGGCAGGGGGTTCTTGCAGACTCAGGCGCACGTTCAGGTATTCCACCTCCGAGGCGGCGGCCGGGGTCGCGGCGCTGACGCCTGCGCTCGGGCCCCAGGCGGCGGTGGCGCGGCCCTGGGCCTCCAGGCGCAGCGCTCGCAGGGCCACCGGCTCGGCCGCCTCCAGCAGCACGTGCCCGGCCACCGTCTCGCCGCTCGAGTAACAGCCCTTGCGCTCGTCCTCGAACACCAGACCCAGGTTCTTGACGCGGCCCTCGGAGCCCACGGCCGCCGCGGACCCCGCCTCGCCGCCCATCTTGCCGGGCGACGCGGCCCCGCCACAGAGGTCGGCAGAGGCCCGGAGCCGGGGTCACGAGCCCCGCAGCGCCGCTGTCACGGGCGCTCGCCGCACGCTGAGGGCTGCCGCGGCCCCTGTGAGGTACCTGGTGGAGCACCAGCACGCCTTGGGCCCTGTCGCTTTAACAAACCCAGCTGGGACTGAAAAGGGGCCGGGACAGCCCACTCCCAGAGGGCGCCCATTGGCCAGCTGTGAGCCCTGCTTCTTGCCGATTAGTTGTAAATGGCTACTGAGTCATTTCATTGGCGCTCCCAGGCGTGGGCTGGCGCAGGAAGGCAGTGCGTGATCAGGAAGTGTTGGCCAATCGGGAGACGCAAGCGTGCACGTGCACAGGTCGTTTATTGGCTGGGGCAAGGCACAGGCCTGGGGCACGGACCAATAGCGAGGCGGTGCGCCCATGTGGACAGACAGTGAGAAACAATATCTGTCAGGGAGGGGGCGGAACAAGGTACCTCCAGCTCCCGGCGTGGCAGCCGTTCCTATGGTTACGAACGGGGGCGGGGTTTCTAGTAGCGTGAGGACTGTTTGCAGGAGTCACAGGGTTCACGCTAGAACGAGAAATTGTGGCTGCAACTGGCTTGTGTTTATGATTACATCTGCAATGCTAGAGAGGAAGCAGATGCCCTGGAAAATAGAACTCGGCAGTGTTTCCCCGTGAGACCTTCGGGGCAGCCACATTGGAACTTTCCTGAACAACTTGGACTTTACTAACTTCCAGGTTCCTGAGCCCTGCCCCTCCTGAGTTTCAGATCTCCCAGCCTAGGTAAGAGCCGCAGACAAGAAAAATGAAGGCTGTGGTTCTAAACCTGGTACCACTCCTAAGGCGTTCTGCTCACAGGCTCCGCAGTCTCGCTGAGCTGGGAATGGCGGGAACTCCATATTCTTCCTGTTCTAAATAAGGTCATGAATCAGGTTGTTTCTGCCCCACCCTAAAGTATTTCCTGACCTCAGTATTATATCCACAAAAATTTCCAGTTGCCTTAATAACTTTGTTTCCCCACGCCCATCGCTCCTCTCGCGTGTCCTGTTTCATTTTCTTTAAGTCACCATTCCTTCTCTGTTCTAAATTTTTTTCACCATCTATTATATCATAGCTGTCACTATCTGGCCATCATTGTATAACCTTTCAAGTTCCCCTGCTTAGCAAAGTTCCACAGTTGTTGTTATCACGTATTTATTAATCTCATAATAAGATTAAAAATTTTTCTTGGTGTAGCTTGGAAGAAAGGGAGGGAGGGAGGAAGGGAAGAAGGAAGGAAGGAAAGGAGAGTATCCCAAAGTAAAGGTGGTTGTACTACCCTCTTTGAATTTGCATTATTAATGTGGAACTTCAATAAGGCTTTACACGTCCTAAGTTTCCTAATTACCTCTCGAAGTGGAAAAGGCCACAAATTCAGCTCTGCGTAGAGTTCTGAAATCGCTGTTATTCTCTGATCATTTTGTGTAGAGTAGCCCCCAACATGCTCCTACTCTGCCTACTTTCCTTCCTAATACAATCTGACCTCATATGTTTATTTGCATATTATCCGTCATCCCCACTAGAAACACGGAACTCCTTCTCATTTATTTTTTTTACCTCAGGTACCTAACGTAAAGCTTAGCATAAAACAAGTGCTCAATAAAATGCTTGTTGATTAACCGAATGATGAATCCCAACCCATGCAGTATTATTGATTCTGCAATAAATGAGTGTACTCTGCCACTTGCTTTACACTTTCATTGTCTCCAGGAAGATGTTATTCTCCAACCCTCTTCCCTCCAAATTAAGTGGCTGGGAGGTGGGTAAAAGGACAATGGCTTTAACAGAATGATGAAAGGACAGAAGTACAGACATGACATTCTGTGCTTGGAAAGAGAAGACTGCTCACTTGTCAATTTTGACTACAGGTAACAGAATGTGTGACCAACAGTGGCTTACCCAGTAAGTATATTTCTTATTTACTTGATAAGAAGTTCAGTAGTAGAGTAGGTACTGTTAGGGTTGGTTCATCAGACTCCTTTTACCTGTCTTCTCTGACACACTCAGCTCCCTTCATGGTAGTCATGCTTACCACAGCTCAAAAGTGTCGCTTTCTCACACAATAGAATTCAAAATAACATAAAGCAAGGGCATGTCTGCAGCCCCCCCACCCCAAGAAAAGACTTTTCTCTCTTCTTCCAGAAATAAAATGTATTTATTTCCTAGATGCCTCCAACAGACTTCTTACATGTCATTGGCCAAAACTAAGTCACATGTGTGTCTGTAGGTCATTAACTGGCAAAAAGTAAGGAGATTTTTACAATTCATTTAGACCACTGATTCTTCTTTGGAGGCTGAACAAAATCGGAGCTCTGTTAACAGGGAAGAAGAGTAAATGGCTATTGAGTAGTTAATGCATAGAGCCCTTTGAGTGGCTTGAGTGAGTCTGGCCAAGTTTGCTATTGAGCAGAGCTACCCCATCCAGACATTTAAAGGATATTTAAGTAAAAATAAAATAAAATAAACTTCTAAAATTAGAGAGAAGGTAATTTACACATGATTCGCCTCATTCACAGATAAAGTTTCATTTTTATTGTGCATACATTAAAATGGATATTCAAATTCAGCTAACATTAATATAGCAGCATATGAGTTTTTTTGAAGTGCAATCTGATAATCTGTCTTTTAATTAACGTGTTTATACCGTTTGCATATGTAATCTTTGATAAGGTTGGTCCTATAATTTGGATGTTTGTGCCCACCCTCTCCCCCACAAATTCATATGTTGAAATCCTAACTGCCAAGGTGATAGTATCAAGAGGTGGGGCCTTTGGGAGATGATTCGATTATGAGAGCAGAGCTCTTATGAATGGGGTTAGAATCCTTAGAAAAGAGGCATAAGAGAGATCTTTCACTTCTTCCATCATGCAAGGACATAGAAGCTATCATCTATGAGGAAGCAAGCTACTGTAGCTTAGGTATGGTTTGTCCCTACCAAAACTCACATTGAAATTTGATCCCCAATATAGCAGGGTTGGGAGTTGAGGCCTAGTGGGAAGTTTTTGGGTTTTGAGGGTGGATCTCATGAATAGATTATTGCCCCCTGGCTGGAGGGAGTTGTTGCCCTCATAGGACTGGATTAGTTCCCATGAAAAGAGGTTGTTAAAACAAGTCTGACTTCCTAGGTTCTTGTCTCTTACTTCCTCTCTTGCCATGTGATCTGTTTGCACACATCTGCTCCCCTCTGTTTTCTACCATGAGTGGAAGCAGCCTGAGTCCCTTACCAGATGCAACTGCCCAATCTTGGACTTTTCAGCTACCAGAATCATGAGCCAAATAAACCTCTTTTCTTTATAAATTACCCAGTCTTAGATATTTATTCTGTTACAACAACACTAAAGAGACTAAGACTGGGGCTCTCACCCGATACCAAATCTTCTAGGGCCTTGATCTTAAAATTTCCCGTCCCTTGAGCTGTGAGAAATAAATATTTGTTGTTTATAAGCCACATAGTTCATGGTATTTTGTTATAGTAACCTAAATGGACTAATACAGTTAGTTTTATAGGAATTATTTTATTATTTGCTTTGATTGTGCCTTAATTAGTGTGTGTGCATGTTTCTCTGTTCTCCTTTTCTTTCCTTAATTTTATTATTTGAACATCTTTTAGTAATCCATTTAAATTTATCTATTATTTTTATTTTTGTATATATTTTTAGCAGTTGCTGTAGAAATTACTGCTTCCCTTTTTATGTTACAGTTGTCATGTGTCTTACATCTACATACACTGAAAACTCCACCAGACAATGTTTACATTTTTGCTTTCAACAGTTATATGTATTTGGAAGAACTCAAAAGAAGAAAAATAGTCTATTATAATTACCCAGATATTTGCCGTTTCTGTTACTCTTTCTTTATTCCTGAAGTTTCAGGTTTCATCAGGTAACATTTTAGTTTGAAGAATTTCCTTTAGCATTTGCCTTAGAGATGCCCTGTTGACAATGAATTTTCTTAGTTTTTGTTCAGCTGAGAATGTTTGCATTTTGCCATCATTACTGATGGATGTTTTTACTAGATATGAAATTCTGGGTTGACAGTTCTTTCAGCACTTTATGAATGTTATTCCAGTGTCTTCTGAGAAACTTGATTTCTGATAAGGTATCAATAGTCTTTCAAATTGTTCTTCCTCCGTGTATAATTAGTAATTTTTTTATGCCCACTTTCAAGATTTTTTCCTTCATCTTTAGTTTTCAGTAGTTTGATTATAGTATAGTTGGGTTTGATTTTCTTTGAGTTTTGTTTGGGTTTGTTCTGTTTGTCTTTCTGAAGTTGTTAAAGATGTAAATTTATGTCTTTTACCAAATTTGTGTTTTCTGCCATTTTGTCATCAAATTTTGTTTTTGCACAAGCCCCCTTCTTTTGAAATTCCAATATCAGAATGTTAGATATTTTTTATAATGTCACGCAGCTTACTCAGACTGATTTTTTTGATCCTTTTCCTTTCTGTTGTAGAGGTTAGGTAATTCTATTTATCTGTTTTCAAGTTTACTGACTGTTTCCTCTATCACCTTTATTGTGTTATTAAGACCATCCAGTGACTTTTCATTTCAGATATTATAACTTCCAGTTAATAGTTTCTAATTCTTCGCTAAGAGCATCTGTCTTTCCAATCATTTCTAGAATGTCTATCTTTACCTCATTAAGCATGAGTTGTTTTAAGGTCTTTGAAAAAATTTCAATATCTGTGTTATATCAGGGTTGATGTCTGTCTTTTCTCTTGAGAATTAGTCATATTTTATGAGATTTTTATTTTTGTATTTTGAGTAATTTTAGATTATATCCTAGAAAATTTGCATATTATGTCATAAGACTCTAGGTACTATTAAAATGAAAACTGTGAAAAGAAAATATTGGGGAAACACATCAGGATATTGGTCTGGGCAAGGACTTCATGAGTAATAATCCCAAAGCACAGACAACCAAAGCAAAATTGGACAAATGGGATCACATCAAGCTTAAAAGCTTCTGTACAGCAAAGGAAACAATCAACAAAGTAAAGAGACAACCCATAGGGTGGGAGAAGATATTTGCAAACTATCCATCTGATAAGTGACCAATAACTAGAATATATAAAGAGCTCCAACAATGCAATAGGAAAAAGTCAAATAATCCCGTTAAAAATGGGCAAAGTATCTGAATAGACATTTCTCAAAAGACGACATATAAATGGCCAACAGATATACGGAAAAATGCTCAACATCATTCGTCTTCAGAGAAATGCAAATCAAAACTTTAATGAGGTATCATCTCACCCCAGTTAAAATGACTTTTGTCAAAAAACTAGGCAATAACAAAACTGGATAGGATATGGAGAAAGGGGAACCCTCATACGCTATTGGTGGGAATGTAAATTAGTGTAACCACTATGGAGAACAGTATAGGGTTTCCTCCAAAAACTAAAAATAGAACTACCATATCATATTACCCAGCAATCCCACTGCTAGGTACATATCCAAAAGAAGGGAATTCAGTATATTGAAAAGATATCTGCACTACCATGTTTATTGTAGCACTATTCACAATAGCCAAGATTTGGAATCAACCTAAGTGTCCATCAGCAGATGAAAGGATAAAGATACTGTGGTACATATACACAGTGCAGTATTATATAGCCACGAGAAAGAATGAAATGCTGCCATTTGCAACAACCTGGATGAAACTGGAGAACATTATGCTAAGTGAAATAAGCCAAACACAGAAAGACGAATCTTGCACATTCTCACTCATATGAGTGATCTAAATATTAAAACAATTGTCTTATGGAGACGGAGAGTAGAATGATGGTTACTGGATGCTAGGAAGGGCTGTGAGGAGAGGAGGATAAAGTGGGGATGGTTAATGGGTGCAAAAATATAGTTAGTTATATAGAATCAACAATATTTGACAACACAACAAAGTGACTATATTCAACAATAAGGGTATACTTTAAAATAACTAAAAGACTGGAATTAGAATATTCTTAACACTAAGAAATGCCTGAGGTGATGGATACCCCAGTTACCCTGATTTGATTATTGCATATTGTATGCCTGTATCAAAATATCACAGGTACCCTATACATATATACAGCTATTCTGGACCCCTAATAATTAAAAATTCATTTTAAAAATCCTCTGGAGAATGTCAACTTCTTTATTTTCACAGGCCGTAAACCTGGGCGTGTTTGGACTGCAAGTCTGTCTCACCTTCTGTGGGCAGTGGTTCCACTGTCAGTGTAGTGCTCAGTGACTTTGCTCTTCTTCTATGGGTCTGTTCCACACATGAGCAGCTCAGAGTGAGCCTGGGCCTTGAGTCAGTCCATGAACAGAATTAAGGGATCCTCTTATTCATTTCTTCCCTCTTCATTATCTCCTCCACTCCCCATGGCTCCCAGGGGCCTATTCTCTAATCCTCATGGTAGATATTTGGTGTTTCTCTAGCAATTTTAGCTACATATGCCACTGTGTGATTGGGTAAAGCAGTGAAGAAAAGAGGGAAAGTACAGTGGGGATTCTCCTCCCACTCCAGACCACAGGTCTTCTTTTCCCATTTCTTCTAGCCATAAAGACAGGTTTTCTCTTTGAATTTTAGGTACCTGTTCCACCATAACCACCTGAGTATAGCTCCAGGACCACAGGCACCCTCAAGGCATCAATATATAAATGGGGCAAAACAGACAAATCTTCCTTACAGAATAATTCCAAATAATTTATGTAGATTCTGTTCCCTCTTACCTTGAGTGTGTACTAGGCTTAGTGACTTGCTTTCAGCCAAACAAACATGATTTAGGCCATGTGATGAAGATTACCATCACCACTGATAAGTTATGTTGATAGCATGTACCTTTGATATGATGTTATGGAAAGGGCACCATACTTCTTTGATAGTCTTTCCTCAAACCCATAACTTCAGTCTAGGCATGAGGAAAACATCAGGAAAACTCAATTTGAAGGCCTTCTACAATATATTTAATACTCCGCAAAATTCTCAAGACCATGAAAAATATTATAAGAAAAGACTAAGAAACTGTCATAGATCAGAGAAGACTAAGGATTCGTGGTGACTAAATGCAATATGGTATCCTGGATTGGATCCTGGAACAGAAAAAGGACTTTAGTGGAAAAACTTGTGAATCCAAAAAACGTCTGGAGTTTAGTTACTATTGATAGTAATTAATAGTAATGCCAATATTGATTTCGTAGTTTTCACAAATGGACTATGGTAATGTAAGATGTTAACAATGGGGGAAACTGAGTGAAGAGTACGTGAGATCTCTCTGTACTATCTGTGCAATTTTTCTGTAAATATAAATCTTTTCCAAAGTAAATTGTTTTTTGAGACAGAATCTCACTCTGTCACCTGGGCTAGAGTGCGGTGGCGTCATCACAGCTCACTGCAACCTCAAACTCCTGGGCTCAAGGGAATCTCCTGCCTCAGCCTCCTGAGTACCAGGGACTACAGGCTTGCACCACCACACCTGGCTAATATATTTTTTTTTTCTATTTTTGTAAAGACAAGGTCTTGCTCTTGCTCAGGCTGTTCTTGAACTCCGGGCCTCAAGCAATCCTCCTGTCTCAGCCTATCAGGACACCAGGATTACAAATGTGAGCCACCGTGCCCGGCCCAAAGTAAAATTTTATTTAAAAATAAAGAGTGATTTTCTCCAAGCTTTCCTGCTTGCAGATACCCCTTTTCCTGGTTCTCTAGACCTGTGGTCCCTAATTCCCAGGCTGCAGACTGGTGCCAGTCCGTGGCCTGTTAGGAACTGGGCAATACAGCAGGAGGTGAGAGAGTGAAGCTTCAACTGTATTTACAGCCACTCCCCATTGCTTGTATCACTACATAAGCTCCCCCTCCAGTCAGATCAGCACGGCATTAGATTCTTGCAGGAGCAAGAACCCTACTGTCAACTGCGCATGAGAGGGATCTAGGTTGTGTGCTCCTTATGAGAATCTAATGCCTGATGATCTGAGGTGGAGCTAAGGTGATGATGCTAGCGCTGGGGAGCAGCAGCAAATAAAGATTATTATTAGCAGAGAGATTTGACTGCACAACAAATGTAATGAGCTTGAATCGTCTTGAAACCATCTCCTCCCCCACACCCCAAGTCCGTGGATAAATTGTCTTCCATGAAACCAGTCCCTGATGCCAAAGAGTTTGGGGGCTGCTGCTCTAGACATAAGATAGTTTTGTCTCTGAGTTTTTTCAGCTTGTACCCTCTGGTAGTTCCACACTGGGACCACCCTTGGTTCAAAGCCAGGAGATAAAACAGAGAAAACCCTCCAAAAAACTCACTTGTGTTACAGTTTGCCCTTCAAGTTTTGACCTCCTTCCCCAAATCATCTGCTGTTGTCAGTGCTCAGGTAGTTGCTTTTATTATTATTATTTTCAGAACTTTGGTCGTGATCACTGAGAGAGATAAGCTGTTATGTTCTATGTTCCATGTTGTCCAGTACCAAAAGTTCTAACTTATCTTTCCTGATCCTTGGGTCTTATAAAGGTAATTAAACTGCTGCATAAGTACCAATACTCATTCATTATCTTTTTTATGTAGTGCACACATTCATCTTGTTATTGCCTAGAAATTTTTATCTTGCAAATTTAATTCATGTTTGTACATACCTACATTTTAATTGGGGGACTATGCTTGTTTATGTTATAAATTCATTTATGACCTGAATTCCTGTTTCACAATTTCACAATTGGAAATAAAGTTTACAAAGGAAATATCTCTAGAAGGAAGGACAAGGACCTAACTTTTACTAAACACCCATTGAATTCCAGTCCAAATGTTCAACATATGCAATCCCATTCAAACTCACAAAAACCCCATGAAGGAGCATCTTGGGATAGAGGCCAGACTTTATAGATAAGAAGTCCAAGGTTCAGAAGGATGGAGAATGTTCCTTGCTTCATGTACCACAGCAAGTAAGTGGCAGGGCCAATACCAAACCAAAGGCTTCCTGTCCTCTTTTTTACTACACTGCCTCCAAGTTTAAAGGGGAATGAAAAAGGAAGGAAGGGACGAAGGGTGAAAGGAAAAAGAGGAATGGGAGAAGAAGGACATATTTTAACAAGTAGGAAGATGTTAACTGATTCCTGTGTGGGTTCTTTCCCACCATGGCTATATATACTATTGACACCAAGATGCTGCTCTCTGGGTCAGTAATACTGTACTGGAAATAGCACTGCGCTAGAGCACCCTGTGTATCCACAGGCCTAAATTTACTCTCTTTTTCTAAAAATGATTCTGGCAGCTGAGGAGGAAACAGCTAAAATGGGCTTTTTTTACTTGCAGGAAAATTTGAAGGGAGAAAGTACAGGGAAGAAGGCAACTGAGACAGGGAAATAAAACACCACCACCAAAAAAAAAAATTAGAGACAATTTTTGTTGGATTCCCCATTTTGATGGAGAGACATGGGTTAATATAATGGAACATATTTTTTTTTTTTTTTGCTAGATATCTTATTCTGTAGCAGAAAAGGTCCTGTTTTGTTATTTCACGGTTTACACATACTTAATGTAGTTGTATTGCAATTTCAACAGAATAGGCAGAGTGGGGAAAGGGTTTCCACAAATGAACTAATAGTAGATTACATTGCCATTACGAAAACTGAACAAGCAAACACGAAATCAAGACATGTAAGATAAGTAATAATTAAGGGTCTTAAATAAATATAATTAGATCTATATTGAATGCAGAATCAATGGGAAAAGCTCATCTCTGAGCAAACATTATTTGTTCTACATGATTGCCCTTTAATAGCCCTTTGCCCCCAGGAGGGTCTGCTTCAAATGAAATTGCTGTGCAGTAGCTGACTCTATTATTGATTTTGCAAAATACCTCCTTGCAAATATTTGGTGGCTTGCAAAGAATTCTAATTGAATTAAAATAATAAAATTATCATGAAAATGATAAAAATTATAATCGCTTTAAAAAATCACCTTTTGAACTTGAGGTCCAGAGAATTAAGACCCTGTGTTTTCCAGTGGACTTATGGCAAAGAGTGTGTGAGTGTGGGTGAGTGACATGCTCATATTTGGTCCCATTTAGATCCTGTCACCACCAGTACCCTTCTCCGTTGGTCTGAAGTGATACCCACTGTTTCCAGCTTAGTATATGCCTTTGCAAACACATGTACATTTAGGAACATACAGAGATATATTTCTGTATGTTACATAAAAATGTATGTTATCTAGTTTTGTATATTTGTATATATACACGCATGTAACTGAAAATCACGCTCTACTCATGGGTTCTGCATCTTGTTTTTCTTCACTTCAGAGTATGTGGTTTGCTTAATAGTTTTCACGTGTAACATAAGAGTCCCTGGTGTGACGGCATCATTGTTTGCATAATCATAGCCTCAGTAATAGGCATTAGGTTACTTTAGATAATATTGTTAATACTGTTAGTAATAATCATGTTGAACACCCTTACATAAGTCTCTTTGTATACTTGCATAATTATTTCTTCTAGTATAGGACCCCAAGAGTGTAATTGTGGGGTCAAAGGATATGGCATTTTTTATTTAAACAGATGCTGCCAAATTGCTCTCAAAAGATTTTATCCTCACTAACAGTGAATTAGATTTTTTTTTTTTAATTTGCCAGCTTTAGCTATAACCAGTCTGAAATTTCTGCCAATCAAATGGGTGTAAGATGGTATTTCATTGTGGTTTAAATTTACTTTTTTATGAATGTGAGAGAATGTGAATGAAGTTGAGTATATTTTCATATGGCCTGTTTCATTTATGAAATGGCAATTGATCTTTCTTGCTCTTTTTTTTTCTACTTGGTTATTTTTCCTTTTTCTCATTGGTTTATAGATTTTTAAAATACATTCTGGGTATTGAAACAAACATTTTTTGTCTTTTGCCTTTTAAGTCTAATTAAATGTAAATTCATTTAATATAATATTTATCAATCATTTATATTATGGCATCATTTTTTAAATCATAAAAAACCTTCTTTCCTCCAAGATTATAAAGACTTTACCTATATTTTCTTCTAATACTTTTGTAATTTTTAAAAATAATCTGAGCATCTTGTGAAGGAAAATATTTCCCCCAAAAGATAGCTAATTCCTCTAAAATAATTTATTGAATAATCTTCCTATTATCCACTGAATGTAATATTTATTTTCATTGCATAATTAATTGCTATAGATCCATCAGACTATTTTTAAATTATTTTCTCTTGTGCTGATCTATTGTGGGTGTCCACACCAAAATGACATTTTTTGTTTATTTCAAATTTTATCCATAGTATGTTTTGATAAGTAGTAGAGCAAGGATCACCCCATTTTTATTCTTTAAATGTTTTATTTTGGCTGTTTTTATATGTTTTATCTTCCACAAAAATTTTAGCACTAACTTGTCAAATTTTATCAAAAAAGCCAATTATTTGATTTGAATAGCATTGGGAGAATATTGAATTCATCTGTTAAATCGTGGAGAATAAGAATTTTTTAAATACTGAGTTTTCCCATCCGAGAGCTTATGTGTTCTTCAATAACATTTTACCTTCTTTTTAATATCAGTCTTGCATATTTCTGGTTAGGTTTACTTTATAACTTTTTTTCACTATTTTGAATTAAATGGGCTTTCTTTTTCTTCTTGACATTTTTGGATTGGTTATAGCTAGTGCAGAGGAAAACTGTTGCTTTTTGTGTATGGATACTGTAGCTCAGCACTTGGTGGACCACATCTGTTAGAATACAGGGCTCAGGCATAAAGCTTCCTAAGGGTTTTTTTTCCAAGGATCAAGTAGATCTCAGGCTAATAGAGAAAATAAGGCATAAAGGTATGAAAATGATAAATCCACTCACATTTTCCAAATTTTAACATCTCAATGTCCTTTGAACCACTTGGGTTTAAAAGGGAACAATGTCAGGCTAGACAGAGAAGGCTTCCAGCTTCCCATGTCACATGCCAGGATGGTGGCACTGTTGGCATTTAGCATCAGCTACAGGGCTGCACGCTGATGAGCAGGGCTTATCATGTGCAGTTCAGAGGTTTGTGGGAAGCAGGTCTCTGCTGCATATGAAGGTCACTGGGGCAGCAAAAAGAGCAAGGGGCCTCGGTTCCTAGGTTCAAACCTTACTTCTAGCACTTGTATGTATCATAAAATTGAGAGAGGGCCTAATCTCTCTAGGCTTCAGATGCTAATACCTTTCTTGTGTATTTGTCCTGGAAAATGGAATACTGCGTGGAAGACGCCTGCTATACATAACGTGCTCGGTAAATAGAGGTCTTTGTTGGTGGTAGTGGTAAGGTGATTATGGTGGAGATGCACTTGGAGTTTGACAGGCCTGGTTTGGAGTCTCCTGTCTCTGCCACTTCCTCATGGCATGACCTGGACAAGTTACTTGGACTCTTTAAGCCTCAGCATCCTCAAAGTTAGGCTGGCTGTAACTTATTAAGTGAGAACATGTAGGTTCATGTTTGTGTATTTCATGTAACTGTAGCTGGTAATCATGGCATTTCTGGTACTCTTTCTTTTTTCTGTGGGAAAGAAAAAGTGTTCTCACTGAGATGTAGAGAAGAAATGTATTTTATTAACTCACATTGAAATCACATTTTGTTATTATAATATTTAAAGGGAGCTTCAGATATCGTTTATGTCTCGTGAAGAATTTCAGGATTTTGAGTTACTGGATTTGTGTGTGTTTTAAAGAGGTTCTCGGGGAAGCGACTTTCCATAAAGACGTGTAATGAAGATCCCAGGTAATCATCCAAGACATTCACTCAAAACCAAGTGTCTGATGTCTCTCATAAAACTGAGCAGCACAGGACACTGCTTTTCAAAGACATTGGAGATTGACGGACAGCCTTGGTTTCTTGCCTCAAGCAACAATATGGTTGATTACTTAGGGAAACAACAAAGACATCTCAGTTGTATTGTGTCCAATGTTCCTCTGCTCTTACTAGCAGGGTAGAAAAAATCCTTTTCATTTATTGATTGAATTCAGGCTGGCATAAGAGAGGCATTTAAATTATTGTTAATAAGGAGGTTTAATTATTATAATTTTGAGTCTGAGCCAGAAGTTCTTTAAAACTGAACACAGTGGGTTGTGGTGTAGGAACTAACATTTTATTGAAGGAACCTTTATTGCTGAGAAACTGTTTGTTTTTTTTTTCTCAAAGTATCATATCTACATAGGTTCTACACCCAAGCAGTGGCTGATTTGAACATTCTAGAAGAGAAGCCAGATGCTAACCATTCACCAAGATGTAGCCACCATTCATTCTATCCTTGAAAACAGCTATGAGAGTTTTTAGTAAAGAAGCCATTAGAAGTAATGAACTGTTTACCAAGACGAGCTTTTAGATTGCCAGTTAAATAATTCATTGCATTTGTTGCCATTACCCATGAGCTTTAAATTTATTTCTCAGTCATTTTCAAAGAAGTAATTTACATTAAGGGTTGACTAGAAAAATCTGTCTCCTCTTAAAATGCATGTGGAAGTGATGCACGCATCCAGGTCCGAAGTAGAGTTATGGGCAGGCATCTTCGTGATACTGACTGTTTACTAAACACCAAGTGACTCACCTGAAGCTTCACAACCGCAAGTGGTAAAAGGCATTGAGAGAAAGGTCAGAGGACCTCTGTTCATAGTGGGAGGGCCGGAGGCAAAGATCCGTGGCTTATTGACAGGTGTTGGTTAGACTTGGTTTTTATTAGTGTTTTTTTCGGGTTTCATGATTAGAACTTAAACAGAATTGTGCCTGAGTGAAAAAGACATGGTTAGAAGGCCTACTTCTTCCCCCTGCCACACTTCCCAGGCTTGGGAACACCAGCTTCTGATGCAGCAGAGCCTCTGAGAGGGACCTGGAGGGGGAAGGCGGAGTGATGATTATTGCTTAACCCGGACGCAGCTCAGGGTAGAAGCCCCTGGAATGGTGGTTCTGTACCCCAGCTTCAGAATCACCTGGGGAGCTTTTAAAAACACAGATGCTTGGGCTTTACAGATAATTCCAACGTGCATGTCCAGAGTAAAGACAATGGCTCCAAACACTCATTGTCTGAAAGGAGAGTTAGTTTTCATTGCTCTCAGTCAATTGAAGGCAACCTGATAACCAGTATTTATTTAGAAACAATGGTAGGGTCAGGGTTTAAAGCTATAGTGTCAAAGAAAAACTAAAAGTATATGAAAGACACTAAGGGTGAGTTCTTAACCTGAGGTCCATGATATCATAAGCTCTTGAAACAGTATGCCAAGTTTTGAGGCTATGTGGGTCTCTATATTTGGGGGATGGGGTGAGAGGGGAAGAAGCTTCATCCCTTTCAGAGGATTATCAGAGGAAGCCACCAACAGCAAATCTTTTAGGAACCACTGGGTGAACACCCACCTTCATGAAATTCATGTCTACACAAAGGCACACACAGCTTTTAAGAAAGAAAACCTACAGGTTAAGGAGGGTGGTCCTGAGTGCTTCCTCAAACCTTTATTTTTCTCCTCTTGTTCTGCATTCTGTACCTGCTCCAGCCACCAGTCCCTGGTTCCCAGGGGAGAACAGCAGCTTCCACCTGCAATTCTGACATACAGAATGTCACCTATCATTGGTACACCTTAGCACAGCTGAGTGAGTTTGAACTTCTCAAAACTACAAGTGACGATGTGAAACTAATAATAAAGACAAACAAACAATGATGGAAATAATGACACAATATGTCATAAGAATCAAAGTCAAATGGAGAGTCTATCCTCATGCTCCAAATTTCTGCTTCTTCCCGGATTTCTTCACTGGTTTCTTCTTGCAACTCTCCTTCTCTTCTTAGTTGGAATGGTCTTAATTCTGGCTACATGGGAACAGTCTCATGAACCAAAAGACTTTGGCACACCTGGGAGAGACTCTGTTGTTTTTCTGACATAAGGAACCTGCTTCCTGCTCTCAGCACCCCTCAACTTCAATCTGTTTTCAAACCAGGATGGTCAATCAGTTTGGACACATGTTAAATCCAACCAATAGGATAGAAATATAGAATGCAACAGTGCTACAGTCCTTTGGCTACATCATCTGCTGAAGACTTGGGTACCTGACATGCCAGCTGATGACTCCTGTAATCAGCCTCGCTCCCTCCCAGAACACTTGGTGGTTGTGCCAGGTGTGCCATCACCGTGGCCTCTATGTATTTCTCTTTTTTTGTCAATTGTATTTTTTCCTTAAGCTCAGAAAAAGAGACGATTTTATCCCTACAAACAAGGAACGGCTCACATTAGGGCTCTGCCTTCCGTCTGCGGCAGAGCCAATCTGCAGCTCACTCCTTTCTGCTGATTGAAGGGGTCCGGAGAGTTTCCACTGACCAAGTCAGTGCAGTGTGGACAGAGCTCTGAGTGTTCGATGGACACCAGTCTGCAGCCCTTCTGGCTGTTTTGTTTCTTGCCATAGTCAAGGCATCTGCTCCGGTTCCCTGCTGAGACTGGAGCCCAGCCCTGAAACTTAGATGAGTCCCTGCCTCTCTTCTTCTGAGGTCTGACTTTGCTTCTGGTACTCCTGGTGCAACCCAGATGGAGTATAAAGGTGATATGCTCACAATGTCTGGTGTTGACCTCAGACTCTAAGCCTCAGCATCTTGTCCTACCTTCCCACACTGCTGCCCTTGGGGGCTGATGCTAACCCCATGGGGACCAGCATTAGCTCTGCTGCTGGGATTTGGTGAGTTAAATGTCCCTGGGTGTTGCTATTCCAGCCCTGGAAGCTGCTGGTATGTTAAATTAGTAGTAGTAGTAACAGTATTAGTATTAGAAATTCTAATAATAAAAGCAGTAACAATTAGCCTTTGAGTGCTTCCTATACTCCAAGCTCTGGACTAAGTGGATTACATACATTGTTACACTTAATTCTCAGAAGAACCCTATGAGGCATTTTCTATTTTCGACACAATTTTCCCCATGGGGCAACTTGCCCTAGATCTCTCAGTTAGTAAGAGGTAGAGGTGAGATTGGAATACACAGTTTTTGAGTTAAAAGGCTGTGTTCTTAACCACGATGGCAAACTGTCTCTATTGCCAGGTGCCCAACCCTGTCCCTGAATGAAACTGTTGGAAAGAATGGAAAGAATTGCTAATGAGTTTCTTTTAAAAGCTGCTGAACATAGACTGGATAAATATCTCTGGGAGGCATCTGATTGTGCAGCATCCACACTCTCAGGTCTGCATAAGCAAAGTTCTCCAAAGTTCATGGGCACTCTTTCTGCATATAGATGACTGCTCACAGTTTAAATACCCGAGAAGGGAGTTGATACCTTCTGTCATCCCCAATTGGTGTAGTGGATTAGTGAGGAAACATGACCAGCGGAAATCGGCATTCATTAAGTCTTTCATGCCTGGAGTGATTGTAAAACTCTACTGCAATAGATGAGCGAATAGCACAGCGGCCTGAAGCTGCCATATGTCAGTGGAAAGCAGGAGGCATGAGACAGTTGCCTTCATAGCCTAAATATGAATATTTGGTCCAATTGCCAACATCTTTGGCCTCTCCTGGCATATGATAGCCCTGGCAGACAGCAGCACTGCCACATGGAAAGGCTGCTAGACAATTCAGCCTTTGTAGAAAATAACATTTTAGGGTAGTTGTCATCGCGTTAATTGCTAGTGCTTTGCATTCATATTATATTAGTCCTTAAGGAAGCTTAAAGAGTTTTAAAAGGTATTTTTTAAATGCCAGCAATGTTCTGAGGGATCTTGCAGTGCTTTGTTTGTGGAATCTTCTGGTTCATACCTCTTGTAAGGGACACCAGTGCTCATTAGGAATACTTCCCAGGGAAACCGTGCAGCTACATGCTCAGTGCTGCTAAGGTCTTCTTAGCCTCCTTAATCACATAAGCCAATTTCCATAATAAATCTCTCTCTCTCACACACACACACACTCACCCCCTGTGCCCCCCCACCACAGTCTTAGTCAATTTTGTGCTGCTATGACAATATGTGAGAGACTGGGTAATTTATAATGAATGGAAATGTATTGGTTCACGGTTCTGGAGGCTGGGAAGTCTAATATCGAGGGGCTGGCATCTGCTGAGGGCCTTCTTGCCTGTCATCCCATGGTGGAAGGGCAAAGAGATGGGGAGAGAAAGAGTAAAAGGGATGGTACTCCTTTTATAACAAACCCACTCTCACAATAACTTCGTTAATTCATTCACTCCACCCTCATGGCTTAATCACCTCTCATTAGGCCTCACCCCCCAACATTGTTGCATTGGGGATTAACTTTCCAACACATGCTTTTTGGGGGACACATTCAAACTGGGGTATATGTATATATACCTTATTGGTTCTGTTTCCTGGGAGAACCTTAACTAATACACTTGCAAAGCTATAAGAATAAGCCTGAACTAGCATGATGGAAGATTAGAGGCCACAGTGATGAGTTGCCCCAGCTGAGATCATCTCCGCCAGTGTATCCATTATTCATTATTGTTCATCAGATTACTCTCAACACTCAGTGGCTTAAAACAATAATCAGCATTTCTTATCTTAGATGGTTTCTGAAGGTCAGGAATCCAGTTCCAGCTTAGCTGAGCAGCTCTGACTTGGGGTCTCTCAGATAGTTTCAGGTAAGATGCTGGCAGACTGGAATCATCTGAGGTGGTAAGATTTGCTGTCCAGGCAACTCCTTCATGTAGCTGGCACGTTGGTCATTGGCTGGAGACCTTGATTATTCCCCAAGAAGGCCTCTTGGGTTGCCTAAGTGTCGTAACAGCACGATGGCTGAATCTCCCAGCGCAAGCAATCCAAGAGAGCCAGTTGAAAGTGGCAGTGGCTCTCAAGTCTCATTCTTCACTCTGCCCCACTGTATTTATTAGAAACGAGTCATCAAGTTTGGCTGCAATCAAGGGGAGGGGAATTAGGTTCCACTTCTAGAAGGGAGGTTATGTGAAAGAATTTTCAGAAACCTTTTAAAACCACCACAAAGAGCCAGCCTCCAGTCAACCATGCAGGTGACTATAGATGCATAGATGATCACCCAAGGGCAGCCAGGTCAGCTCAAGTCAGCAGAATTTCCCAGTCAACCCACAGACCTGTGGGCTAAATTAATGTTTTAGGCCACTTGGTTTGCCAAAACCGAGGTTTGCAATACAGAAATAGTTCACTGAAACAACTACTAAGATTGTGCAATGATGGAAGGCTAATTCCCCAAAGGAGAATCAGGATGCTACCAAACACAAACAGGTCAACTAAAATACTTGTCTTCAAGGGGCTAGCAGTTCTGCAAGGGAATGGGACGGGTAGTTGTAATACAGTGAAATAATCGTAATAATGGAAGCATTTTTAAGGTCAAGAGTTTTCACAGATTATAAGCTTCAGAACACAGAGTTCATGTTTATCTTGAATAGCCCTGTGGCATAGGGCACAGTAGATATGCTCAATGACTGATCCTAGATTAAGTGAAGAGAATGGCCAACACTGGAAGGGTGTTAACATTGATTTCTCTAAGAGATGCCTCCTAAACTCGGAGTTTAAAGCACAACTGGAGTTTCTGAAGCGCTCAGTGGCATTTCATTCAGAGGGTTTTGAATATGCAAAGCCTTGGAAGTGCAAGCAGTATGGTGTAATTTAGAAACTGAAAATAATTTGGAATTCCTAGAACCTAAGGTCTAAGGCAACACTGGTGGGAAAGCAGACTAAGGAAAAGGGCAGACCATCAAAAGCTTTACACATGGGATTATCTTTCATCTTAATTTTTCCAGGACAGTCCTAGTTAGTGCGTGCTGTCCTGGTGTAATTATTGATAGGGCCAACTTTTACCATCAGAAAGTCTTGGTTTTAATAATAAACTATATGGTCAGTTTAATTCTGTGCCATGATGAGAAGAACCAGTATCCACAGTTTGGGCAATGACTAGATGTTTTGCTCTATAATTAAACAATGAAAAAAGGTAACTTTTCTGAGTTGAGAATAAATTATAGAGAAAAATAAAAATCATGGAAATTAACTTTGGTGGATGATTGACAAGGCAAGATGTAGTATTCTTACTCCTTTTTTTACAAGATTATACTTTAATTTTTCCTGTGGCTTCCTACTAGAAATACAATTTTTAATACGAACTAGAAACTTTCTTGTATTAACACTAAGTAGACAAATTAAGAAGTTTAATGCCACTGCCATTATTAGAAAAAGTTGCATGAATTAACTACATTTTTTTCTCTGATCAGAGAGACTAGTCATGGAAGAAACTTCATTGTTTTTCTTTTTCTAGAAAATATTTAATCACAAAAGTAGTGCAATATTGCCAGCCCTTTTTGTAATGAATGACATCAATCTATCCACGAGGGTGGAGCCCTCATGACCTGAACACCTCCCACTAGGCTCCACCTCCCAATACTGTTGCACTGGGGATTAAATTCCCAATACGTGAATTCCGGGAGAGACATTCAAACCATACCAGATATTGTCATATATTTATTTAAATATTCTATAGTTTTATTTAAAGTATTGTGTATTGTATTTAGCAATTCAAATATAGATAAAATTTTTGGACATAATATGAGGTAGGAATCTAATTTTATGTTTAGTAGATACTTTTAGTCATTAATTTGAAATGCCCCCTATCTTTTTTCTGCAAAATATATGCTTAGTTTGAAATTTCTCTTCTATACCATTAATCTAACTACATATTTCTGCATTTACACAATACTGTTTCAATTTCTATGTCTTTGTGTTATGCTTTAATATTTGCTAATGAAAAGTTTCCCTTATGGTTCCTGTTTGTCAAAAACTCTTTGTTGGTTTTTAATGCACTTTTTTTTTCTTTCAAATGATTTTAGAATCAGGTCAAGTTCCAATTTTAAAATTTCTGGTGGTCACAGAGGATTTTTAGGGAAGTAAAACTATTCTGTATGATACCATAATATATGGTGAACATATAACATTTTCATTTGTGAAAAACAAACCAAACCAGAACAAAACTGCAACACAAACAGTGAAGCCTAATAGAAACTATGAACTTTAGTTAATAATATTTTATCAGTTGTGGTTCATCAATTATAATAAATATACCATACCCATCCATGGAAGATATTAATAATAGGGGAAACTGAGGGTGGATGAGATGCTGAAGTGGCCCACTCAACCAGAATGTCTGCATGTCAAGGTGGGCCTGTCTGGGACCCACAATCTGGCAGTCTAGAACAGGCCTGACTCCTTTCAACCCTCCCCTATTCCTTGGTTTCCCCCTGGCCTCTGCCAGTAGACAGGACCTTAAGACAGCCAAGCTCCACCACGACTGTAAGGCAGGCAGGGAATTTCCCTGTCCAGGATCCCAGCCAGAGCTGGGAGCATGGCTCTCCTATGGAAGATGGGTTGCCCCGCCAGCACACCACAGATAGGACCCACACTGTGCTCTCCCTCCTTATCTGCCCCTTCTTCTTTAAGAAGAAAGGCATGAGTCCCACTCTCTGTGGAAGTCTGGGTGTGGAGAGTGCAGCAACAGAGGGGAAGCAGCCACTCCTTAGAGCCCCAGCTCAGTTTTCTGTTGGGACAGCTGTGCCAACTCACATGGGGATGACCATGGCTGTGTCAGCAGCCTCACTCCCCTACCCATCTCTATGGTGGTGGAGAATAAAGGACTCACCTGGAAGTTCCAGGGCCCCACTCTCCACCTGCAGCATTAGAGTGCTGCTCCTGAGAAGCTAGAACTGGTCAGAGGTTCCAAAAACAACAGTGCAGCTTATTCTCTCCAGCAAACACCACCTACTGAAAGGGAGGTCAATTTGCACACACTTTACAACACTTACTGACTCAATCACAGAGGATGTGGT
>NW_012144967.1:1817895-1819284 GCF_000956105.1 Propithecus coquereli
CTGATATAATAGTAAATACATAGACCAATGGAATAGAAAAGAGAACCCAGAAATAAAGCCATATAGCTATGACCAACTGATTTTTGATAAAGCAAACAAAAATGTACACTGGGGAAAGGACACCCTATTTAATAAATGGTGCTGGGAAAATTAGATAGACATGCAGAAGAATGAAACAGGATCCCTATCTCTCACCATATACAAAAATTAACTCAAGATGGATTAAAGACCTAAATGCCATACCCCAAATTATACAAATTTTGGGAGAAACTTCAGAAAAAAATTCTTCTAGACATTGGCCTAAGCAAAGAATTTGTAACTATGACCCCAAAGGCAAACACAGCAGCAACAAATATAAATAAATGGGACTTAATTAAATTAATAAGCTTCTGTACAGCAAAGGAAATAATCAACAGAATAAACAGACAACTTACAGAATGGATGAAAATTCAAATTATGCATCTAACAGTAGAATAATATCTACAATATACAAAGAATGCAAATAAGTCAGTAAGAAAAGAGCAAATAACCCCATTACGAAGTGGGCAAAAGACATAAACAGAGTTTTTTCAAAAGAAGATATGCAAGTGGCCAACAGCAATATGAAAAAATGCTCAACATCACTCATCAGGGAAATGTAATTAAAACCACAATGAGATATCACCTTACCCCTATCAGAATGGCCATTATTATAAAGTCATAAAACAACAGATGTCAGTGTGGATGTGGCGAAAAAGGAAAACTTATACACTGTTGGTGGGAATGTAAATTAATACAACTTCTATGGAAAATGGTATGGAGATTCCTCAAAGAATTAAAAGTAGACCTACCATTCTATCCAGTAATCCCACTACTGGGTTTTTGCCTAAAGGAAAATAAGTCATTATATCAAAAAGACACCTGTACCCAAATGTTTGTCACAGCACAATTCATAATTGCAAAGATATGGAATCAACCTAAGTGCCCATCAATTGAAGAGTGGATAAAGAGAATGTGGTCTATATATACCGTGGAGTACTAATCAGCCATTAAAAGGAATGAAATAATGTCATTTGCAATAACTTGGATGGAACTAGAGAACATCATCCTAAGTGAAGTATCTCAGGAGTGGAAAAACAAACAGCACATGTTCTCGCTACTAAGTGGGAGCTAAACAATGGGTACACATGATCATAAAATGGTGTAAAGGACATTGGCAACTAAGAAGGGGGGTGGGAAGGTGGCGAGGGATAAAAAATATCTGTTTTGTACACTGTACACTAAAAGCCCTTACTTCAGTATTATATAATTCTTCTATGTAACATGAACACTTGTACCCCCTAATATTTTGAAATGAAAATTATACCAAACCCCCAAAACTTAGCACCAACCCATGAAATATTGTTTTTT
>NW_012144967.1:1819334-1822000 GCF_000956105.1 Propithecus coquereli
CCTATCTTTTTTCTGCAAAATATATGCTTAGTTTGAAATTTCTCTTCTATACCATTAATCTAACTACATATTTCTGCATTTACACAATACTGTTTCAATTTCTATGTCTTTGTGTTATGCTTTAATATTTGCTAATGAAAAGTTTCCCTTATGGTTCCTGTTTGTCAAAAACTCTTTGTTGGTTTTTAATGCACTTTTTTTTTCTTTCAAATGATTTTAGAATCAGGTCAAGTTCCAATTTTAAAATTTCTGGTGGTCACAGAGGATTTTTAGGGAAGTAAAACTATTCTGTATGATACCATAATATATGGTGAACATATAACATTTTCATTTGTGAAAAACAAACCAAACCAGAACAAAACTGCAACACAAACAGTGAAGCCTAATAGAAACTATGAACTTTAGTTAATAATATTTTATCAGTTGTGGTTCATCAATTATAATAAATATACCATACCCATCCATGGAAGATATTAATAATAGGGGAAACTGAGGGTGGATGAGATGCTGAAGTGGCCCACTCAACCAGAATGTCTGCATGTCAAGGTGGGCCTGTCTGGGACCCACAATCTGGCAGTCTAGAACAGGCCTGACTCCTTTCAACCCTCCCCTATTCCTTGGTTTCCCCCTGGCCTCTGCCAGTAGACAGGACCTTAAGACAGCCAAGCTCCACCACGACTGTAAGGCAGGCAGGGAATTTCCCTGTCCAGGATCCCAGCCAGAGCTGGGAGCATGGCTCTCCTATGGAAGATGGGTTGCCCCGCCAGCACACCACAGATAGGACCCACACTGTGCTCTCCCTCCTTATCTGCCCCTTCTTCTTTAAGAAGAAAGGCATGAGTCCCACTCTCTGTGGAAGTCTGGGTGTGGAGAGTGCAGCAACAGAGGGGAAGCAGCCACTCCTTAGAGCCCCAGCTCAGTTTTCTGTTGGGACAGCTGTGCCAACTCACATGGGGATGACCATGGCTGTGTCAGCAGCCTCACTCCCCTACCCATCTCTATGGTGGTGGAGAATAAAGGACTCACCTGGAAGTTCCAGGGCCCCACTCTCCACCTGCAGCATTAGAGTGCTGCTCCTGAGAAGCTAGAACTGGTCAGAGGTTCCAAAAACAACAGTGCAGCTTATTCTCTCCAGCAAACACCACCTACTGAAAGGGAGGTCAATTTGCACACACTTTACAACACTTACTGACTCAATCACAGAGGATGTGGTCGATTCTCTCACCCACAAGCACCCCCTACTGACTCAGAGATTAAACTGGGCATGTCATTAACTAAGCAAAAGAAAATCTAAAAGTAAAAGTAACAGCTGCTCCAGATAAGAAGGAATCAGAAGAGAGAGGGCTCAAATAAGTTCCATTAGAAATGAAAAAGGAGACATTATAACTGATACCACAGAAATATAAATATCATCCATGAATACTATGAAAAATTATATGCACAAGCTAACTAGGAAACCTGGAGGAAATGGATAAATTCTTGGAAACACACAACCTCCCAAGCCTGAATCAGGAAGAAGTGGAAATCTCGAACACAGCAATAATGAGTAAAAAAATTGAAATAGTAATAAAAAAGTCTCCTAAGAAAAATCCCCCACTCAGATGGATTCATAGCCAAATTCTACCAGATCTACAAAGAAGAACTGGCACCCATTCTACTGAAACTGTTCCATAACATTGAGAAAGAGGGAACCCTCTCTAACTCATTCTATGAAGCCAGTATCACCTTGATACCAAAGCCAGGAAAGGGCATAACAAAGATGGAAAACTGCAGACCAATATCCCTTATGAACATAGATGCAAAAATTCTCAAGAAAATACTAGCAAACCAATTTTAACAGCATATCAAGAAGGTAATTCACCATGATCAAGTGGGTTTCTTTGCAGGGATACAAGGATGGTTTAACATACACAAATCAATAAATGTGATTCATCACATAAACAGAAGAAAAAATAAAGACCCCATGATTATCTTAATAGATGCAGAAAAGGCATTCTATAAAATCTAACACATTTTCATAATTAAAACCTCAACAAACTAGACATAGAAGAACATATCTCAAAATGATAAAAGCCACATATGACAAACCCACAGCCAACATCATGCTGAATGGGGAAAAGTTGAAAGCATCCCTGCTAAGAACTGAAATAAGACAGGGGTGTCCACTGTCACTTCTATTCAACATAATACTGGACATCCTAGGCAGAGTAATCAGGCAAGAGAAAACAAAAAGACTATCCAAATTGGGAAAGAGGAAGTCCAACTATCCCTGTTTGCTGATGATATAATCTTGTGTCTAGAGAACCCTAAAGATTTCACCAAGGACTCCTAGAATTTATAAATAAATTCAGCAAAGTCTCAGGTTACAAAAGTCACTGTACACAAGTCGATAGTATTTCTACATAATAATAACAATCAAGCTGAGAGTCAAATCAAGAATGCAATACCATTTACAATAGCCACGAAGAAAATAAAATACCTAGGAATATACTTATCCAAGGAGGTGAAAGATCTCTACAAAGAGAATTACAAAACATTGATGAAAGAAATCATATATTAACCAGGGCAACAAAAGTGAGACTCTGTCTCAGTAAAAAAAAAAAAGAAAGAAAAGAAATCATATATGATACAAACAAATGGAAAAACATTCCAAGCTCATGGATTGG
>NW_012144967.1:1823625-1825803 GCF_000956105.1 Propithecus coquereli
TCATAAAATGGTGTAAAGGACATTGGCAACTAAGAAGGGGGGTGGGAAGGTGGCGAGGGATAAAAAATATCTGTTTTGTACACTGTACACTAAAAGCCCTTACTTCAGTATTATATAATTCTTCTATGTAACATGAACACTTGTACCCCCTAATATTTTGAAATGAAAATTATACCAAACCCCCAAAACTTAGCACCAACCCATGAAATATTGTTTTTTTAAAAAGTGAAGTTATAGGGCCGGGCGCGGTAGCTCACGCCTGTAATCCTAGCTCTCTGGGAGGCCGAGGTGGGCAGATTGTTTGAGCTCAGGAGTTCGAAACCAGCCTGAGCAAGAGCGAGATTCTGTCTCTACTAAAATTAGAAAGAAATTAATTGGATAACTAAAAATATTAGAAAAAATTAGCCGGGCATGGTGGCGCATGCCTGTAGTCCCAGCTACCGAGAGGCTGAGGCAGGAGGATCACTTGAGCCCAGGAGTTTGAGGTTGCTGTGAGCTAGGCTGACGCCACGGCATTCACTCCAGCCCAGGCAAAAGAGAAAAAAGTGAAGTTATACATCAAAAACTTTTTTAAAACAAAAATATGAAATTTATATTGATATCTCTCCTAAGTTTCAATGTAAAGTTAAGACAGAATATAGAGATAAGGGTAAATACAATGTGATCCAATATGATTTTATTTTTATCCCCTTTATTGGCTTAATGCTATTATAGAATGCTTATTTACTTGTCATGGTCTCCTTTCAGATGATATTACAAAACGTGAATTGACTTATAGCTAGAGAAACTTAAACTAGTATATTTCCATTTTTCTCCCCCACAAGCTTTGTGTGATTGTTGTTATATATTGTACTTTTACATATATGATGAACACCACACCACATTGTTATCATTTTTGCTTTAAATGATCAATTACCTGTTAAAATATTTGAGCAATTAAAACACATATATTTACCCATGTTGTCACAGCCTATATTGCCAATCATTCCCTTATATACATTGATATTTCCATCTGGTATCATTTTCTCATATCTTGAAGGAATTCCCTTAGCATATTTTGCAGTGAGAAACTGCCAGTGTTTAATTCTTTTAGTTTTTGTAAGCCTGAACACGTCCTTATTTTGCTTTCAGTTTTTGAAAAACATTTGCATTGGATATATAATTCTAGGTTGACAATTTTTTCTTTCGTTACTTTAAAGATATTGCTTCACTGTGTTCTTGCTGGCATTGTTTCTGAGAAGTACGTTCTAATCCTCATTTTTGTTCCTCTGTACCTGAAATGTCTTTTTCCTTTGATTGTCTTTAAGATTTTCTCTTAATCACTGATTTTGAGCGATTGACTATGATGTTAAGCTTCTTGGATCTGTGGGTTTAGGATTTACACCAAAGGTGAAAAATTTTCAACCATTATTCCTTTCAAATATTTTTCTGTCTATCCTCCTGCCTATGGGAGACTACAGTTACATGTATGTTAGACTGACTGTAATTGTCCCAGAGCTCTCTGAGATTCTGTTTATTTTCTGAGTTTTTCCCCTCACTGTGTTTTATTTTGTATAGTTTCTGTTGCTATATCTTCCAGTTCACTAATATTTTTTTCTGCAATGTCTAACCTGCCATTAATCCCATTTAGGGTATATTTTTAGATTACAATTTATAGTTTTTATATCTTGAACTTTGGCATGGGTCTTCTTTGTATTGTCTGTCTCTGTGTAACTGTTTGAACATACAGGATATAGGTATAATAAATGTTTTTAATGTCTTTGCTAATTGCAATATTCATGTTAGTGCTGGACTGGTTTCGATTGGATTTTATTCTTATCATATGTTGTATTTTTCTGCTTCTTTGCATGCATAATGAATTTTAATTGAGTGCCATACATTGTAATTTTACCTGTTTTGGATGCTGGATTTTGTTGTTATTGTTGTATTTTTATAGATATTCTCGAGCTCTGTTCTGTGATGCAGTTATGTGGAAAGAGTTTGATTCTTTCATATCTTGCTTTTAAGATTTGTCATGCAGGACCAGAGCAATGTTCAGGTTATGGATAATTGTTTCCCACTATTGAGGCAAAGTCCTCTGAGTATTCTACCCATTATCTTGTAAGTCATGAGGTTTTCCAGTCTGGCTAGTGAAAACAGGCATTATTTCCAGTCTTGTGTGAGCGCAGAGACCTGTTG
>NW_012144967.1:1839708-1840132 GCF_000956105.1 Propithecus coquereli
TTATTATTTATCTATACCACATTTTGTTGGGAAATCCAGAAATAATCAAAATAGTCACTGAGCAAGTGGGCAATGGAAATTTGAGAATCTAAGACATAACAGTTATTGAATATATTGTGACTGGACAGTTTGCCAAAGAAATAAGCATTTTAATCTGACAGGAAGAACTAAAAATATGCCTCCATTTGCCTGGATCCAACTAATATCATTGCTTTCCTAATCATTTTCAAATGGGGTAAGGGCATCATGATTTATTGTGTACCTATTGTAAATTATACACTAGGCTAGTTCTTTTTATATATGTTATTTTTTTCAAATGCATTCTATGAAATAGATACAACTTTTCAATCATTTGTCTGTATCACTTGTGTATAGATGTGTTTCATTATTGTTGATTTTCTATATTTTGAAAGTATAATACCAC
>NW_012144967.1:1841302-1845425 GCF_000956105.1 Propithecus coquereli
GAGATGTTTGAGGAACTATGAAAGATCTAGTATTCATATAACTGGAATCCTAGAAAGAGAGTAAAGAAAAAAGAGATAAAAAATAGTTGAAGAAATAATGACTCATCTTTTCCCATTTGGTGAAACATATAAATTTACATATTCAAGCAACTCAGTTTAGGTTCACGAAGTAACTTGTTCAAGATCAAAGCTAAAGAGCTTGAAAGTATCCATAGATAAATGAAACATTATAGATAGAAGAAAAATGATTGGCATGACAGCTGACTTTTCATCAGAAACAATGGAGACCAGGTGACAATGGAACAATATCATTAATGTATTAGGGGGAGAAAATCTGTTAATTCAGAATTTTTTATTCAGAATTTGTTTAATAATTCTTTTAAGAAAAAAGAAATATATGAGAACTTTCATCATCAGACCTGAACTACAAGATACATTCAAGGAAAGTCTTATATTTGAAGAAGAAAAATGAGAAACTTAGAATATTGGGAAAGAATGAAGAGCACTAACAATATGAAGGTGAATATAAGGCTTTTTAATCTTTTTTAAAAAAATAAATATGACTGTAAAGCAGAAATTATAACTTTGTCTTGTGGGGTTCAAAGTACGTATAGATGTGTAGATGTAATATATATTAAATATATAGCAGCCAGGCATGGTGGCTCACATCTGTAATCCCAGAAATTTTGGAGGCTGAAACAGGAGTATCATTTGAGGCCAGGAGTTCAAGACCAGCCTGGAAACATGGCAAGACTCTCATCTCTACAAAAAACAAAAAAAAATTTGTTTGGTGTGGTAGCATGTGCACGTAGTCCCAGCTACTCAGGAGGCTTGGGCAGAATGATTGCTTGAGCCTAGGCGTTCAAGGCTGCAGTGAGCTTTGATTATGCTACTGCACTCCAGCCTGGGTGGATAGAGTGAGACGTTTTCTCAAATAAATAAATAAATGAATAAACAAACCCCTATAGCATAATGGACAGAGGTGATAAATGGACTTACACTGTTACAGCTTTCTACCTGTTATGTGAAGTGGTACAACATTAACTCTAATAGACTAAAATGGCAAGGATATATATTTTACTCCCTATAACAGTTACTAAAATGCAAAAATATATACAGATGCTCTTCACTTATGATGGAGTTATGTTCTGATTAGTCCATCATAAGTTAAAAAATCTTATGTCAAAAATGCATCTAATGCTGGCAAAACAGCAAACAGTCTCTGACTTATGATGGTTTGACTTACAATGGTGTATGCTGACTGCTCCACTGACCAGACATTCCCCCATGTCCCTTCTTCTCCCCGGGCCTCCCTGTTTCCTGAGACATAACAATATTGAAATTAGGTCAATTCATAACCCTACAATGGCCCCTAAATGTTCAGAGGAAAGAAAGAGTACATGGTTCTCACTTTAAATCAAAGGCTAAAAATGATTAAGATTAGTAAGGAAGGCATGTAAAAAGCTGAGATAGTCCCAAAACTAGGCTTCTTGTACCAGTTAGCCAAGTTGTAAATGCAAGGAATAAGTTCTTGAAAAAAAATAAAAATGCTACTCCAGTGAACATACAAAAAGTAGGAAAGCAAAACAGCCTTATTGCTGATAAGTTTTGGTGGTCTGGATTTCTATTTCTGTCTTCTGATCAAACCAGCCACAACATTGTCTTAAGTCAAAGCCTAATCCAGAGCAAGGTCCAAACTCTCTTCAATTCCATGAAGGCTGAAAGAGGTAAGTCATCTAGAACTTTCATAGGTAGAGAGGAGAAGTCAATGCCTGGCTTCAAAGCTTCAAAAGATGGGCTGATTTTCTTGTTAGGGGCTAATACTTTTGGTGACTTTAAGTTGAAGTCAGTGCTCATTTACTAGTTTGAAAATCTTAGGGCTTTTAAGAATTATGCCAAATATAGTCTGTGTTCTATAAATGAAACAATAAAGCCTGAATGACAACACATCTGTTACAGTATGGCTTACTGAATATTTTAAGCCCACTACTGAGACCTACGGCTCAGAAAAAAGATTCCTTTCAAAGTTCTGCCAGTCATTGGCAATATACCTCGTTACCCGAGAGCTGTGATGGAGATGTACAAGATCAATGTTGTTTTCATGCCTGCTAACACAACATCCATTCTGCCACTCATGGGTCAAGGGGTAATTTCAACTTTCAAGTTTTATTATTTAAGAAATACATTTCATAAGGCTATAACGGCCATAGATAGTGATTCCTCTGATGGATTTGAGCAAAATAAATGAAAACTTTCTGGAAAGGATTCACCATACTAGATGCCATGAAGCACATTCATGATTCATGGTAGGAGGTCAAAATATCCACATTAATAGGAGTTTGGAAGAAGCCAAAGCCAGCTGCAGCAGGTCAAGTTCTTCTCATACTTCAAATCTCTATGACTTCTCCTCCTACCTCATCTCTCTTACTGACTCTTCTGCCTTCCTTTTCTGCTTTTAAAGGTACATGTGATACAGAGTCCACATGGATAATGCAAGGCAAACTTCCTATGTTAAGGTCAGCTAATTAGTAACTTTAATGCTGTCTGCAAAGTCTCTTCACCGTAGTACATGGATTAGGGTTCGACCAAATAAACACGGATTAGATTCTTCTTGGATTCTTTAGGATTCTGCCCATAGCACTTTTCTTCCAGATTCTCCTTTTGCCCTCCATCTTCCTTCTAATGGTCTTTTCTAATCACAGAAGCCAGATTGATCCCTTTAAAACACAAATAAGATCACTGTCATTCCTTTGCTCAGAGTCCTCCACTCTCACATTATCTTTTGCAGAGTAAAAGCCAATTTAGTTCTAGCAGCCCACAGAGCCCTGCATGGTCTTTGATCCCCCCATTCTCCCATGCGTTTCATCTGCAAATGCTTTTCTGGTCGTTGTGTCCCATTCCTTCTTGCCTCTTTGCTATTCACAAACACTCCAAGCGTGCTTTTGCCCTTGCTTATCTATGCATGGAACACTCTTTCCCCAGATATGCAATGGCCCATTGGCTCACTTTTCCAGATTTATGGCATTCCCTTATCATAGAGGCTTTCCCTGCCATCTAAGAATGTACCCACGTTGCTCTCATGCTTACTCTTACCTGATTCATTTTTTTCCCAGTGCATTATCACTAATTTATTTTCTTTCCCACTGTATTATCATTAAATTTACTTTCTGTCTTCCCTATCTTTTGAATAGAATTAAGCTCTAAGAAAGAAGGAAATTTGCTTGAATTTTTGCTCTGTTCCAAGATTCCAGGATCTCTATATATTATACATAAATATATATCTATGTACACACACATATATGTATTTTTGCAATGTTCTTTTCATAATACTGTAAGACATTCATGTTGATCCACATGAACATTTATTTTGAAACAATGCAAGAGACTGCACTGGGAGGCTGCCTTTGCTGCAGGAGCCTGGTGCTAGAGTAATGGAGTCCTAGGAGCATGCTCAGTGAACATGCTGGAACCAGAAGGCAAAAGTTCTCTTGAAATTTTTCTTGAGCACCCTCTATTGACAAAGCTTAACACTGTGCCATCTGATAGGAAAAACAACAGGCCCAGATCCTTTTACACAGACTGGGCAAAAGGAGTGAATTTTGATTTGAGAGGTAATAATACATAACCAGTATGATAGATAAACAATTATACCAGCACTATTTCAGAATTGTCAGTCCTTTTCCTACTGATCTGTAATGTCACATTTATCATAAATGTAATTTCCATATATGTGTGCATATAAGTGTTTTATTCTATTACTTTTGTCTATTTATCGATTATTGTGCCAAGTCTGCACTATTTTAATTACTGTACCCTTTTAATAGATCACAATTTTTGCAAGGCAAGGCTTTCTACATTGTTCTTCTTATTAAAATTTCTTTTGGATATTTGTCATCTATGGTCATCTATGTATCTGACTGTCCATCCATCTGTCTATCAATCTATCTCAGAATATGTTAATAGTAGAGCCTGGCACACAGTAAGTGCTAGGTAGAGTTGTTGTTGCTGCTGTTATTACATGGTATTGTATCACATCTAGTAAATGGTATATTACAGTTATTCAGTTATTTCATGTCCTTTGAAAATATTTTATTTTTTGTAAACATATTATATTTTTATATGC
>NW_012144967.1:1847290-1870595 GCF_000956105.1 Propithecus coquereli
TTTAGCTTTCTCATTTGTCAACCTATCAAATTTTATGATGCGGATTTTTGTAGTAAACCATCTTGCATATTAACATTCTAGACATTGGCATCAGGTGTGTATTTTACTTAAGGACAATTTACAAATCAAAACAGAAACTGGTAATAAACTCCCTTTACAGTTGTAGTTATAAGAAGCCTCAAATTCCCTTAGGCTTGATTGATAAAACATGGCATTTATCCTATTCCTATCATGATGTTCGGCAAAGTTTATGACAGAGAGAAACAGCTGGCAAAGTGGGTTCATGGAAAGGTGAAGGTAATGCAGCCATAAAAAACAAGAGGATAATGATTTTAAAAGGGATAATAGTTGTAACAACACCATTAACCTTTTGCTTCAAATTATTGAATGTGTGGTCTCTTTTAGAGGTCTAATCAAAGGTTTGCAGTAACTACAATGTGGGAGAAAAAAGAAGCAATATAGAATTTGCCATTATTTTTTCCCTTCTAATTATTATTTTTCCTAGTCTATTAAGAAAACAAGACTGCTGCTGGGTTTGGACTTATTCTGAAAGAAAGTTAATATAATTTCCAAATAAATGTATTGATCTTTGTCTTAGAAAGAATGTTAAAGAACGTACATGTAACAACATAGCAGACTAGGATTCAAATACCTGGTTTCATAACCATATACCAGCACTGAAAGGGTATCTGGAATGAACTGCTGAGATACCAGCATTTCATTTTATGAAATGACAGAATTGTTCAATATTTTCTATTCCAGGTTTATAAATATATTTAAGAGTTTGTATGTTGTTTGGGTGACAGTTCAATTTGAAAATTGGAGTAAATCTCCTTTTAGACTTTGTGATTTTACCGCTGATGGAGGTTGTATGCATGCAGGAAAGGTGAAATTAATTGCAGAGTGAATAGGATCAATGACAACCAGATGAAGTAAACATTAGTGGAGCTAATTTAGATGAGACATTATGATAATAGAGTTTTCACTGAGGGATAGGAGAATGTTTGAGACTATGGGGTCTTACGCTGGTGTCCAGGGTCTCACCGACGTGCTTGGATTCCAAGGGTTTTGTGAACCTCTTAAAATTATTGTATGTGTGGTTTTGTAAGAAGATAACTGTATGAATTTTTTCTTGAGAAGGTTTATATTAATATAGCTCTGCAACTTCTCAAGGGTTCTGTGACACCTAAAACAGTTAAGAATAACTGATCTAGATTTTTTCCCCCATATTTACTTTGTTACCCTGTAACTGCTCCATTTTATGCTTAAGTTTTCCATTTATAGCTAGAACCTTGAGATTTGATGCCTGTTAACACTTCTCTCTCCCCACCAAAAGCTATTAGAATTCTCCTTTAGCCACTTTCTCAGGAACTTAAATTTATAGGGAATTTACTTTTCAAACCAAACTCCAACAAATAAGAGAGCACTTGTAAGGTCAAGGAGATGCCAAAAGATAGGATATTGATAATGTGGTTCATCCCGGAATATCTGTGACAAGCCCCCGGTACACACCTGGATGCCTTAACTTTGTGTGTGTGAGACATGAATCAAAAATAGTTGGCCTATTGTTAAGACTTTTGCTCTTTTGTTTTTGAAAAATTAAATGCAAATATCTGCATTTCAAATCCTATTCATTTTATATACCACTCTGATAAGACTTTTGCATCTGCCTCTGTTTCTTTTTTTTCCATTGCAGTGGCCTGAGCTTAGATCAGATATTTTTAAACTTTGGTTGTTATTGTGTTTCTTGTTATGGGCTCCATTGAGAACCTGGAGAAAGGCCCAGAGCTTTTCCTCAGAGACATGCTTAGTCCCACATTCGGGACATACGGTTCCAGGATTTTCATAAACTCTTTGAAAAGTGTGGGTTTCAGAGGAAGTACTCTCAGCTTTTGCTCTGCTCATTTCTGCACTGGTGTCACTGCTTTTGGCCTTGGCAACTCCAGTCCAACTTCTCTAGTGGTCTTTCTCAAAGGTCAATGTGATTATTTTGTTCGCCTGCTTTAAAAGCCCTTTCAGTGGCTTTCCGTTACCTACAGGCTCAAATCCACGAAGCACAGTCTTGTTCAGGTGCCCACACTCCTCTCAGGGTCACCCTCTTGGCTCCCTCCTCTGCCAGTCCCCGTTTCACTCTGAATGTTCCAGCCGTGCACATACCCTGCCCACCTTTCCTGAACTTGCCATGCCATGCTGCACTTCCAGCCCTGGCACCTGCTGGCACACTGCTCCTCCCAGCATGGCTAGCTCTCCCCTGTGTGTGCTTGGTGATCACCCATCTACCCTTCAGGACCCATCCATCTCTTCTCCTGTGCTGTGGCTCTGGCACACTGCCTGCCCCCCATACCTGGCATGGTAGCAATCAGCTCCTGTACCAGTCAGAGTCCTTGTGCTTGCCTCTATTATAGCTCTTAGCACACTGTAGTTCACTCATTTGTTTGCACATCTGTGGGCTTAAGGCAGTTAGAAACTAATTTTCTATCAGTATCTGTTACCCAGTTCCTAATAATCTTTCTTTCAGTTAATTTTTTGTTGGAGTTTTGGGTTTGTTGAATGACTGTTGCAGCTGATCGTGTTGGATACCATGAGAAATTCAGCAGCAGAGAAGACCCAAAACTTGAGGAGAAAATCATTGTAGACGATGTAAAATTGCTCCTTCTTCTTTCGGTTTTTAACTTATTGCACCCAAATATTTTAAAGATCCAAGAGAGCAATTTAACTCTTTATTTTTTATTTTCTGTAGGAACAGTATTATTGGCAGGAAGTGGAAATAACATATTGTTGTTATTGAAAGAATTCAATCCAAATTCTGGATCTTCCACTTATTAGTAGGCGACCTTAGTGAAAGTCTGTTGCTTTGCTTAAACCTTATCCAAATTAGGGATCATAAAAATACTTTATTATCTCATGATAGAGCTGACAGGATGGATTAGGACCTGCATGTGTATATTGTTTTGGGTAATGTGCCCTAGAAGTGTTAGTAGCATTTGTTATTATTAACCTGCTTGACTTGTAGAACGATTACTTTAATTTGAAAGTCAATGCCAAATTAGAATAGGAATATAAAAGAAGGTGTATTTGCCCCACTCTCTTTTCCTGTGCCCGTTACAGATATCACTAATAGATTATAGAGCTCTTTGTCACTGAGGCCACACTTTGTCTCAAATGGCCTTCTCAAGCAGCCATTACCAATTAATGAGTGTTGGCTCAAAAGTTAAAACCTATGTGCTATTTTAATGTTAGAGTCTGAGACTAATGAAAGACACTGTGTGAAAAAAAAAGACACAATGTATAAAAAAATCTTGTTAGTGGTTAAAAGTCCATAGGCAAATGCACATGTCACCATCAATAGCAGCTATATGATTCTGTTGTCTTCTTTTTGCATAATGGTAGGATTTTTCCTGGATACAAGATTCCTCAGAATAAAACCGAACTTTCTGGTCCATTCTCTGCAGCTGGATGTGGCCATGGAGTGTAAGTTTTGGCCAGTGGGATGTAAGGTGTGTTGTGTGGAAGTTTCTGGAAACCGTTCTTACAAGGCAGTTGGTGTAAGTTGTTTCCTGCTCTTCCTCTGGGTCATTTTTTGTATTCTGCTGCCCGGAATGTGGCCCTGCCTTGAGAATGATGAAACAGTGAGCTGGAAGAGTTTATGTCCTTGAAAACAACACTGAGCAGTGCCTCTATCCCGGCACTGACTAAACTTCTATTTTGTTTCAGACACTGTTATTTAGCCATTGCAATCTGTGGAAAGTTTGCTGTTCACCATGATGGTTTATTTATTTAACCCCCCTCCTTAGGAGTTCTTTGAAGATCAGGAAGATGCCAAGACAACACACATTCCCTTTAGTGATGGAAAGGCAATGGAAAGACTTTCATATACTTTGCCAGACTGGAAAGCCATGTAATGTTGGCAAACATCAACGGCTCCCATGAGTGGCAGCAAGGATGTGACAATGTGGTACACTCAGCAACAAACTGGGAAACTGGGAGGCTGGATTTTTGTTTTGGCCCTGATAAGTTGTATGAAGCCATTCTAACTCTTTTAGGTCATTATATAAGAAATGTCTGATTTTGAATCAAAAGTGTAGTTTATTGTATCTCAAACAAGAAGCAGTACAATTAATCAAAGTATGCATCTAAACTATTGACACAGTTTTGCCATCTTAACGGTAACTTGTTTGTACCAGCAGCGAAGAAGCTTGGAGAGTGAATGGCTGTGAAATCACAAAGTCTTTTTCCATAGCTTGTTGAGAATTGAATATTTTTCCTTGCAAGAAGTGGTCCAAAGCCTGGAAGAAGAGGTAGTCAGTTGGTGCAAGGTCTGGTGAATACAGCGGATGACGGAGAGTTTCCAAGTCCAGTCTGAGCAGTGTTGTTTGTGTGACATGTGGTTGAGCACTGTCTTGCAAGAGGATTGGCCTGTCTCTATTGACCAATCTCAGCTGCTTAATCACAAGCATCCTCATCATTTTGTCCAATTGGGTGCAGTAGACATCTGCTGTAATCGACTGACCATGTTTCATGAAGCTGTAGTGGATAATATGCCAGTGCTGGACAACCAAACAGACACCATTAGCTTTTTTTTGATGAATATTCGGTTTTGGACTGTGTTTCAGTACTTCATCTTTATCCAACCATTGTGCCCAACACTTACAATTATCAAAAAGAATCCATTTTTCATTATATGTAACAATACGGTGTAGAAATGATTCACCTTTATGTCATGACAGCAAAGAAAGGCAAGCTTGGAGACAATTTCTCCTGTGATGCTCATTTAATTCATGCGGTACCCATCTATCCAACTTCTTTACCTTGCCCATTTGTTTCAAATGCGCCAATATTGTTGGAATAGTAACATCAAACCTTGCTGCCAATTCATGGGTCGGTTGAGATGGATTCACTTCCACTATAGCTTTCAGCTCATCATTATCCACCTGGGTCTCAGGTTGCCCATGTGGCTCATTTTCAAGATTAAAATCACCAGAATGGAATTTCTCAAACCATCAACATACTGTGTGTTCATTAGCCGCATCTTTCCCAAACACTTTGTTGGTATTTCGAGCTGTCTTCCCTGCATTTATTCCATGGTGGAACTCATATTTGAAAATAACATGAATTTTTGACTTATCCACGGTTTCACAAAAATTGCTCTTAAAAAATATTTGAAAGATAATCACAAGGCAAAACACGTGTTTAACAGACTGAGTATGTACCTACACAATAAAAATAAAACAAGAAGTGTCAAAGTGAAATGTCAGAGATATCAACTGTCAAACTTAGTTTTAAGGAGATCAGACATTCCCTACTTAATAATCTAAGTAGGATCTCAATTTTCTATTAAAAATGATGTATATATTTGAGGGGAAGTGATAAGAGATTCATGTTGACAGGGGAAGGTGGAAGGATATGAGGATGAGTGAGAACAAATCAGGAGGCTTTCCACGTTCAAGATATCCAGCAGTCAAGTTGGGGACTGACCTGTTAGCTTGCAGAGGCCCAGTCAGGGGATTTGCAAATAAAAGACAGTCAATAAGTGATACATTTGTATTGTGACACCTTCATATTCATACACATAGTCAATGTATCTCATACATCTTCAGGGGTGGATAGTTTCCTACCTTTTGGTATACACTGCTCACTCTAAATTTCTATGACAAAGCTACACTTTCACTCTTGTCTTTCTATGTATTCTTTTTATGTTTGAATATCTATATTTATACTGACTACAGTAAAAAAGTACATAATAAAGTCATTCAACATCAAGAACAGCTTTCTATCTGCTTTGTCAGAACATTCTTTAAATAGTTACATTCTGTTAATGCACAGTAGTTAAATAAACTCCAAGATTCTTATTCTGCAATAACCCATTAAATCATCTTAAATACTATGTCATAATGACAACTTGATGCAACCAGATGTGATATTTGGGGATTTAAAAAAATACTTTTCTAAAGACATAGCTTCCTGATTTTACGTTCTCGAGCCCATTTGCACAGCTGTTAAATCTCTTGGCTCTACTTTCTGTGGGCGTATATCACTTATGTTCTGCTTCATGCATGACATTACCGAAGTGCAAACGAATGTTCCCCAGGACATTGTGATATGTACTTTGTGAGATCTGTACCAGCATCATTTAGTCCTCAAGGCATGATTTTCTCACTCTGGAAAGGTGCAAACAACTGTGACCATATGTTGACATTAAAGCATTAGTAACAGGTCTTGCAAGGTGCCCTGTGGTCTGGGAATCAGTTAGTGAGACAAGCCCCAAAAGACAGTATTCATCATACCCAGGATTGATAGAAGGCTGGTGGCTTGCATTACGTACAGCTCAAATGTACTTATCTACATCTGGATTAAGAATTGCTTCCTGGTATTAACACCATCAAAATAGTAATCTATTAATAATACCTCTAGTTCCTTCCCTGCATTGCAATTAATTATTCACAAGAGGTGTAAGCTTTATAGTAGTTAAAGTTTCTATGTCATATGGGGTTGGAACTGAACTTTTGAACTTCTGATTTTATCAGTTGTTATACAAGTTGGCAAAATTCAAAGTTGTGTATGTGATGAAACATCAAAGAGGAAGAATCCATTTGACAACCACGTTATGCACTGTGTGCAGGGAAGTATAATGCCACCATCAAGCAGGAATCCTAGAAATTAGGTTATAACAGGCAGTACGAGTGGGCCCTAATGAACCCAGATTCATATCTGTGGTGAAATTATATGCTGGATAATGTCCTCCGAAAAGCTGCCATGTTTCAATCTGGAAAGAAGCCCATTGCTGATACAACAAATCAATTGATAAGAAGTGTCTTTATTGCACTCAATAAAAGAACAGCGCAACCCCAAATAAACATACACGGCTCATAAAACAAATTGCTCACCTAAAATGAATTACACTCTAAGTTTTTTTTTGTAAAGTAAATTACGCCACAGAATATTCTGTGGTGTATCCATCCACTAAAGAGTAAGATCATAAGCAGCACTAAAAGTAAATGTTTCCATGTTTCTTTTTGGTTTAGTTTTTTTTCAGTCTCCAGGATTACCAAGAGCAAAATGTAAAAGAAAAAAAAAAGTGGTTAGAAATGGCCTGTTTTGTGAAATATAGGAAAAAATATACCATCTGTGATTTAGCACAGTTCTCAATATTCCATCTGTGAGCTGAACATGGTTCTTAGAAAAGGCTGAATCCCATTGTAGTTCAATATGATTTTTAAAAAAGTTTTTCTAAGAAAACTACTTTTGTAACACACTATTATGGTTGGCATGGAGTATCTTTGGAATGAAATAGTAAACATAGCCTTTACAATTGTTTTTAAGGATTTGTTATTGTTGCATGTAAGGGCTTAAAATTCTGAACAGCTAATAAACTAGAGCCTTGTTTCATGACCCTCCCAGCAAACTTCACTGTAAAAGAAGTGTGTTTGGAACCTTGTATGATGGACCTTTGTTTCTTCATTCACATAGTAAACAAATGTTTATTACCAAGCATCTTGTTAGAGGGCTTTCCATGAACAAGAGAATCTAAAAGTATTAATGACATTTTTATGTGCTTTAGTCAATGTAACTTTGTTCAATATTAAAAAGAAAATACAATGGCACATCCCACAATGATTCACCCGTCTTTTCTAAAGACAATACTGACATTTGCTCATTTCCCTCTGATGAACTCGTTTGGTGAGATGAAGCCACACATGGGAAGTTCCACTGGTCACCATCAGACAGTATAAAAGCAGGGTTTCTTGACCTCAGCATTGCTGACACTTTAGACTGGATAATTCTTTGTTGTGGGGGTCTAGCTGTCCTGCCCACTGTAGTTTGTTTAACAGCATCCCTGGCCTCTACTCACCAGATTTCAATAGCAACTCCTCCCACCCCAGGACAATAAAAAACGTCTCTAGAAATTGTCTCCACAATTCAAATTGTGACAATACAAAATGTCTCCAGAAATTGCCAAATGTCCCCCCGCTCCCACCCGGGGGCAGGGAGGAGTGGGAATCACTTTCGATTGAGAACTACTTGTATAAAAGGGATCATTAGATTTTCATATTATCAATTGTTGAAAACTATTGTATTTTCTTTTTCTTTGCAGGGCAATAGTCAATGACTTGTACCTAGCTTTTTATTGAAAAAGAATCTGTAATGGAGGTGGATACTGAACACAGAAAAGAGAATGGGAAGTGGTTTAGGAGAGGCTAGGGGGAGAGAGCTGTTTTGTAATGTATCAAGATCAGACATAAAACTGAGAGCATCATTCCCACTAAACACAGTCGCTAATCACAGGGGCCTCTGGCTGTCATTCCTTTCTTCTTGCCATGTCCTTAATGTGGGGTTTCCAGCCCTCTTTGGCTGGGAGAAATCTTATTTTGCAAAGCCCAGCTCTAATGTCTTCACCATCTTTTCTGTGAGGGCTTTCTATGCCCCATTGGTAAAACAAAATTTCTCTTTCTGATTCCATGTCGTGTACCTTAGCTTATTTCAATTTACAAATTTTTATATTCTGTTTGATATTTTAGTTAATTCGTTAGATACCTGTTTCTCTTAAGATGTTATAAACTCTTTACAGCTAGACTATCATGTTTCTAGCCTATAACAGTTAGTCTAGGGATTGCATTTGGTTGTGAGTAACAGAAATCTACCTTAAGGTAACTTAAGTGGGGCGTTTGCTTCCCTTACATTACAAGAAGCCTAGTTAAACAGGCAGCCGAAGTCCTCAGGTCAGCAGTGCAGCAACACCTAGGCTAACGTTCCAAAATTCTCTTGGCAATTCCTTCTGGTCACAAGATGGCGGCTATCTAGCCAGTCTTTCTCTGCTTCCAGGCAGACAGGGGTAGGGTTCTGAAGAGACCAGCAGGCTTCCTTTATACCTCATAGGTCAGAACTGAGTCATATGGCAATTCCTAAGTGTAGCAGGGGTCGGGGAATTGATTTTACTTATCCAGACTCTATAGAAGTAAATGGCAAAGGAAAGAAGATTGGGTTGAATTCCGAATAAGCCACCCCTCTGTGGCTAACAATGCTAAGTGCTTGTGGAAGGATTTCAACATCAGGCTCTGTTCAAGCAGGAACTCTTCATCATGGGGCCTTTTGGTAAAGGAGGGACATCCACTAACCCTTTAAGAAAGACACTTGCTCGAGTGTGACATAAAACCACACATTAGGCCTTAATTTGATGATTGCTTTTCAAATAAGTGTTTCATAAAATGTGCTGCATCCTTATCATCTTTTGCTTTAATTTTTTTCACGGTACGTGGAATGAATTCGATAAAAGGAATGTGGTAGGAAAAGGCAGAAGTCGATGAGAAAAGTGTGGAGAAAAAAAAAAGGCACTAATGGGCGATCCACTCCTCCTGTGTGGGGAGGTGCCAGAACTGGAGGGCTTGAAGGCAGAAAGAAACTTGAAACCTGTGAACAGCGGCATCACGTAGGATTTCGATAGAAGGGTCACATAATAAAACGTGGTTTTAAGATTAATCTGCCAGAGCAACACAACATTATTGTTTCTTTTTCAGACCATCTAAAACCTTGGATAAAGACATCAAATCTAATAACTATCTGAAGTTTATTCAACTTTTTCTTTTTGGTCATAATACTTCTCCAAATAATCTTATGTAAAGCCCATGAACTTGTCTTTTAGAATCTGTGCTTGTAGTTTTTCTTTCCTAAATATTCTTATTGAGATATTTTACTCTGCAACCACTGGGTTAAGCAGAATGTGTTCATTTTATTTTCTTCTCCAGTGAGTGTGACAATTTGAACAAGAATGGCCGAATTGCTTTCTTTCTTTCTTTTTTTCTTCTAAATCAAACCGTCTGTTCAGAAGAGGATCACGTTGCAGTTCCATTAAACAAAAGAACACGTTCTGCTCTGATATTTAACAGGGGAACCTCAGCATCACCATCTCTCTGCTTTACTGACATGCGAGCTTACTGAGGAACATTTTTCCCCCACTGAGAGGTCTCGAGAGGGTCTTTCACATTTTTTCTCTCCCCAGCGATTTCTGTTCCAGCAGGGTCTTAGGTATGATAGATGACATGGGGCTTGTCGTGGCTTGTATGCAAATTCAGACAAAGAAAAACGGAAGGAAGAAAAATAATATTTCACTTTTCTTATCTAAAATAATCAACTTTATTTAACTGATTTCGTGGGTCTTTTCTCATGAAACAGTAAAACCTATTAGAAAAGAGACAAGATAATAAATTATGGGGAGATCTTTACACGGGTTGTCATTGGTTGGTAATAACGTGGTAAGAACATAAGATTGATCGCACCTGGCTGCTCTCGATCTGTCTAGTCCAATAGCCTGTCATTGGCAGCTGCTCTAAGAGATGTGATTGTTCTTCATGATGCTCCATTAAATGTAGATTGTCCCTAAACATCCCACTGGACAATTAATGCCGGATGTCTATGCATTTGGCTAAACTACAGACATATTACCATGCTTTCTACAACCTCCTGAGGAAAATGTTAAGTTTTTATTGTTCATGGGGTTTTCTTTGGCTTTGCTGTTCCCTTTTAGGTGTCCTGATACTCCCTTGCATGTTATGATTTAAGTGATGAACCATACTGTGGAGTCCTTGGGTTTGAAAAGCAAGCTAATGTTCTTATCCATATCCTTGTTGGTTTGAAAATTATTGCATGCTATGCAGGCAATACACCTCATAAAAAGTATACAACGTAAAGAAAAATAAGAGAAATAAGTATGCAGAAGAATGTGTGTTGCAGTATTCATGGCAAGAGTGATAATTTAGGAACAAACTAAATGTCCATCAATAGAAAAACAGTTACATAAACTGTTGCCACAAAAACATAAGGAAAATCCATGCAGCTATTAACCTATAAGGTAGATGTTTGTGTACTACAGAAATTTCTTTTCCAAGACATATTTTTACTTCAAAAGAGCAGATTGCAGAATAATACATGAAGTGTAAAATTTATATTGCTAAAAACAACATAAACAATCATCCATTTCTATAATTACGTATGTATCTCTGTTAATGCACAGAAAAAGGTCTGGACAGATGCTGACCGCCCTGGAAAGGCTGAGCTTGGAAAAGGTCAGGAAGTATTTTCACTTTACCTTTACACATTTTGGAAGAATATATCATTTTAAACTAGTATATTTGAAAAAAAATATAAAAGAATTGTTAAAAAGGAAGTGAGAAAATAAGATCTTGAATTTTCTTAGCCCAGAACAGGTACTATGATAATTTTTGTGATTTTCTTTCTAATCTTTTTTCATTTATATCTATTTTACATAGTTGTGCTAAGTGTGAGCATAACATTAAAAATATGATATATATTTTTAAATATAGAGAAGGATGACAAGGAAAACCAAAGTGTCCCACAGTTCCATTGTCCACACGGTTCTGTGATCATGTAGATGTCTAGGAAAAGCAAGCAGTTCAGAGAGGAACAGAGAACAATGAAAGTGTTCTTCTCTATGTCTTTGAGCACCCTTCACTCATCCCTGTCTTTCTCTCCCAGTTTCCCAAGGACAAAACAAGTAATTGCTGGTAATGCTTTCTTAGACTTCCTTTTAGGAAAAAAGTGTGTGTATATATACATATATGTGTATAAAATAATCATCACAGCTAATATTTAATGTGAATTAATCATATGGCTATTAGACACTGCTCTGAAGCACTTTGTATGAATTAGCCCATTTAATCCCATAGCTCTATGCATTAGGATGCACTGTTGTTACCATTTTATTGATGAGAAAACTGAGGCACAGAGAAGCTAAGGAAACTGCTGACAGTCACACAGCTAGAAAGTTGTAGAGCTGGGATTCAAATCCAGAGAATCTGGGTCCTGATTTTCAGTATTACTGCTCCAGTGACAGTAGATCCACATCTCTACATGAGTATTTACATTTCCCCAAAGGAGGTCACACTACACTTGCTGTTCTGAACCTTGCTTTTTTCCTTTTAAAAAAAAGTTACTTTAATATCAGTTTATTCGAAGCAACTTTATTGTTTGACTATTAGGTCATTACGTATGAAATGTCGGATTTTGAATCAAAAGTTTATTATAACATATCTCAAACAAGAAGCAGTACAGCTAATCAAAGTATACACCTAAACTATCGACACGGTTTTGCCATCTTAAGGGTAGCATGTTTATGCCAGCTGGGAAGAAGCTTGGAGACTGAGGGGCGATAAAATCGCAAAAGGCGTTTTCCACAGCTATTGAGAATTGAATATTTTTGCTTGCAAGAAGTGGCCCAAAGCATGGAAGAAGTGGCAGTCAGTTGGTGCAAGGTCTGGTGAACATGGTGGATGACAGAGAGAGCTTCCAAGTCCAGCCTCTGTAGTCTGAGCAGCATTGTTTGTGCTGCATGTGGTCCAGTGTTGTCTTGCAAGAGGACTGGCCTGTCTCTCTTGACCAATCTTGGCTGCTTAATTTCAAGCATCCTCATCATCTCATCCAATTGGTTGCAGTAGACATTGCTGTAATCGACTGACCAGGTTTCAGGAAGCTGTAGTGGAGAATACCAGCGCTGGACCACCAAACAGAAACCATTAGTTTTTTTGATGAATATTCAGTTTTGGACTGTGTTTAGGCACTTTGTCTTTATCCAACCATTGTGCACAACGCTTGTGATTGTTAAAAATAATCCATTTTTCATCACACATAACAATACAGTGTAGAAATGGTTCACCTTTATGTGACAGCATAAGAAAGCAAAGAAAGGCAACCTTTGAAACTGTTTCTCTGCTGACGCTCATTTAATTTATGCAGAGCCTATCTATCCAGCTTCTTTACCTTGCCCATTTATTTCAAATGCGCCAATATTGTTGGAATAGTAACATCAAACCTTGCTGCTAATTCACGCGTAGGTTGAGATGGATTCACTTCCACTACAGCTTTCAGCTCATCATTATCCACCTTGGTCTTAGGTTGCCCACGTGGCTCATTTTCAAGATTAAAATCATCAGACTGAAACTTCTCGAGCCATTGATGTCCTATGTGTTCACTAGCCACATCCTTCCCAAATACTTCGTTGATATTTCAACCTGTCTGTGCTGCATTGGTTCCATGATGGAACTCATACTAGAAAATAACATAAATTTTTGACTTATTCATGGTTTCACAAAAATTGCTCTAAAAAAATTTGAAAGATAATCACAAACCAAACTGTGCATTTGAAAGACTGAGAATTTACCTTCACAGTAAACATAAAACAAGAATATCCAAGTGAAATGTCAGAGATATCAACTGTCAAACTTAGTACTTAAGGAAATTGACATTCCATACTTAACGACCTAATTAATTACCTAATAAATTTTCTATTGTAGGTATGCAACTCTATTCATGAATGCTGTAGTTATTTTCTATTTCTTTTTTGTTGTCATTGCTTTTTCACTTTTATTGCTATATTTATGTTTTCTCCCTCTTCTGGGGTCAATTTTGCACCTTGTATTTTCCTAGAAAATGCTCCATTTCCTTCCTTTCTACTTAGTATTGTTTTTCATTTCTGCTCTCACCTTAATTATCTTCTTCCATCTGTTATATGGGTTTATTTCATCATTGTTTTTCTTAACTTCTTGAATTGGATATCTCAGTCATTCATTTTTTTCCTTATTTAATTATGCAGGTTTTTAATGCCATGAATCAAAAAAACACATTTTCCCTTTATATTCTGCTTTTTATTTTTTTTAAAAAAGGAATTATTTAAGAGATAGCTTTTGACTTTCTAGATGGTTGACTTTTTCCCTTTAAATTAACATGTCTTGCCATTTTTCCTGTTTTGAATTTCCTGTTTTATGATTAAGTCTTTATAGTTTATATTATCAAGGTTTATAACATTTATGTTTTCTACCCATATTTCCCAGGGTAATTTAGTTTTAACTGTATATTTAAATAAATTTAATATTCATATGTAATACGTTGTATTCAGCATTTAAAATGAAACATGATTGTTTTGTTCTTTATCATTTTTGATGAAAGCAAGCATAGTGTTCTACATATATCTTAATTTCCTTGACCATTTCTTTATTGTTGGACATTTGGGCTGCTTCCAGTTTTCCTCTCTTGTATATTATACTGAGATCACTGTTTTTAAGAATGTATCTCTCAACCCTGTATTTTGCACTATTTCTACAATGAGAGAATTCCCTAAGAGGGACTGTGAGTGCTGATCATGTTGAAGCCTTAGGCAATTTATACCTCTCAGCCCTGATTCCTGCAGGACTCGTGTTAGACTGCCCTCCTATGGCAGCCACTTTAACTGCACTCGAATGGTCGCTTCTATCTTGTTAACATTGGTAGCCAGAAGTGCACTGCCCATTCAATGAGAGATGGCTCTTTCGTAGTGAGGTGGGTTTTTCTTTATTTCCAGGATGTTCCTTCTTGATGTCCAGCATATTTTACGTAAAAAATATCAGAACCTTTTCCCAAATCATCCCTGAGAGAGTTGAGACTGACAACATTGCTTTATGAGAATCATAGAATTTGTATTGTAAAAATAGTTGGAATCCTTTTTCTATAAGATAATTGTCATGTACTTATGTGTAGAAAAACTCACCTATTGCTTTTTACCTTCACACAAAACCTTGAGACATTTCTTTGCAAGTCAATGCCGATCAAGCGTTAACCTCATATACAATGTTACCTTTGTGGATGAAAAAGGGCTTTTCTTACACATTTTCAGTAGCAGTGGGCAGTTGGGCTGGGGCTGACCCATTGACATGCCCACAGTGGAGGTTAGAGAATCAATCTCTTGCAAGATGAAGCAACACTTTTCTCCAGTGGTGTTGAGCATGGTGGACTCAGACTGAGTTCGATTCTCTTGTTCCAAAATTGGTTAAAGCCAGAACACTGAGCCCTTCTTTTGATCCTTCCTGTTCTCTTACCTTCTGTATCCTGCCAATTCTATCTGTCAAATAGGACTCAAATCCATCCCTTTCTCTCCTCCCACCTCCAGCACCTGCCAGGTCCAGGTGCCCCGTATCTCACCTGGATTCCTGCACTGACTTCCACCTGATCTCCTGCTTTGACACTCACTTGCCCTTTTTTTTTTTTTTTTTTTTTGCTTAAAAGCCCTCAGTAGCTTCTATAACTCTCATGATAAAATTCACATTCATTAACAGAACAGGTTATGCTTTCTGTTCTGCCTCTGGGTCCTTGTGCATGCTGTTTCCTTTCCTTGGAACACACTTCTCTTCCCTCTCTGGGGACTAAATTCAACTAACTCGAAGTCCCAACCTTTGATTTTACTTCTCGTGAAAAATCTTCATGCATCTTCCAGGTTTCCTGGATTTCCACTTCCCATAATCAGGATACCAGGTTTCTCATGTCATACTAGTCTCAGGCAATGAAACTTTAAGCTCTGTACAGTCAGGGGTATCTTAGCTCAAGGTCTACTTATTTGGGCAACTCGCCCCACTCTAATGAAATGAGCAGACAGCACCGGAACAGAGGATAAAGGAAGCCAAAGAGTTGGCATAGGAAATGTCGTGCTGCAGTCAATGGAAACCACCTTCCTTACAATGATGAGCATGACCCACGTGCAGACGACGCGGCGATACATGTTTCACTGCACTGCTCTTTGTTGTCCTGTCTGCAGGTGCAGCACATGGAAGCAGGTAGGGTGTGGGACGTGGAATCAAAGGCTGGCATTCTAGGCTTTGCTCTGTAACTAATGATTGATATGGCTTTGTTCTAGGCACTTCCCCTTCTAAGGCACTTTCTTCATTTGTAAAATAGGACCCGTATCATTTCTTCTGCTCTTCTCCTGCAGGGTAGGACGGGCCCACTAAGATAATATGTGGACTCACAAGCCTGATGACCAGTGGGTGCATGCGCATGGAGCCAGCTGTTTACAGTGGTGCTTTTCAAACTGTAATGTGCCTGTGCACCACCTGGGTGGTCTTAGTAAAGTGCAGATCTGATTCGGCAGTTCTGGTGAGAGGTCTCGGATTCGAACTCTGCCCTTTGGAACTCGAGGGCCAGCTCTACCTGGTGGAATGGGTGGGGAGGGTGTGGGATGAACAAGGGGAAGTCTCAGCCCAGCAGTCTCCTGGGATTCTGCGCCCATGTGGAGAGCTGCAGTTCATCCTTCTCACCTCACAAGCACATTGTGGATGCCACTAAAGGGTGTCCATGGGGTCCTCACAGGGCCCCCCATGTGTCCGCTAGAGGAGCTTTCTCCCTGTGCTTTGGGAGTGTGGTCTTGACCTTGTTCATGCCTTTGCCTTGCCAGGCCAGGTATTGTCCAAACCATCACTGATGGTCAGATCCTTTTTAAACCCTCATGTGGTAAAAACCTCCCCTTCAAATAAGTGGAAACCTTAAAAAACAAACAAACTAAGAAAAAAAACTCAAAATAAAAATAAAATGGATAAAACAAATAAGATGTATAAAGTAAGGTTTGCTAATAAAGAATAAAAATCTTAAAAAGATTGTGTGGGATGGCCCAGCTCCCCCACCGCCATTTAGCACGTTGACTGTCATGCTAGAAAAAAAATGTTTTCCTTGGGCCATGGTGTTTTATTATGAAAATAGAATAAAAACTTTGACAACAATGATTCTTTTTAATTTAATGAAAAATTTGTTTTTCATTGTTTTCTGTGTCTTTTCAACAAAAAAGTAATATAGAACTTGAAAGCTAGTAATGTAAAAAGTAATATGAAAACTTGAACAATAGTTCATAAGGGTAAAGTGTTTTTCTTGACTTGTCAGGCTTAAGTGTAATTTAAAGGTAAACATAAATAGAAAAATGAAATTTATTGCCTTCTATTCATTTAATCCACATTTTTAGATTTAAATTATCAATATTAATTATAACAATAAGAACATCAACAAGTAAGATTTTCATGAACCAACTGCAGGGTTTTGCACAGGTTTTGCTTTATGAGGCCCCAGGCTCAAAATCAGTGTGAGTCAAATACAACTCACATGGCAATTAATGTGTTAATCTTTGCAAGGCGGTTACATGCAACAGAGCCCCAACCTTAGCCTGGGACCTGTGCTCTGGGACCATTTCTAGGCCAGGGCAGGAAGGACAGAAGTAGGGATTTTTATTCGGCTAGTATCACAAAGCTAGTTTGATTTTTTAAATTACACTGAAGTTTTCTCATTCTGAAAACAACAGGTGCTTGTTTAGAAAGGGAGGTGGGTGAATAGAAAAAGTAGAAAACAAATTTCCTATGATTTTGTTTTTCAAAGGCAATCATTTTACACATTTTGATGTCTTTCCTTGCAATCTTTCTTCTTTTTTTCTACTTAAGATTTGGCAAATTTAGACTTTTTAAAAAAGTCACGTGATTATATAACTATTCTCTTGAGTGAGAAGCAGGTGGGGAGGTGACTGGGAGAAGGCCTGGGTCGCGGGGAGGGGGGAAGAGGTGGCCTGATGCAGATGTTCCCCAGCGGGAGCCTAAGCCAGCCGGCCAGGGGCACTGGTCTGAGGCTGGTGACCAGGCTGAAGTCTGGGTACTACTCTCTCTTTCTAAACCTCGGTTATTAGTGTGCACCAGTGGAAGTCCTTCCCTCAGTTCTTCAGCTATCAGTAGAATTTTGCAGGGGCATTAAAAAAATGAAGAAAGCATATTTTCTGTTCAATCTTCATAGCAATCCTTGGAGGTAGGGACCTTTGTTATACCCATTATATAGATGAGGAAACTGAGGCTATGCCCTTACTGTGTATTGTGATGACATGTTTTAAAAACGTGCAGTCTAAATATGTGTGTGTGTAAATTCCGGCACCATTTGTTATAATTATGATGGGAACTGATACAAGCACTGGTGCTTTGGAGCACATTGCAGGGAAACCCAACCAAACAAGAAAAAAAAAAAACCCCTCGGGGGGACAACACAGGGAACAAAAACATAGAATATATCAAAAAAGAGAGAAAAGAGAAAACAAAAAATCCCCAAAACACAGAAAAAAGATATACACAAAAGGAGAGAAAAACCAAAAACACCCACACAAAAACAACACACACTATATATATAAAAAAAATAACAACCACCACACCAAGAAGATGAAAAAAACATGTATCAATTTTTAAAATGGCCTCTTGGAGGAAAGACTTAATAGAAATGTTCCAAGTGAAGAGAAGATGCAGCCTCTAGGCATTATTATACACTCCTTGAATAGACTGGAAATTCTTCGTGGGAAGTCCACACACTCTTTGTATGCTTCACAACTAGGTGTGCAAATAGGTGTGTCAATCATAATAGAAATTCAGAAAACAAATCTAGGGCCATGTTAGCTTCAACGGTGACTTGTGCAAATTACAAATAGACGATCCCTCTGGGTGTAGGTGACAGGCAGAAAGAAATGCTCTCTCTGGGTGGAGGAAAAGGCCCCAAAGCTAGACTCCAGGGTCTGTGACTTTGGGCTTGGCCCCCACTTGTCCCCTCAGCCAGGAATCTGTCTTGTTCAGGGCACCCCTCATCCACTGATGCTGATCAGAAGTCATTAATCATGTGCTGCAGATTCCTGGCTCCTGGCCTCTGAATACAGCAACTCCACCTCTCCTATGCTTGGACTCCAGACACCAGGGAGGACAAGTAACAGGAGTCTGTCCCATTGGGAAGGAAGTGTAATGTCCAACACTAGATCGCTTCTAAGAGTGGGTTTTGATGGAGGCAACAGGAAGTGATCCCTCAAGACCCCAAGTGCTTGAAGCGGGTGGGAAAAGAGTGATTCTGAGGAAAAGCAAGGCACGCAGAGATACCCAGAGACAGACTCATCCTTCCCAGAGAAGCTCAGAGAGGCTTTGCTTAAACATGGCCCTCTTTGCCTGTGTACCATGAAAATAACTTCAGGGAAATAACTTTATTTAGCCCTCATTATTTTTATGTGACTAATAAATTATAAATACTTCCAGTACTCCTTCCTAATAGTAATGGGATTAAACAATAGAATCATTTCAGCTGATTGACAATTAAGGTTCTAATGAGTGAAATGGAAGTCTTATGGAGAGGATTTGGACAATTCATTAATTGGAAGCATAAGCACTTAAAAAAAACCTGATGAGTCTTTAGCTAAATTAATCAAAACAAAACAAAACAAAAAAAGTTGGACAGGAGGGACAGATGCCAGAAATAGGCCATATTCTTCACATTAGAGAAAGAAGTTGCTGAGAGAAATCTTTAAAAAGGATGTAAGAGAAATCTCGCCATCATGGAATGGTACAAGCTTGACCAATTTTACCAGTTTAAATGTACAACTCCACGTGTTTTTACAGCTGCATCCACATGTACAGCCACCGCTCGAGTCAACACCTAACGTGTTTCCACTACTCCAGGAAGTTCCTTGTGCCCTCTTTCGGGCAATTAACACCCCCAGAGGCAACCGCTGATCTGCTTTCTACACTCGCACTAGTTTGCCTGTCCTGCGATTTCATGTAAACGGGCTCAGAGAGTATGCAGCCTTCTGTATCCGGGTCCCTTCATCCACGCAAAAGCTATGTTGCTGCTCTATCAGCACCTCATCCCTTTCGATTGCTGAGAGCAATACCGTGTATGAATACACCACAATTTGCTCATGCATTCTCCTGTTGACAAATATTTGGATTATTTCCAGGTTGGGGTTATTGCGAATACAGCCACTTTGAGCATTCTTGTTCACGTTTTTGACATCAACTCTCCTCCGCAGGAGTGGAATTTCTGTGTCACTGGGTGGGGTATGTTGAATTTCCTTAGAAAATGCCTTACAATTTTTTTTTAGCTAGTCATCGTCGTCATCGTCCTCCACCTCCTCTTCCTCTTCCGTTTTTACATTCTCACCTTTTACGTTTTCATCGTCACACTTAGGCTCTACCCACAGGCAAGAGCCACAAGGTTTAGAATGACTTTGTATCCTTTGGTTCCCTCCTGACCGGCTCATACAATCTCAATTTAACTAAGCAAAAACTAGTAAATGCATTAAATAGTCTCGTCATCGAAACTGGCCTATGCGTCTCCGCGGCGGTTGGCTCCGCAAGGACGAAGGGGCAGGCGGAGGGACGCGCGGACGGACGGAGCAGCGGCTTCCGGGCCGAGGTCCTGCGGCCGCGCCCGCGCACTGCGGGGCTTCCTTGCTGCGCGGCGCCACCTAGCGGCGGCCGGGCTCGGCGCCCGGCTCGCTCTGCGCCTCTTTTCCTCCGGGTTGAGGGAATCTCGCAGCTCTTCGCGACGTCTGTTGCTAGAAACCTGAGAGCTCTTCTCAGCATCCTTGGCCTCAATCGTGCACAGCTCGTGACCCCTCTGGAAAGCGCCCTTGACGAGCATCTTGGATCCCGGCCCCGGAGTCCTCGCTGAACCGACAGGCCACCTTTATTCAATTCCCTTTTCCTGAGTCCCCAAGAGGATCACGACCACGGACAGCAGCCAGGGATGAGCAAAACCCTGCTCGCACTTTCCTCCCTCCCGCAGTCCTTCCCACTGTTTCTCCCATGGCCCTGCTTGGACATTTCTGTCGGGATGGAGTCTCGTTTGAAAAGTTCTTCAGGGATGCCAGAAAGAATTGAAAACTCAGGTTGTGGGGCGTTATGTGTTTAATCTTCCAACAAGCTTGAGAGGTAGCTATTATGATCCCATTTTATAAATGGAGAAAATGAGATTCAAGAGGTTAAGTATTTTTTTCCGAGGTCACACGGCCATTCCAGAAAGAACCAGATCTCAAACTCACCATTGGCTGATTTCTTCTGGTACATCAGCATTTTTTAGGACCCAGATATGCCCCCCATTCCCCCAGTTTATTTCCTCCCCACAGAAACACCTCATCCTACTCTCCTGGAATGCACATAAACTGTCGATCCTCCTGTGTTAGATGCCACAGAGCACATGGTTGGGAAGGGACCCCAGTTGAACATTCCAGACTGCCGCCTCATCCCCCAGCCATCCCTCCCGAGTCTCCTCCAGAGGCTCTGTCCAGTGGCAGGCACAGAGTCCCACCATTCTCCACCTGTGACCTGTAGCTCTTTGCTTAGGGAAAAAAGAAACCCTCCGGGATTTGAGATGCTTCGGTGCTTCAACTCCATTTCCCCTGAAGTGATGCTCATAGTGAAGCAAGTAGAAAAAAAAAATAAAACAAGAAAAGGCCCTGAAAGCCAACTAACTCCGCCGGCAAAAGAAAAAGAAAAAAAAAGGAAAAATATTAAAGGAACTGGCCAACCGGAACTAAGGGAAAACAAAACCAAGAAGGGGCAACAAGGTCCGAACCGGCCAAGGGCCGGCCCCGGGGGGAAAAGAAAACCAAAGGGGCCATGGGGGCAAGGGGGGAAAAAAAAACCGAAGGGAAAAAAGGGCTGGGTTGGGGCAGGAAGGAAGGAGGAAAAAAAAGAAACTAAAAAAAAGAAAATCGAGGGAAACAATCACGTGTCCAGGGGACTTTTTTTTAATTCTGCATATTATGGAGGTACAAATGTTTAGGTTACGTTGCCCTTGCCCCCGAGTCAGAGCTTCAAGCATGTCCATCCCCTAGATGGTGCGCATCACACTCATTATGTATGTATATACCCGTCCCCTCCTCCCCCCTCCCATCTGCCTGATGCCCGATAAATGTTATTCCTATATGTGCACTTAGTTGTTGATCAGTGAAACCGATTTGTTGGTGAGTACATGTGGTGCTTATTTTTCCATTCTTGGGATACTTCACTTAGCAGAATAGGCTCCAGCTCTGTCTAGGAAAATACAAAAGGTGCTATATCACCATTGTTCCTTATGGCTAAATAGTACTCCATGGTATACATATACCTCATTTTATTAATCCAATTGTGTATTGATGGGCACTTGGGTTGTTTCCACATCTTTGTAGTTGTGAATTGTGCTACTATAAACATTCTCGTGCAGATGTCTTTTTTATAGAATGTCTTTTGTTCTTTTGGGCAGATGCCCAGTAATGGGATTGCCGGATCAAATGGTAGTTCTACTTGTATCTCTTTAAGGTGTCCCCATATTGCTTTCCACAGAGGTTGCGCTAGTTTTCAGTCCCACCAGCAGTGTATGAGAGTCCACAGGTGTGTCCTTCACCAATCAGCATACAGGTGCCCTGTCATGCATGGAAGTTCTAACCCCTAGTACTTCAGAATGTGATCTTATTTGGAAATAATCTTTACAGAGGTAATTAAGTTAAAATGAGGTCATTAGGGTGGCCTTAATCCAATATGTCTGGTGTCTTAACAAAGGGGAATTTGGAGGAAAACAGGCACAGAGGAGAATGCCACGTGAAGATGAGGGCAGCTGTCTACAAACCAAGGAACACCAAAGATTGCCAGCCAGCCACCAGAAGCTGGGGAGAGGCCTGGAACAGATTCTCCCTCACAGCCCTCAGAAGGAAACAACCCCGACCATACACTGTGATTTTAGACTTCTAGACTCCGAAACAGCGAGACACTACATTTCTGTTGTTTAAAACACTCAGTCTGTGGTGCTTTGTTATGGCAGCCCTAGGAATCGCATACATACTCAACTGTGCTCACCCTTGGTGAGGACAGGGACAAGCTCACGGGCGAAGGATATCACATGAATCGTTACGCTTCTCTGTGAGGGACTATGTTATGCATTTGCTAAAAATTGCAATCTCTTTCCACATAATTCTGGATTGTTCCCACTCAGAAATGATTACGATATGACAGGTTAAAAATGTCAAAATCTTGTCTCTCAAACCATTCAGGTTGACAAGGAGATAAGCTATTTTTGCAGGGCCAGGATGACGGGGCGCAGCACTGAGGCAGGTGCTGGCACTCAGGTGCTGCGTCCATGCTCACATGGCTCTGGGACTCCACGTCTCCTTAAACTTTCTAGCCCGGGCCTCTTCTGCCTTACGCTCCTGTGAGCCCTGCCCATTTGTTCCTGGAGCCAAAAAAGAAATAGGCATGTAAGATGGCTAGACACTGACATGTGATTGCTGGAACTGTTGTCACAAAGCCCAAGATGATCCTAGAAAAGGCTTCTCTGGACAATGCCTTAATTCCCCTGGGGTTTCTCCATTTGCATAGCTGTGCACAGCACTGGTGACACAATTTTCATTTCTTGTAATTCTCCAGTGGACGGGTTTGAGAGGATTCAGGGAGAATACATCAGCCACACCTTCGGAGTTCATGAGCTCAAGCTGGCTTTGAAATGGGACTAGGAGAGAGGAAGACCTACCACCTCCCTCAGAGGCGACCAGCTCGAATACAGCACTAAGAATAATCGTCTTCCACAAGGCAGGACCCACACAAGTCCTAGAACTTTTATTTTAATTTTTAGGGACGTATCTACTTTCACAGGAATCTCAGATGAGAAATCTGGCTCTGTACCTGGAATTAGGGTTGCCAAAATTAGTAAATAAAAATATAGGATGCTCCAGTGAAATTTGAATTTT
>NW_012144967.1:1870645-1882182 GCF_000956105.1 Propithecus coquereli
TAGGCATGTAAGATGGCTAGACACTGACATGTGATTGCTGGAACTGTTGTCACAAAGCCCAAGATGATCCTAGAAAAGGCTTCTCTGGACAATGCTTTCATTCCCGTGGGGTTTCTCCATTTGCATAGCTGTGCACAGCACTGGTGGCACAATTTTCATGTCTTGTAATTCTCCAATGGATGGGTTTGAGAGGATTCAGGGAGAATACATCAGCCACACCTTCGGAGTTCATGAGCTCAAGCTGGCTTTGAAATAGGACTAGGAGAGAGGAAGACCTACCACCTCCCTCAGAGGCGACCAGCTCGAATACAGCACTAAGAACAATTATCTTCCACAGGGCAGGACCCACACAAGTCCTAGAACTTTTATTTTAATTTTTAGGGACGTATCTACTTTCACAGGAATCTCAGATGAGAAACCTGGCTCTGTACCTGGAATTAGGGTTGCCAAAATTAGTAAATAAAAATATAGGATGCTCCAGTGAAATTTGAATTTTAGATAAACAATGAGCAAGTTTTTAGTAAAAATATGTCCCAAGTATTTCGTGGTGCATATATATACAAAAATTGTTTATTTTTTTATCTGGAACAAATTTAACTGGATATTCCGCACGTTTTTTGGTAACTCTCCCTGGATCCTGTGTACGTCAGCAACCTGAAATGATTGCTGACATGTTTAGTGTTCAGGAGACTTTGATAAGATATGAACAGTTTCTGCTGGTGAAAGTTTGGACCCTTTTTTCTTGAGACTTATGTTATTCCGGGTCCAAGGGGAGGCCATTAATCTCGGTAGATCAAGTGCCTCTAATTATTTAGGCAGGCATGTTCTACCTGGAATAACTCAAGCCAGGCTTTTCAGACTACAGCAGAGCTACATTTGTGGCTGCATAAAGACATGGAAATGGGTGCGGCATAGCAGCCTGTTTGATTTAGAATTTAAATGTGGCCCAGCGCCTAAGACAAGCCTTTCATTATTTAGAGCTGTTTCTTTTAGATTTCCTCCAAGAGTCGGTATTCATGGATGTATTCTCTTTGAATGTAAATTAAATTTTTAAAAACAATAACTTGGTCTTAAGAATTGTCTTAAGTAATGTGGCTAAGAAAAATGTCCTCATGATAGATGTGATTTGAATTTGTGTCCATAGGAAGTTTGCAAGTTTGCAGAACAAGAGGACGCTAGGGTCCTCCTCTTGGTGGTGCATCTAACTGTTCCTCTATCACACATCCATTCCTCTGTCAACCTGCCAAACACCAGGGTTCGGCATATAGGGAGAAGAGAGTGAGGAAAGACAGTTATATTTCTCGAGGAACTCATGGTCTCTTAGAGAAGACAGGCATGTAAGTAGACAATTATATTAAGTTGTGACTTTGCTGTGATGGAGTTGGGCACAGGGGATTATGGAAACGCTCAGACATAGGATTTAATTTAGGTGCAAAGGAAGGATGGCGGGAGGGATATTACGAAGAGAAACTAATGCCTTAGTAAGTCTGGGAAAGTGAGTGGAAGTTACTTAGCCAGGTGATATATGTAGAAGGTTGGGGCCAGAATCAATGGCTATTATTTGATTTACTGGGGAAAGGTAGAGAGAGGAATTAAAGGTGAGTCCTAGATCTCTGGATTGGCACAGGACTCTCTGGGTACAGGTGGATATTTAGGTTTGGACCTTCAAAGTAGCCATTTTTAGAAGACATGAGTGACTAGATCATGGTGGATATTGGGAAAACTTCAAAGTATTCATTCTCTGTAAGAATCTCTTGGGAGATTTCATGTTAATCAGTGAGGAAAAGTCACCTCTAGTTTCTGGGAACCACGAAACAGGAGTGCAGAGTGGCGCGGTGAGTTATTAAATACTCACAGGTCTGGTATCACCCTTGAAAGGTTTCCTTTTCTTTCATTTGAATCCACAGTATCAGAAGCAGAGCATATTCATGAGCTTACACACTAAATAGAGTGGGTATAGGAAAAAGAGGATTGGTCACGTGATCCTGCTCAGTATGGAGGGTGCTGCTTCCAGAGAGCTGCCCAGAGAAGCAAATGAACCAGTGCAACTTGGCAGATTCGCCTTGCAAGTTGGACTGCGTCACTGGGCGGCACGCTGCAACGAAATGGGTGATACCGAGCTCCATAGATTGTATTTTTGGGCAAAATGTACTAGATGAGCTACAGATTGTATTTTCCATGCCTTCATGACTAATGTTTGCAATTACTAATAGTTGGGGACAGCTCCCACTGGAACAGACGTCTTCAGTATTTTTTAATACAAAATTAGTCATGTAGATCCCCTGGGACTTGATGTTTTATTAAATCCGTCTCTCTCTCTCTCTCTGTCTTTTCAGAGAAGAGCTGTGTTCTGTGCACTCCTGATTTTTTTTTTTTCATGTGCATTTAATGCAAAGTGGGCCAGATTCTGCTCAGAATTTAAACAAATGCCTTTTTTGGTCAAAATGACAAAAGGATCTAAAAGACAATTCTTTGATCGGCATGATCAACTATTGGATGATACTTTTGTTCTACACTAGTGCAGCTTGCAGAATGTTTATTTGGCAATAGAAGAAAGGTCACCATTTTAAGGCAGTTCAGAAACCAAATGTTCCCATCATATGGCAGCTTTCTCGCAAAGCACCCCTTGGCTTTGCCACTTTGGAATCTGTGCTTTTGAAAGCTCGAGCTCTCTTGGATGTGTCAATGTGTGTGTGTGTTTGTGTGCATGGGGTGGGGGGAGTCGGTGTTTGGAGGTCTGTTCATTACAAAAGCCAAAGTCTCCACAATAAGGAAAGTATTTATATCACAAGGTGAGTTCTTTAAATAAGAAAAGGGGGTGGTGGGCGGAGAATCTCTGAGCTAGGTGGGACATATGTAGGAATAGAACAGTGTGTGCAGAGAAACTTGAATCAGGTTTTGTTTTTTACTATCCAATCCTTTCTTTTAAGCAGCATTTGTACAACCCCTCCTGAAACAGAAAACCTCTTTAATTAGCTCCTGCAGAATGTCTCTTTACTGCCACCTGTTGTTCAGGAAAATATTAGGGCTCAGATGGGGTCCTGGGTGCCTGTCCATTCTGCGCGTTGTCCTAAATGGAACTTGTTGAGGCACAAGTTATAGAAGCGATGTCAGCCAAGCCAGTCACAGCTAGCAGAGAACGCTGGAAAACGACATATTTTCTTGACACAGAGCAAGCTGCTCACTGAGTTGCTAATCATTATTGATTTTGAATGTTAAAAAGCCATGCTTCCCATTTCAATAGGTGCAACGAAAAGTATTTTAGAGGTGGAAATTGCCTCTGCAAACAATATTAAGGAAAAATAAATTGAGGCAAAGAATTCCCAGGTTAAGTTTATGTTAAACACTATCACAGCCTTTGATATGCTAATTACAGATATGATATGTGGGAAAAGTTGAAACTAATCACAGCCACAGGTCAAAGTCCTAGTCATCTCAAGTTAACCCAAGTGGCCCAGTGTATACATTATATTTATTTTTGCTTCTCTTGGGTATAGTAAATGTGTCTGACTTTGTTCATTAAAGGCTCAGATTGGGCTTATTTGGTTAACATCTGTTAGGACTGGAGGTCTTACTCTTAATTGGGACCATCTGGAAAGGAGGAGGAACATACAGAGGATGATCATAATGGGTTGAAGGCCCAGCACTTTTGTATCTTGCAAAAATAGTTGGTTTTATTTGTTAAGCTGGTAGTATAAAATATGTATTTCTTCATGTGTGATACTTCAATCTTCAAACTTAACAATATGACAAAAAATCACGGTGCCATGAGCTGCATTATTTAAGATACCAGTAATCTCTGTGTGTGTGTGTGTGTGTGTGTGTGTTTAGGGATACCGTGTATCTTCCTCTCTGGGGATTTTTCCTTTTTGCAGCTCTCCACCCCTTATTCTGGGCACCATCCTCCTCCTCCCCTGGCTCTGGTTTCCATAGCTGCTGCCCGTCCTCCTCACTTGCGCACAGATGCCATTCTACACTCAAAGCCACGATGCCATGGGGCATATTAGTGTTTTTGTGCTTTGGAGCTCTCTTTATGTAATTTGAGATTTCATTAATAAGTACTCTTCTGTGTGATTGAAAAATAGCAAAGGAGATCTGGAATCAAAACGTAAAATCTTAGAAGAACTGAGTTAAGAACACAGTGCCTTTTCCCTGTCTTTGTATCAATCACAGGGGAGATGAGTGGAGAACCAGATGCTGCACTGGACAGCCCCCACCCACAGCTCTGCAAGGGACAGAAATCTAAGCAGATTCTTTGGTCTGATTTCCAGGTGCATCTTCTTTGCAGAAGGGCTTTTTGTAACACCCTGATTTTTTACTCCATTTAATTCTTGCCATCCTATCCTTGCTGGGAAGGTTACTTACTTCGGTGTGTGTTGCGTGCCATGTGTATGTGTGTTGAGGGGAGGTAAGCTTTTGAGCACCGCCCTGGAGAAATCTTTTCTCAGGGATTCGAGGGCAACCACCTCTTCAGAGCGTCCTCTGCAGCTGCCTGTGCGTCTGTTACCCTAGAGACTTTGGGGCTGAAAGGTGAAGCCGTCTTTCAGAACTCAACTCCTCCTGCATTCAGGCACAGGGTGCCATGTAATACTGCCAGGATGGGCTGTGAGCTGGACTTGCAGGTGATGACATTTGTGACAACCCCACTAGATGTTTCCTCCCTCACATTGCAGTTGGCCTCTTTTCAGCTTTTAAAAAAGTGCCAGGGAACTTCCCTCTGTTACTCACAGCCGCATTTTCACAGATCGACCTCGGCCTAGGTATAAAGACAGATTGGATGTCCTTGCTGGAAAGGTTGGAAGAGCAAAAATGTGTATTTGATAAGAGGTTTCATGTTTTATGTGGCTCCAATATGTTTTGTAATATTTTTCCAGCTTTCAATTTTCTTGTTATTTGACAGACACGTGTGCAGTGGGATATTCCATCTCTTATACACATATCTTCTCATACTCATGCCTTCCGTTAGGACTATATATGCTTATCGGGTCAAGTTATTCCATTCTTCAGTGGGACAATTATTGAATTATTTTGACACTTTTCCCAGCTTCAAATGCTCTGAGGTCCAAAACTATGACAATTTTTCAGGATTGGCTTTAGTACCTAAAAATCCGTGTAGGAGTTGGGGTTGTTTCCCACCATTTGGGAGGCCACCTCCAGCATCAGGGAAAGGCTGCCCAGATTCTGATGCTTGGGAGCTGGGAGGTGCACCTGCTGGTCCATGGCCACCTTTAGGTCTGCTTCCCATGTGTGTGCACTGCTTTGAGCAATGGGGGCTCTGTGCCTGGGAGCAGACTGCAGATGCACAGCATGGTGATGGGATTATTGCAATCACGGGGTAGCAAAGGAAGGCTACAGACCAACAAATACTAAACATTTGCTGACAGCCCAGGATTTCTAAAGGAAAACTGGACTTCCACAGCACAAAGCATTTGCATTCCATTTGAAAAGTGCATTTTTGTAGACACACATAATTCCAGAATCATTTAGAGTTGTGGGGATGTATCCTCACAACACACAAATGGAAGGAGATGGGACATTTAAAAACCATTTAGATTTGTCTTTTAGCCTCTAAAGATAGGTAGCTCATTAATTAAATGATTGACTTGTTCTTTAAGATTGTGTTACTTCTAACTTCTGTTCTAAAGTTATGTCTTTTAGTTGTGTTTATTCAGTATTAGTGCATAGAGGAGCTTGGATTTCAAGAATATAAGATAAGGAAAATTTTAAATTTATGACAGTGTGTTTAAAAATAATAACTCAATATTCATTAAAATCATGTGCTGTACCGTTCAGAACTCATTGACAAAGAGGATGGGAGTTTTTTTCTACCAGTTAAAGCTGCCATGTATCTTATTGTAAAGACAGTTTACAATTCCTTTAGCCTTTGAGCCCTAAAATTATGTGGTTCCTGGTTAAGTAAAAAATTTTAGGGGAAGAGTCACATTTTCATTTTTTTGGTATAATATGATATTTGCTAATATTTTAATTGTGTCTATCTCAGATTTGCACGTTAGTAACTTATGTAAAACATAAATGCATAATATTTTGTAGAGTGCAGGTATCTACGTAGTTAGAAGCTGTTTTAACTCAGGGTATAGTTGTGATGGTTTTTGGTTTGTCCCTTTTTTTTTCTTTACTGTGGTAAAATACATATAACATTAAATTTACCATCTTGACCATTTTTAAGTGCACAGTTCAGTGACATTAGGTAATTCACATTATTGTGCAACCATGACCACTACCCATCTCCAGAACTCTTTTCATCTTGCAAAACTGAAGCTCTGTGTCTATGAAACAGTGACTCTCCATGCTTCCCTCTCCCACATCCTTGCAACCATCATTCTACTTTCTGTCTCTATGAGTTTGACTATTCTAGGTACCTCATGTAAGTGGATTCATGCGGTATTTGTTCTCTTGGCTCATTACACTTAGCATAATATCCTCAAGGTTCATCCATGTTATAGCGTGTGTCAGAATTTCCTCCCTTTCTAAGGCTGAATAATATTCCACTGTGTGTATGTGCCACACCTTGTTTATCCATTCATCTGTCTATGGACACTTGGGTTGCATCTACCTTTTGACTGTTGTGAATAATGCTGCTATGAACATGGGTATACAGATATCTGTTTGAGTCCCTTAACATGCACAGTCATTGAAATAATATAGTCAACACAATGATGTCAGGAAAAATGGCTAAATGATCAGGCAGAGAATGTTCATGATTGTTGGCTTATTGTTGGTTTATAAAACAGTTTACAGATTATTATACCCCGTTCGATACTAGGTTTGTAAATTTTGTATGTAGAAAGAGCAGTGAAACTTTATATTCCAAAATGTTAACAGGGCTGTCTTTAAAACATGGTGGAATATTTGGTGATTGTCTTTTTCTTTGTTTTTTTTTTTCTTCAAAATAACATACAATGAATAAGTTTTGCTTTATAATCACAGAAAAGAAATACTGTAATAACAAATTGGATGGCAGTGCTATTTTTAGTATAGCAGGGATATTTTAATACTGGCAGATTTAAATGAGACTTTTCAGGGTGTGTCAGTTGAGAGACAGAATATATAAACAAACGATGGCCAGGCCACATATAAAAATGGAACTCTGAACTACAACCCAAAGCAACCGGTTCACAGAGCCAAACAGCAACCCCGGTAGCAATCAGCCTGAAATGGCTAGAATTTGATTAATAACTGACAGCTTCCTTAATATTCGTCCCTGCTTCCAACGTAGGACCAGCTGCAGAAAGCCAGGTATGCACCCCTAACCAACCATAGGATGCCTGTTTCCAACGTGGTGAGCCCGTTTCCAGCTTCCCCACCCCACGGCAATAGCCTCCAATTAGGCCACACCTGAAGCCCTTCCTTATTTTTCCATTATAAAGATTTCCTGCTCTGCTGCCTGCTCTTGAGTCTCTGCCAAACACAAGTGATGGTGGCTGACTTCCATGCTGGAGCAAGCTCCGAATAAACGGCCTTTGCCTGTTCTCATTTGGGTGCTCTTTGTTTATGTCCACATAAATTCCTGTCTTGTGGAAAATAATGTGCATTTAAAAGAAATAGTCACCATTTATGCAGCATTATCTTATCCCTGATAGGAAAAATCCAAGTTCTCATTGTTCAGACACTTTTCATCCCAAACCAATTGTTAAAAATCAAATTCAGGTCCAACTCACAGTGGATGAAATAAACACAGAATTTGAAATTTTATTGTTACAATTTCTCAGTAAGGTAGAGCAACACCAGGAGTAGAGAAATCACAGCTTGTATTAGTAGATCCATGGGATTCTAATGTTCCCAAATTATTTGCTAAATCTCATTAGCTTGTCCCTCTGGTATTAAATTCAGTTAATAGAAAAATTAATAGAAGTTTGATTACTTGGCAAATGAACTAAGTCTATTGTAGAAGCCAAACTTGCAAAGAGCTTGGATCTTGAGCAGGGAGGACCCTATCAGCTATATTGTGAGCAGTTAGGCTAGTATTTTTTACTGTGTAAATGATTGTGCACCAGTTGACTGAATGAATTAAACTTTGTTATTAATAAGGGTAACTTAGTATTTCAGACAGTTTTCATATGAGAGAAAGCTAGGGCTAACTTTGGAAATTTGGAGGAGAAGAAGAATGCCAAACAATTTGGAAAAATGGGTTGAAATCATGCAGGAGGGACAGAGACCATGTGAATATAAATGAGGGATTCTGGTCATCTAACAGATTTTCAGAAGACATCTGTAATGAAATATTAACGGGTATTTGTAAGTGGGGGCGGGATGACAGGGAGAAAGTCACGAATCCAAGACATTTAAAAGAAATGATACATTTATACTAATGCCAAACAATTGGCTTGCTTATCTAAAGTCAAATAATTTAGATTCCATTTGTCATTGATTCAAATGGCTACTTTGCATATGATGGGTCCATTGGACACGTGTGTGAAGGCTAAAGCAATTCCATCTTGAATGCTAATCCACCGTGTTGACTTCTGATTAATCCTTGTTCCAGGAATACCTCTAAGATTCCTATTTTATTGACTGTTACCATAAATCCTGCCCTTAGGTCAAAAAATCCTTAACCGTAAATCCTGCCCTTGGGCAGATCCACATAGCATTCTTGCCTTTCCCTGGGGGATCAATTTTAATTGCCCTACACATTCTTTCCCTATGGTATTTAATCCCTGGGTCTTGGGGATAATGGCATGGGGATCTATTCTCCTTTCACCACCACTTTAGACGTGGTTTCTGTTCATAAGTCTGTATTAAATGTTTCTTTTTGAGAAACTGGATATGTCTTTTCTTGGCCTCTCAACTTCCTCAGACTTTGGGGCTAGGTTTGCATAGACCTATACATCATAGGACAATGTGCAACAAATATGTAAATTTACTACAAAGATCTGGAGATCAAGCGAGATTACACAAAGTCAAAAAGAGTTCCCCAAATTCAATTCGACTAATAAAATTTGCTGAATAGAGTTTTTAGTGGGAAGTTTTTCATTATAGAGGAACATTGCATGTGTTTTTCATACACTTGAATAAATGCTTCCAACTTCATAATTTGGTGAAAAAAAGATTTGTATGAATATGGCATCCAAGAACAATGGTAATTAATTGTGTTTTCCCATTGTACCTAAATGTATAAAAAAGATTTAGTTGAATACCTTAAAGATGTAAGCCTCAAGCCATTAAATAGTCAAGGATGAAAGAAGCTGGCATTGTCATTAGAGAACATATGCAGATGTCCTTACAGTCCTGAATCAATAAGGCGTATATCAGAGGTAGCGTCAGCTCCATAGGTAGGTGGTGGGGTGTCTTTGTAAATTTACTGAGAGAGAGATCCATCTCACCTGTGATAAGATACTTACCTTACCCACTTTGTTGGGTAGCTATCTGTGCTTATCTTAACAATTATAAATTTTTCTTTTGGGTATAAGGTCATGATGGCAAACGGTTTCCAACTTTCAGGCCAACTCTGATCCACTGGAAGTGGCTTCTTGGAATCCAGTATTAAGGATTGTAAAATTGTGTCTGGGCATAGAGGGAATGATGGGTACAGGGGTTCATCGGTAGGGCCTGCCACAGACGAGTTAGGGAGGGTTGTCTTGGATCTCTGGTTCTATTCTCCTGAGCTGCTGTCCAATGCTTACACTTTAGTTCTTACTCTAACAGCTTAGCTCTCTTAGTGTCTACAGAATAGTTGGGTCTGCACAGGTTAGGCAGGTTTGGATAGGAATGGAAAAAAAGTTTCCATTGCTAGACACTGCTAAGGTGAGGAAGACTGGCCAGTTTCAGTCTCAGGGGCAGCAGGGAAAGTGGGATTCCTGGTCAATCAAGAAGGAAGTAGAAAAGCAGCTGGAGGAATAGCACACTGATGGGAGATGGGGGAGTTTGTGGGAGGCAGCTGCTTGCCAAAGAAGAGTTCATGAGGCCATCGTTTCGCTGGCCTTGGTTCCATTATCCTCTCTAAGAATTGATGTGGAAATCCTCAGGCTTCCCAGCTCCAAGGGGGCAACCTCTCCTGGCATACTTCCCACTCTGAAATGTTTTATTTCCCAATGTTCTCAATGCAGTCTGACCAGATCTTTCTCTGTAGCTCTTAAAGAGAGTCAAAGATATTTTTGGGTAATGAAAACTAGATGCAAGTGGGTGGGAGATGGCATGTTATAGATATCATTCTGGGAACTGCAGACGGTGGAACTGTATGTATTGATTTTCAAGTAGAATTCGGTGGGGAAGATCATCTTTCAATGTTGGCTAAGAAATGAACTTGTCCTTTCTAAGGCTTAATTAAGATACTCTGTCAGAAACCACACACACAAAAACTATACGTAGTATCACTGGGGGCAAGGAAAACTGTTGGTCCCTTTTGTATTTAATAGGATGTCATGATTCAAAGAAGCTGATTATTATTATTTTTTTAAAACTGAAGTTGGAAAATGAAAAAGAAGCTTTTCTCAGTAGATTATATCTGAGTGAGGCTCCTGGTCTTCTATCTGTAACATATTTGGCATAAAATTCATGGATCGATATGATTTCTCAGGAGGTTCTAATTTGTGTTAGTGAGATTCAGGTTCACTTCTGTTGTGGCATTATTAATGGGAGCTATTAATTGATGATTGACAAATCATTGTATAATTTATTTAGTTTTCAATCTAGAAAAGTTAGAAAAAATAATATTAGAAACGATTTCTGTACTAAACTCTTGCCCCGTTTTTCCTTTTTCCCCCAAATGAAAGAAAACTGGACGGACAAATGGTTCCTGGCTACACGTGGATGCAACATGGATCTGAGAAGGCTTGATGACAGAAAGCAGAACTGTGATCTATTCCAAATGGACTGTCATCTGGATATTTGAAATGCCATGCTGTAAACAGCATTCCCTTGTCTTATAGGATGTTATGTAGGGTCGAATGCAGATGAAAGCCTAAATTTATATCATGAAGCAAAGCATAAAATGAACATTAACCTTCTAAGAGGTCCTTTTTTTTCATTGTCAGATCCTGTTAACTGCCTGTCTTCTAATAGCTGTGCAACTAACATCTTTAATGCTTTGGCCATTTGACGACCCTCATCCTTTCTCTTCTCTCTCTCTCTTTCTCTCTCTCTCTGGCTCTCTCGCTCTCTCTCTCACACACAAAAGGGTTTGAGAAATTTAGAATTCAAAGGGACTTTACAAATCTTTTAGTCTACCCAACCTTACTTTATAAATTAATAAATAAATAAGGTAAGGTACAGTGAAGCCATGTAATCGTACAGCTTGGAAGGTAGTAGATGAGCCAGGAGTTTAGTCTAGCAGCTCCTAGGACAGGGTAATCTGCATGCTGCTGTGTGGCCTTTCAGCAAATACCTTTCTTGTCCTGTAAGGGGTCCATCCCTAGGGGAGGACTGATTTCATCAGCTTATCCTCATAATCAGAATAGGTATACAGAATTAAAAATTAATTGTATGGATTTCATTCATTCGATTTTCACTAATTCATTCAGAATATATTTATTTTCCTTAAGCTTTAATTGTAAAGACATACATACTCAGTGTAAAGAATA
>NW_012144967.1:1892482-1895171 GCF_000956105.1 Propithecus coquereli
TTCTGCTCTAGCCCTGAGTCTTGTCTCTTTTGCTTGCTGTGACCCTCTTCCTCTCTGCTGGATGTTCCCACACACTCCCACACCTCACCTCCCTCTCCTGCTCCCTCTGCCTTCTGCCCCTCCTTCTGCATTCACCCTCTGTCATCCCCAGAGAGAAGAAGGCCGCTGACACTTTGGAGAGCAAGAGGGCCACCAACAAGCTTCTAATTTTTTAGCCTTGAGAATGTGTCTCTCTGCCCTTGGTAAGGGTGGGCAAAGGCTTTGGAGATGGAGCGAACAGTGAGGACAGAACAGTGACAGTTGCAGCAAGCCCACCAGCGCCAGCAGGAGGGAAATGTTAGCCTGCCATTTCTGGATGCCGCACAGCATATGGAGAGCCCGGGATTGCTGTCAGCAGCCCAGATCGGGGCTGTGCTATCCCAGCAGCTTTACTGTGGCTTATTAAAGAAAGCATTCCAGTGAACTCACTTACCTGTGGCTGTCAGAAGAAGTACGTCAAATACTGGTCCTATATTGTTTTCCATATTCCTAAATATATATCTGGATTATCTGGATATCATTATTCAATGATGCATGTGTTCAATTGTGTGAACGTACTCTATGAATTACCTAACAAGACCCTGATTTTTGGCTATTTGGGTTGTTTCCTTTTTTTTTTTTTACTGATTCTAAACAATGCTATAGTGAACATCCTTTTACATACATTTTTGAATACTTTTTTCAGTTACCTTGTTAACAGTGTAACTGCTAGATCAAAGAGTACATATATTTCTAGGACTTTCGATCCATAATGCTAAGCTGGTTTCTAGAAAACTTATACCAACTAACATTTCCCCCTGCTGTAACAGATGGAATGGCCTGAAAAGGGGTAAAGATGTTTTATGAGCTGTCTCTTTAAAACTTCTCCCACTCTTTTTGGGAATTAAAATCTGCATCTCTGCCTCAGGCCAGTGGTCAGGAGGGGTGGGGGAGTGTCCTTTGTTCTTTGTACCATAGGAGATGGCTCAAGGCAACTGTCCTGGTGGTCAGGCAGAGGTCATGAGATTGTCTTCACCAATCTCCTGGGGACATCAGAATCATGGGACAGATCAGAACCCTCAACTACAGTTAAACAGCAATAGACCGAAGCTGAAAATCCTTCCTTTAAAAGATCTGTATTTCTGTTTAGGGTTAGGAAAATTGGCACTTTAAGACAGGAGTCTGACATTTTCCTAATTTCCTGGGCAAATTAGTAAACATCCTTTTCCTTCTCCTTAAACCACTTGTCCTCATTCTTCTGATGCAGCCTTGGGGACAAATGCTGAACTTTTGGTAACACTGTTATAGGACAAGCTAGAGAACTTTGGTATAGTATCTCACTTACATGGAGACTTCAAGCTGAAGAATTTTGATATTGTATTACACACACACACACACACACACACACTTGCTTATACGCTTGTATAGGTAGGAAATAGTCTGAAAGATAAACACTACAATGTTGAGAATGGTTATTTCTGGTTACTAGAATTTTAGGGTTTTGGGTTTTTGGGGGTGAGGGTATTGACATTATTTTCTGTTTTTCTACTGTGACCATTTACTACTTGTACAATTAAAAATTTAATTATATAGTTCTCTCTAAGAGTAGATGTCTATAAGAGAAAATAATGCCCTATTTAATACTAATTAATCTATTTCTATTTCTTTTCTTCTTTATAGATTGGTGGACTATTAGGGATGTAAGGGATCTTAGGGTTAATCTGGTCTAACTCCATCAATGCACTGGTGTGGAAACTGAGTCTTTAGGAGACAGCCTGAATTGCTTATGTCCATAAAGTCAGCCCATGGCAGAACTAGGGGCTAGAATCCAATAATGTTTTTAACTATTTGTTTATTGAGCATTTCTTAATACTCTTCCTCATGCTATAAAATAATCAAATTTGTATTTTAGAATTATGCATACTAACTAATGATTAACTAACTATAGAACTAAGTAAGTGGTTTTGGAGATCCAGAAAGGAGTTCCTAGCTTTGCCTAAGGGAAGATGCAGATTTCTTCTGATTTAATACATGCTCATTTAAAACATTTGTTAATAAAAACTATAGGAAGAACATTAAGGAAGAATCGAAAGACAGACCACTGCCCATGCCCTGCTGATGTTGCTTATTTTATTCTTTACTTTATTTTCTTTTTAATTTTTCAGTATCTTTTCTGTTCTTTGTTACCTGTCATTAAATTAAAAAAAAAAAATCTTCCCATTGTCTATTTAGGGCAGTCATTTTAGACCACAGAGAGCTATCTTCAAGTCTTCAGAATGCTTGAATAAGCCTCTCTCCAGTTGAGTGGGAGTAGGGGTGGGTGAAATTACCATTCCCCAGGAGAACAGATGTGTGAGCAGGGGAAACTAATTTTAAGGGTGACACCACATGATACATGGAGCCTTCAAACTGAAGAATTTTAATAGAGATGATAGAATTGTAGAAGCACTGACAACTGAATTCTGAAGTGCACAGAGTTGCTAAACATTCGGAAAATAGATGCCCCAAACTGGGCTCTAGGTTCATGCAAACTGTGAAAGTGACATTGGAATTTATTGCATTTGCTGTACCTCCATGTGACCAGAAAACACAGCGGGATCCTGGAAATACAAGTCCTTCCTCTTAATGCATTGCTTAGCTGGTTTGTGGGAAGGCAGGGCCCTGAGCGTTG
>NW_012144967.1:1895281-1897788 GCF_000956105.1 Propithecus coquereli
GGTTTTAATAAACTCCATTTTATCCCAAATGATTATAAAATAAGAATTAATAACTTGGGTTAATAAGTGGGCACCATACATACCAATAGTTCACTGATTTTAAAAGTCATTTGATTCACCTTCTTCATTCAACATCTCTTTGACGATGCAGAAGACATGACCAAATTCTACTATGCGTTGGATCATTATAAACCTCAAATCTCATTGTCATCTGTGGAAGACATTCTAAGTATTTGAAGTCTGGCAATTTAAAGGGGTTGACACAAAGCTTGGTCGATGGTAAGCACTAAATAATAGAAATTATTTTTATTGTCATAAATTTGTGCTTTTCTGGTATTGACTGTTTTGACTTACTCTTGCAGATGATCCTTGCAAGGATCCACATGCCAATTATCACATGAATGCTCTGTCTACACAATCAGAATATAGCCTAAGGACAAGAACTGTTGTCTTCTGTACCTGGCAGGATAAGGGTTCCCAGTGAGCATGTTACCAAAAACTCAACACTTGTCCACAAGGCCTAATCAGAAGAATGAGGACAAGTGTCTTTGGGAAGGAGGAAAGAGATTTATTACTTTTGCTGGCAAAGGGAGGAAAAAGGCAGATTATCCTCTCAAAATCCAAATTTTTCTCAACATAGGCAGAAATATGGAGCTTTTAAAGGGAGGGTTCTTGTCTTCAGGCAATCACTGCGGTTAACTATTCTAATGGTCCCATCTCTGCCAAAGACAAAGCCTGGGAACTCCACCAGCCACCCACCTGGGGGCTGGTGCCACTCAGGATAAGAGCGAAAGGCTTCTCCCTGCCCCTCCCTACCACTGGCCTGAGGCAGGGATGCAGGTTTCTGTTCTCCAAAGAGAGAAAATATTTTTGTCTTTTTTTTTTTCTTTTTCAAGCCATTCCCTCTGTTACAAGCGTGAACACCCAGTAGCTGATTTGGCGCATAGTAGGCTCTCAGTTACTCAAAATCTCTTCTTCCACCTTGGAGTGGTGCTGTGGACTCACTGGACCCCACTTCAGGGGGGAAAAGTGGTGATCTACGTTCTTCATTAATTTTATGCTGCACCAGGACTTTCCTTCTACATTTTATCACCTCTAGTTAAGAAACTAGGAGTCTTGGATGCCAGGGGACAAGAACAAGACCAGCGTCAGCAGGAACTGCACCTACCAATGGCTTCATGGTGGTTGGACACAGGAAAGTGAATGATGGTGGGTGGCACACACTGTGAGGCAGCTGAGGAGGAGGTGGGGACAGACTTGTTATTGTTTTGATTGTATCTCGAATTGTGCCTATTAATAAGTCAATTAATTAATTTTTAAATCATTGCACTGTAACAGGAAAGTATAGGGATGAAAAACATACAGATGTTGAAGAAAAGGGATGCTTCATCTTAGAGAAGAAGGTGGATGAGTTTAAATGACTGTTGAGTGCTATTCTAAATTCTAGAAAGAAAAAGGATCATTGAGAGTCCAACACTAATGAATATACTTGGAGTTAGTGAGGGAGAACCAGAAAAACAAAGGTATGGAGGAAAGCCAGGCGAGACCCAAGAGTAGGTGGGTGCAGGAAAGCCGCAGCGAGTGGAGTGAGCAGGTGAGGATGAGGAATTCACAGTGTGTTGCCTTCAGACTTTCTTAGTCTGCAATCATCCCTGCCGTGAGATCAACAAATTGAAGACTAGGCAACCTGTCTTACATATCTTCACCCTGAGCAGGTATACCAGTTCTCTTCTCAACTACATTCCTATCTTTTTAATATTCCTTCCAAGCCATGGGAACTGAAGTAGCTTAGGAAATTTCACCCCAAAATATGACTCCTTGGTATAAAGGGTGTTTTGAATTAAAGGCCTTTTAGAGAGGACAGGCCTTTCGAAGGGGCTTTCTCTCTGTCTACATAACCAGAAGGACCCATCAAAAGAACAATGGATTTCCCTTCCCCTCCCTTTTATCTCACTACATTGTAGGAAAAAAAAAAATCAAGAATGCAACCACACCTGGTCTAAATCATTTTAAACATGATATCTATCTCTCGGATTAATTTACAAGTCTGTTTCCTCCCATCCATTCATTCTCCCAAGTACCCATTCATCCTCCCCAGCATCCATTTATTGCCCCTAAACAGAATTACCTATATTCCTCATCTCCCCTGCCCCTCTAAAAAACAGATATAAAAATATCTGGATCCCACTGGTATATCTGTGATTCTCCCAGTGGGCACAGTAAATTAACCTCTTCCTCTTATTAATCTGCCTTAAATGTGAGTTGATCTTTCAGTGAAACTTCCGGGGCAAGGGGAAGTTACCCCTCACTCCCACAGAATGCACAGATGGAGTATGAAAAAAAAAAAGATGGGAGAGTATATCAATGGATCAGAAGAATCAAAACAGGATAGCAAGAAGGAAGGGAAGAGAGTAAATGAAAGAAGGAAACATTTCCCTTCCGGGTATCTGTAAATAGTTCAGAACTTGGTTGACTCTACCTTGAGTTTCCTTCATTCATTCCCTGAT
>NW_012144967.1:1898109-1900048 GCF_000956105.1 Propithecus coquereli
ATAACAAAAAACTCAAAGAAATTTTGTTTCAAAGAATTTCTATCAGTGCTTGATGTAAACAAAGCTTTTACTTGGGCTCAAGGCTAATTTGCTTTAGCTTTCAACTTCATATATGTGTGGGTTCAGCTACAGGTAGTCTTTGCTTGAATTTAAACCATTCTGCTAAATCATGTATTTGTCTTCCGTGTAGCAGAGATTAAGAGGAGCACTTCAAGTTTTTTCTTTTTTCAGTTATGATCCCAGACTGTAATTTTCCTACGCAAGCTTCTCCTCAACCTTTGTGAGCCTTAGTTAAATCATCATTGTTCTTTGGAATCATACAACAGTTGCAGGTTTTTGGGTTTACAAACCTATTCAAGCATAAAAATATTCATTTGGAGATGAAGGTTATAGCCATGTGCTCCAACTTCTTTTCAGGTGAGAAATTTAGTGGGAAAAATTCAGATCCTTCTTATTTTGAGTACGATACTTGGCAAAAACATTCCTTCAGTAAAATCTTAGAATCCCTTTTTCCCCCATTCAGCTTCCCGATGCTGAAGTCACCTCACCTACTATGTAATACAAGCTTACCTCTGTAAGGCTGGTGGTGGGCACCCATCCCCTCCCTAAAGAAAAAAAAAGAGAAGCCCATGAGACCCGTCCTAAAACTGCAACAAAGAACTCTCCACTTGGCATGCCAAAACTTTGAGCCAAAGAAAAACTCCCATCCCCCAACTCGAAAACCTATATAAGGCCACCCAAAACTTCCTGGCGGTGCAACTTCTCTGGTCCCCTCTCTCGGGACCAGTGAACCTCGCCCAGGAGCGCTCTTTTTTCCCTTCCCTCGATAAAGCCTCGTTGCTTGCCTTTTTCACTCTGCTCATCTTTCTTTCTCTGGCGCCGACCATCCAAAAACCTTACAACCTCCACTTGTCACTCTCAACACGTTGGAAGTACCATCAACACACAGAGAAATCCTGCGGGATGGAAGGGGGAGGCAGTCAGGAAGAGACTGACCTTTGGGCAGAATAGAAGTCAACTTTCAGAGGCAAAGTTGATTGAGGGTACCTTAAAACATTTTAATGACTTGAAACATTTCTCACTCCTGGCAATGAGAGGACAACAACCCAAATCCTTGGCAACTAGCTTTAAAGCCTGGTCTAGATTCCTACCTGGAGAGGTAGAGCCCAGAGCCAAAACAAAGAGATTTGCATTCCAAGGGATGCAAAACCAACCAGGGCTGGTTGAAATGTTCCCTGTGATGTCTTTAGGGCAGTGCAGGAGGCTCCCCAGGAGCGGGTCAGACCAGGCTGTCAGGGCAGCCCCTGAGGCAGCACCAAGGACAGATGCCACACGAGGGCCCTGCAACCTGTACTGAGTGAAGTCCCCGATGTAAAGCCCCAAAGCTGGCATGTGATTGGCAAAAATGGCAAGAAAGTAACTTTGCCTTTCACAGGTGTCAAAACTGCAAACACAGGACTGTTTATGAAAGATGCACCTCTCTGTCACCCTTTTTAAGTCAGCTTTAGTGGTTTAAACCCATGCTAGTAATTTTCAAATTAAGAAAGCATTTTGATAGGGATGAACGTTCCTGTAGAGAAAACCTCTCTGGAAACGAAGTGGTGAACTTGCTTATTGATTTATCTGAAATACTAAACAATTGGACACAGCTGGCTTTCAACTAGATATTAGCTATTATATTATAGTGGAACATACCCTAGGTTTTTTTTTTAAATTTTAATTTCTTTATTATTAAAAACAGTAACAGAAACTAGTTAAAGTAGTTGGTGTGGTCATGAGTTCGGACTCTGTGGATTTAGAATCACCTAGACCTAAGTTCTGGTCCTACTTCTGCCCTCACCAGATTTGAAAGCATGCATAGTTGACTTCACCTTTCTGTGCCTCAGTTTCCTTAGCTGTAAAGTGAGACCAGTAATAGAACTTCTCATATAGGTTACTA
>NW_012144967.1:1911498-1923686 GCF_000956105.1 Propithecus coquereli
AATAACTATATGTACTTTATATTGTAATAGAAAGTGAGTGAGAGATTCTCTCACTGTCTGTAGAGATTCTCTTCATATAGTAGATTTGTGAAAACTAGTGTAACATAACATGAGGAAAAATAATCAGCAAAAGTTCTCTTTCTTGTAGCTGGTACAGGTTGGAAAGCAAGGCTACTAAAGTGAAAAAAAATCATTTTTTTATTTTTTTGAAAAATAAATAGAAGCTCGGTGGGCCCTTAGATTTGAAAGCTCCCCATTGTTGCCCCTCATTCCCACTTTGTCCCTCCTCCTGTGCCTGATTGTGTGTTATCACCTTCCAGAGAACAGCTGGGTCATGGTGAAAGGGTGTTTATCTCCCAGTATCTTTCCTAAGGCCTTACTGACAGCACAAGTCAGGGTGGCCTACTTTGACTTTTGTGAAGCTGACTTGTCAAAATTCCTTTTCCATTTTATATTCATTTAAAAAATACTGTCTGCAATTTCCCAAGTAGGGTACGTAATGATAACTATTCCGAATGACCTGGCATTGTTGTACCATAACTGTCTCCATTCCTGGGAGGCAGTCCGCCCTGCTGCAGACTCTTGCCTGCATACAGCAGCAGAGCCTGGGCTATGTCTCCAGACGAAAACTAACACGCAACTAATGGGTTACAGACAGCTGGAGACATCGCACAGAGAAGCTGGGTACTCTGCCAGGTGAAGATTTTAGTGTTATTTACTGAGAGTTTCCAGCTGGAGTGGAGTGAGTGCGGTTAGTTCCAGGTTCTCTGGTGTATTCCTGCCTGGCTTCAGGCTTCCCCAGACCTTCAGGTCTGTCCTGAGAACTGATCGATCAGTCAGCAGAAGCTGATCAAGTGTCTGCCCATTTGATGAACCCCTGATGCGAGGAGGTGTGCTAAGCTTGCTGGGAAAGCAAGGATGTGCATGGCAGAAGCTCTGCCTTTAAGAATTACCCAGAGCGGAGACAGTTGTGCTGAGACAGTGGGCAGTTAGCTGTAATGCCAAGGCATGCGACTTGGCTAGAGTCATCAGGAGACAGGTATATAAGGAATATGATAAATAAATGTGGAATGAAGGGAAGAACATTTGCATCTAGCCTTGAAAGGCCAACCTCGGGATGAGGACATTTTAGGCAGAGGATAAAGATTTAGGATGTCAAATTTTAATCTATTCTTGGGCAGGGCAGGGCAGACTGGCAGGGTGATCAACTGTCACAGTTTGTCTGGCACCAAGTGGGTTCCCAGGTTATGGAACTTTCAGCGTTGTAATTAGCAAAATCCCAGGCAAACTGGGCCGAGTTGCTCACTCTATAGCAGCGGTGCCCAACCTTTTTGGCACCAGGGACCATTTCACGGAAGACAATTTTTCCATAGGGGTTTGGTTTTGGGATGATTCAAGCACATTACATTTATTGTGTGTTTTATTTCTATTATTATGACATTGTAATATATAATGAAATAATTGTACAACTCACCATAGGTTGGAGACCTCTGCTCTACAGTAAGGCCAGAATGAAAAGGAAGGTTGTGGCCACACTAGGGAGCATGGTCTCAGGCCCAGGTTTAAAACAGGTACTGCTGGTTTAAATAAGGGTGGGAGAAGCCCCACATGGAGCTTGAAATCTAGCTGATGAAGTAAGATCAGTGCGCACTGAACAGTTGCAGCATTAAAGAGAAACATGCAATCCTGAGCAGGTTTAGTGTTAATTTATGCTTTGTGCACAATTAGAGGATGAGCAGCACTAATTGGATAGCTTGAATGAATTTCAGCAGAAAAGGGGATGTCCAGCTAAGGAGGTGGGGAGATGGGGTTTATTTTTCATCCTGGGTCTTGGAGTAGGAGAAGGTGGAGGGTGACATTGATGGGGAGGGAGAACTTGAATTTGGGCTGGGGTTTGAGGTACATTCTAGTGAGGCAGGTTCCAACAACCAATTGGAAGAGAAAAATGTTATTTTCTGAGTGATAATGAGGAAACTTGACTAGATAGGGCCTGGAAGTCCAGATGGACGCTTGAGGCTATGCGAGGCCAGCATTTTCTGGATGGTGTTGTCTGGGTGACCAGGCCTCAAGGGGTTCCCAGAAAGAAAAAGGGTTCCATGAGGTGCTCAGTCTGGGAAATACTACATGATATCTTTTCTACGTAACAATTCACAATCTACATGAACGCACTAAAGGCTTGGAGAAGTCCTGCAGTAGAGAACCTGACATTTCCAACACAAGCCCGCATTTCCTACACAAATGGCCACGAAGCCCCCTTTGTTGGGAGACTGGTCAGGGCAGAGCATTTATTAATATTTTGTGGAAGAAGGATTCTTTGGGAAGCAGTTTGGAATGCTTTACTATAGACATGAATGAGTCATGATTTTTTTTTTAATGAAGAAGTCACATTAATATTAATTAATATCGATGCATATTAATATGCATTGAGGAAGCTTGCCCTAACAATGGCTGCCACGCAGATCGGAGGAGGTGCCATGGCAGGAAATCCGCAGAGGGAAAGGTGTAAGTGAGTTTGAATTTGCCTCTCGCTGCCTGTGAGTCAAGCCGCATGGGTTTGCATGGTTTGATTACAATACGGTTTTAAAAATCTTGGCACAAAGCCTAGCACATGGTAAGCACTCACTATATGGAAGCTATTATATTATTTTCATTTCAGTATGATAAATTGGGGCAGATTAGGTCAAGTAATCAAAGTTTGGCCCACCCATGGGATTTGTAGACTTTTAAAGTTGTTCCTCCTTCCCTCCCCAGACAAAATCCATCACGTTAACAGTTGCCGGGCACCTTCTTTCCTTCTCCGCTGAATGAACTGTTAAATGACTAAGCTGGCTCCCAGCAGAGGCCCAGCCCAGCAATATGCGGCCTGTAATCTGTCAGATGATACAGCAGCAGTCCCAGTGAGGGGCCCGGCTCACTCCCCGCAGGAGCGAGGAGTCTCTCCCTGCATGTGAGGTGGAAGACATGGAAGAGGTGGGGGAAGCTCCATATGCTGCCCGGCCTGCCAGAGGGGGAGATGAAACAAAGCCAGGAGCCTGGCACAGAGCTCAGGCGGGAATGTCCACCACGGTGGGTCAGGTACTCTCATGGTGTCCTCCTGGATGTAGGCATTCGCTCTTGTTTTTAATTTTGTAACACAAAGAATGACGATAAAACATGATCAGCTAAACCTAAAGTGAGGAAAAGAAGTCCTGTCTGCCCCCATCGTCCGAACAAGCTAGGCTTCATTGTGAAATTGGCAAGAGGCGCTGCGGCGCAGAGGCCAGCTGAGCGTACTGCCTGCTGCCTACCACATCACTGGGTCCCTCAGGCTCTCTTTACCCACATCCTGTCCAATGCCAGGTAAGTACAGTTCTCCTGGGTGGGGCACACATTGTTACAAAGGAAGCATTTGGGAGGGAGGAGCCGGCAGGTAGATTTGGTGAGTAGAACCAAGTTGAAACTCCATGGATTCTTCTGTCCTTGAGATGTTTCACTAATCCTGTTGTCACAGTAGAGAGAGTGTAGAATAGATCATTCAAACTGGGACACTTTTAAGAATGAAAGAGTGCTATCTAATAATTACATGGGTACAATGGGCTTATACCAATGATCCCAGGCAAACCAGAGTGCATGGCCACAGTTATGGGCTCTCAAATTCACATGTTGCAGTCCTAATCCCCACTCAGTACCTCGGAATATGTCTGTATTTGGAGATAAGGTTTTTAAAGAGGTGAAATGAGGCTGGTAAGGTGGGCCCTAATCCAATCTGTCTGGTGTCCTTTTAAGAAGAGGGAATTTGGACTCACAGAGACACCAGTGATGCACACACACACAGAAGACCATGTGAGCACACAACAAGGAGGTGACCACCTGTGAGCCAAGGGGAGTAGGCCTCTGTAGAAACCATTCTAGACCATACATTGATCTCAGACTTCCAGCCTTCAGCACTGTGAGAAATAAATTTGTGTTGTTCAAGCCACCCAGTCTGTGGTATTTTGTTATGGCAGCCTATATAACAACTCACTTTCTCCAACTTCCTTCATCTGTAAAAATGGAGAGAATCATGTCTACCACTGTGGACTCAATTAGATAATATATGTGATGCTTAGCACATTGTACTATACTATAATTCTGTGGTCCCCAACCCCGGGGCTGTGGCCCAGTACTGGCTTGTGGCCTGTTAGGAAATGGGCTGTGTATCACCACCTGAGCTTCATACCACCTCCCTTCCACCGACCACACCCCCCACTCCTTTCACTCCCCATGCCCCACCGGGTCCATGGAAAAATTGTCTTCCATGAAACTGGTCCCTGGTGCCAAAAAGGTTGGGGCCACTGCTATAATGCAAAGTGTATACACCTTGCCAGACATAAGCCTATTTAAGGTTACTTCCTGAAAGTTCTTCGTTCTACCAATTCTGGGCAATGCACTGGGATCTTGATTATATAAACAGTAAATCTCCATCAATCCAATATAGCTCTTGAAAATGGTATCCTGAAGGGTTTTATAACTTAGAACTTTAGGAATAAAAAAGGGATTAGTTTAGAATGACTAAACCCAAACTCTGGAATGTGAACTAGATTGGCAATTTATTATAAGTGGTGGTTAATTTAAATACAACCCCCGTCAGTGAGCACTGAGGGTTGTGCAGTGTCATTCTGGTAGTGTCTTTCCGGGTCAGGGCTGCCAGGCTTCCATGTTGTTTCTGGCTGGGGCATGTGACTCCTCCCCTTGCATGATCACATTTTGCTGACCTTCTTCTTAACCCCGCCTGCCAGGGGCAGGGACTCCCTTTTTTGTATTCTGACTTTCATGACTCTCTGCAGATGTTTCAGCCTCCGGCTGCCTTGGCTCCAAGCTCATTGTGTGATGAAGCAGGCGGATTCCCAAGGAGGCCTGCCTCTTCCACACACTCTGTCTGGGACAGAGGCTCCTTGCTCTGGGGCATGGGGTGGGGAGGGGGCTTTCTCTCCACCCTGGCTTGGTTACCTGAAGCTCTGCTCTCTAAGCTGGGTGCTCTTGGTTCTGCCCCTTGGGGACCCATGGCTCTCTTCTGCATAGAACTGGCATGGGGTGAACACTGGCAGAGGCACCCTGCAGGTCCAGCATGTTGCCCTCCTGGCTAGAGGCCTCAAGGGGTTCGGGGGACCATTGCAGACCAATGTCAAGAAGAAGTCTCCACCGAGCAGTGCCCAAGGAGCAGTAGGCGCTCGGCACATGGTGGCTTTTTCTCCTAGGCACCTTTACTGGGAATTAGTCCAGGGTTGTAAACTTTCACTCTTCTGGTCTGAGGCAGAAAGGAGTCATTGCTTCTTCCTTACAGGATGTGTAAGGAAATCTGCAACATTCACAGAAACACAGGCTATCTTCAGACAGCCACATTACCAGCATGCTTTTTATTTATTTATTTATTTTTGAGACAGAGTCTCGCTTTGTCGCTCTGGGCTAGAGTGCAGGGGTGTCATCATAGCTCACAGCGACCTCAAACTCCTGGGCTCAAGCCATCCTGCTGCCTCAGCCTCCCAGAGTGCTCAGATTACAGGCATGAGCCATGGCACTTGGCCAGCCAATGTCTTTTGAGTGCTAACTCACTGCCCAGGAGTCTTTAGGGTGCACCAGCCCCACCAAAAGGGGCAGCGAGGACAAGGCAGTGGCCAAGCTGAGGCCTGAAACCAGGTGCTGGATTCAAGTTCCTCTCACCCCTGGTTAGTTTTCCTCTCTGGGCTTCAGTTTCTCTCATCTGGCTGAATCTTTCTGATACTTTCCTGCTGGAACATGCTGTAGGTGAAAGATATGACATCTACCCTTTTAAGGTCTCTTGTTTTAGAGAGAGACCTTATTAAAAGAATCAGTTCTATTAAGTCATTCAACAAACAGGCAGGCAGGGCCCACTATCTGTCAGAAACTCATTCAGTCATTCATTTATCCATTTAATCATCAGTTTTTTATGGTATGCTGGGTAATATTTTTAGGTAGCAGGGATTCAGTAAGGAACAAAACAAAGCCCTTACCCGTATCAGAGGGAACAAGATAAATGTTTAGGAATAACCAAATATTACATGTTAGAGTTAATGAGTGGTGTGGAGACTATAAAACAAGGTAAGAGGTATGGGTGGATTGCAACTTTACGTACATGGTCTGCTCTGATTTGAGCAGAGATCTCATGGGTTGAGGGGTGAGCCTGGCAATGTGCCAAGGAAAGAGCACTGTGAGCAGGGGACAGCAGCGGCAACGTGGCTGAGGATTGGATGAGTCATACTCAGGGTCCTGGCTAGAGTGGGCTGACAGGTGAGGGCCAGGATGTGAGGCTGGGTGGCGGGGGCGGGGCAAGGAGTGGCTGGACTGGGCAGGGCCTGGGGTGAAGGGAAGGATTTTGACTGTCACTGTGTGTGACATCAGTCAGGGTGCCCTGATCTGACCTACATTTTCAAAGGATCACTTTGACTTTCATGTAGACCATAGACAGTGGAGGGGGCAGGTACACAGGGAGACTGGTCAGTTAGAAGGCTGTGCAATGGTCCAGGTAGACAGTGAGGGCTCCTGGATGGGCTTTGCTTTAGTCCACCTGCGTGGGATGAAACGGCTAAACAGGTACGCCCCAAGCTGCTGGTGGTGGGGCGTGCTTAACAGCGTGATCCTGGTAGGGCTGTGCCACATGGGAACTGTTCCTGACTACAGCGCGAGCACGAGGAGCCCGCTTCAGTTTCCATCCAGTGTCTGCCATACCCAAGGAACTTTCCATACCTTATGCCCAACTATCATAACAACATCTCAAGATAATATTACTGCTTCCAAGTTACGAACGAGGAAGCGGAGGCTCAAGGAAGTTAAGCCACTGGTCCAAGGCTACCCAGCCAGGACTTGGCAAAACCGGGCCTCTCTCCCAAATCCATCTGTCTTTGGATCTGCTGTTTATTCACTCCACCATAAAGCATCTTGCACATTCCTTTTTCATATGGATCCTTGAGATGTAGCACCTTTTGGGACTTGAAAATTTTAACAGTTAAAAAAAAATTCTTTTCCATAAGCCATAATCTGCATCTTCTGTGAGCTTCTGGGATGTGACTATCTCTTATCCCCCATATTCAGCAAAAAATAGACTGAATCCCTATGGAGCGACTGATCTGAAACTTTGGTATTCTTCTAGGGGTCTAAAGCATACTTTTCTACTGGAAAATAATGCCAATCCCCTGGAAAACATCTTGCACTGTGACATCATGGGTACAATGGTACAGAAAGCAAATGCATACAAAAATATTCAAAGAACTTACTCTTTGAGTCCTGTCTTTCATTAGATCAAATTGTGATTAATATGATAATTAGTTTTTGATCACGTTTCAGATGAAATTGTCCACATTGGTTAAATATTTTATTTCTTTAGAAAAATGAAAGAACACCCTGATCATTTAATGCAAGGAAAATACGCTTGATGTGAGACTCTATTTCCTTTGGGCCATGTCTTCCTCAGTCTGGTAAAGCCATGAAATGAGATGGTTGTCTGGATAATCAGAACAAAACCCTTTTCACCCTCAATAATCACTGGGATTTCAGATGAAACATTTTAAAAAATATTTATTTGTGTGAATTACCCAAGTAGTTTTATCTGTTTTTAATATTACTGTTGGGACCTGAAGACATCTGAAATTGTTCTGTTCTTCAGGCATTTTTGTACTCTATCAATTTTATCCGAGTGAGTCTAAACTGTTGCTGGAGGCTGTGGATCTTTTTCTGAGCTCAGAAAAGCTTCATCTGAATGGTGGAAAAAATGTGGCATGAATTGTAAGCTGAATCGCTGCAAAGGTCAGGATGGAGGCCTGGCCCCTCCACCTGGGCCAAACTTGAACCTAACCTGGCCCAGGTGGCTGGGTGCCTTTGTGACTTCCCACATGTGTTTTGACTCAACATTCAGCCTGCAACAAAGTCGGGAAAGAACAAAGAGTTGTTTTTTCTTGGGGTCCTGGTCTCTGACCTGAAAGAGTGGAGTTTGTCGAGTGGCTGTGGACAGGGCCTGGGCAGGCTGGACTGCCAGCCATGACAGAGCGGAGTCCCTCAGACTAGACTCCTTTTTCTGTCCTGGAAATGTTCTGCGATGCGTGTGTTCTGTGGGCCTCCTATAATTTTTCCGGTTTCCCCTGCGTTTTTGTGCTGCTTCCACCAGCCCCCTCCGCCACGTGCTTAGGTAGAGAGCTCCAGGACATCTTTAGCATCAGGCTCTGTTTTTAGGCAAAGCACTATGTGTTATTTCTCTTCTCTCTCTTCCTTGGAAAGCATCACATGGTCTTAATCATAAAATTAAAATGCACAATAGCCATACATCTTTTATGGGTTCTGTTTGACATAAATACACGAAAGTTTCCTATAAACTTACACTCAAGGTCTGGTCCCTGGGCCAGCAGCAATGGGTGCCCCCCTGGAAGCGTCTATGAGTCTCCCAGGCCCCACATCAGAGCTTCTCATCAGAATCTACATTTTAACCTGCTCCTCAGGGATTCTTTTAAAGTTTGAGAGATGCTGTATCTGAGTACAGTTTATCTGACCTTGGAGGTGGTTGCGTGAACTTGGACAAACTACTTACCATTTTTTGCTCCAGTTTCCTCATCTGTACTCTGGGGACAGGGGAGGCAGGATGAGGACAGGAGCACCCAGTTCTCAGCCTGGTGTCTGGTGGGGAGCGGGGCTCACGGGACCTGGGGATCTTCCTCCTGCAGGGTGAGTGCAGTGCCTGCTGGGAGTGGGAGCACAGCGACAGTCAGCTCGCATCACATGGGAACACGCAACCACAGCCATGGGCAAACAGCTCAGGAAATGCAGCCAGCCCTGACTTAGAGGGATCTGCAGGCTCCGCTATGATGCCAACCACCTGCCAGGCTCAGCCCAGCCCCCAGCACAGAGCGTGCCGCATCCAAGTGCCAATCAGCTGCAACAAACCCCAGTGGGCCCCAACAACAGGTGTCTCATTAAACATCTCTCACCCTCCCAGGCTTACCCACTGACAGACACCAAACCCACACTCAATCACTGCTTAATCACAGCCAAACTCCATTAACAAGTCATACTAATTACCAACTTCTAACGGTGTCTCCGGTTCGGAGGCAAAATACCTTATTCTTTTCAGATGAAAACTGCCTTGTGATCCTTCAGAAAGACCCATGATTAGGTCCTTTAAAAATGAGGGTCAAGGGAGGAGGCCGGGCAAAAGCTGACAGGGCCTGGGTGGCCGTCGTCCTGAAAGTGCACAATGGGAAGCTCTGTTTGTTTTAATTTTGTGTCTGCTGGGTGGCCCACAAGGGTCCAATTAGCTTGTTACAGATGCTTGTATTGGTTCTATCCTCTTGTCTCCTCCTTACTTCCTCCCCCCCCACTTTTTCTTCTTTTTATTTTTTCCCTACGAGGGATAAACTTGTAGCACAGATTGCAGGCCTGCAGGCATCCAAAGATCAACAACTCGTTTTCTGTGATTGAACCCCTATGAGCCATGAGCACTCATTTGCAGAATTCCTAATGCATAGGATGAGACAAGGAGGGGCTTGGGTGGCTAAAATAGGGTCTGGTGCACTTTTGAAATGGCCATTCTTCCCTGAATGAGAGCGACTTTGTAGACTGGCTTTTATTTATTTTTTTGCCTTTTTAAAATTTTATTTTGAATCATAATAAAATTACTATTTATACTACCTCTTCTATCATGTCACTCCATTTTATTATCTGGAAGAGATCTTTTAGAATTTATACTAGGTATAGATGATCCTTTGTGAGCCAAATATAACAAATAAATTGATGAAGATTATTTCCTTATTAACTTGGACGTGCTCGTGTACTGAGCCCTTGGACACTGTCGCTCTGGTGTCAAAGTCAGGGCAGCCAGCACTGGCAGTGGTGGGAGGGATTAGGGCAAGAAGCAAAACTACAATAAAATATGGCAGAAATTTGGATGATTACTTTTAGCTCAGATCTTCTTGTATTGTGAAATGAGGGGTGATGTAGCCCAAATATTTGAATCCATCCTATTTTGAACTCAAGCATATGGGATTGGATCAAATCATGTTTTGATATATGTGATTTCTGTGCTTTTTAATGGACATATGAAAATAGTTTCAAGGGTTCCAATTTATATATAGTTTTTCTTCTTACATTTCTTCTTGGAGAATCCTTGAAGTCTCTAAGTTCTAGCCCTAGCCAGCAAGTTTTTTTGCCCTCTTACATATTCAGTCATTCCAGACCCAGTTGGTCAGATTTAGTTTCTGAGATGGGAGACGACATTTATAGACATTCACTAAAGATGAAGACTTCAGTTCTGTGGGGATTAGGGAATATTTTGGTTGCTGGAATACAAGTAACTATAGGAGCACATAGAAAATAGTGTGGTCTTCAGAACTTGGTCCAGTTTTTCTATAGTATCCCCATGGCCTTTAGCAAATTATATAATTTACCTGAGTATTAGGCTTCTTATCTAGAACACAGGAATAACATTCACCTCACGATGCTGTGAATATCAGAAAAGATAATGAATATGGACGTCCTTAGCCAGGGCCATCTATGCAGTGGGTTCTCCATCATACTCCTTGCCATTTCCTTTTTTTCTGTAGACAGAGCCCCTTCTTTAGAAGCTTCCAAAGTGGAACAAACTTGGTAAGGAGCAGTAGATCATAAATCCCAGACAGTGGGCTGGAGGGCCCCAAGGTGTTGTGAGCTCAGAGCCTGGAGTTGTGGGTCGCTATGTTTGGCAGCAACTCATAGGGCTTTAGAAGGCATGATGGAGCAGCAGGAGGCCTGGCCAGGGGATAGAAAACCCAGATCTGCACGTTCCTACTGAAACCAGATGCTTTAAGACCCTAGAGGCAGTCATTAGCCTGTGATCCTGCAGGGACCTCTGAGTCTGGCCACTTCCTTGGACCCCTCCCTGCCAATGTTTTCTAGCATGTATACTTGGGGGCTTCCTGGAAAATGCATCACTGAGTTGATAACAGATGTCTACAGGGAAATGGGATTTCTCTAAAGAGATTTTACTCTAGAGCCACTTTTGAAAATTGAAATTGTTTTTTCTCTTTCACAGAACCCCATGAAGATCAAAAAGGTTGGATGTATCAAAATCTATCAAAAGCGTTTAAGTGCTGTATCTCTGACTGCTCAAAGCCCATTTCTTTTCAAATTATGAGCATGTTCTTGTGTTGATGTTGTTGACTCTAGGAAGCTGATAAGACCTCTCCTCATTAAAGGTATCAGAACTGCAATAACAAATTAGACCTTTTAGAAGGAACTGAAAATAATGCACACTCTGTATATGCACATGCAATTTTTCCAGTTATTTTTTAAAAAATGACAAATTTATCTGGTAGTACTGAATGTTAAGTAATATTAAATGTATATCCTTTTTCATATCCCATTTTGATGGCTTTCTTCCAGTCTCCTCAGACACTGGGCAGCTAGTACATTTATTATACATTGAGTTTAATGTTAATATAAGCCCAAATAAATGACATTTTATTGTTAGCAAGTCACAGTTTTAGATTTTTTTATGGAAACAGGTAACAAAGGTTCTCGCCTCCAGATACTTCTTGGTGGTAGGTGAGCATTTTCCTGCTCGTAGCCTAATTGCTGGGTTAAATTGCCATTCTGTAGCAATTTGTATTTATAAGCCAAACCCTGGTGCAGAAATAACAGAAACAGTATGGTGTAGAGCAAAACCCACAGGGTTGGGCATCAACAACTGGTTTGAAGACAATATTATGAAAAATTTCATGAAAATACATCTGACAACTTAGGTTGTTAGTTGTTGACTTCTTTGAAAGTCATCTTAAAAAAGATCACTCAAGAACAGTGCTACATCTACTAAATAAATGTAATTTGTAGCTTAAAACAGTCTGAAAACTCCAGTCCCAGGTGGCCTTAATAGTAAATTTTACTAAGCATTTAAGAAAAAATTTTTAACAAACTCCAAAAGAAGATTTACGAGGAGAGAATATTTCTCAACAAATTCTTTGAGGCTAACACTACACTGATACCACAATCAGACAAAGATATTACCAGAAAAGAAAAATATAAACCATTGTATCTCATGGAAATATCTGGAAGAATTCTAAGGAAAATGTTATCAAGTCAAACCCAATCATATCTAAAAAAGATAATACACAGGACAAAGTGCAGTTTATTCCAGGAATGCAGGGTTGTTTGTTTTAACATTGGCAAATGTCAACTGATGTCATTCATTATAT
>NW_012144967.1:1923976-1933107 GCF_000956105.1 Propithecus coquereli
AAAATCAATGAATCTCCAAAAAAGCTACTAGATGTAATAAGTGAGTTTAGGAAGCTTGTAGGATACAAGATCAATATACAGTATATATATGAATTGAATAAGATTGAAATTCTATGTACTAACAACAAACAAATGGAAATTGAGATTAAAAAGGAATTCCACTTACGATAACATTAAAAATATAAGATATCTCAAGACAAAATATAGTCTTAAATATGAAATGTAAACTGTAAAACTTCTAAAAGAAAGCAGGTGAAAATTTTAGGACTTTGAGTTAGGCAAAGACTTTTTAAAAAAAACACAAACACATGATCCATAAAAATAAAACTGATAAATTGGACTTCATCAAAATTAAAAACTTGTCTTCAAATGACATGGTTAAAGAAATGAAAAGATATGTCAGAGACTGGGGAAAATATTTGCAAAGCATATATCTGATAAAAGACTTGTATCCAGAATGTCTAAAGAACTTTCAAAATTCAATACGAAAACAAACAACACAATAAAACAAAAAGTGGACTGAAGATTTGAGTAGATACTTCACCAAAGAAGATACACGAATGGCAAATAAGCACAGGAAAAGATGCTTAACATCCTTAGTCCTTAGAAAATGCAAATTAAAAACACAACGAGATACTATTATACAACAAGTGGAATGGTTTAAATGAAAACAGACAATAACCAAGTGTTGCTGAGAATGAGAAATAACTAGAACTCTCATACATTGCTAGTTGCAATTTAAAATGGAGCAGCGACTTTAGAAAACAGTTTTACCAAACTGTTTTGCGGAGGGGACAGGTAAGAAGGTTGACAGGGTGCAGGGGAGGGTGGGGAGGGAGTGCAGTAGAAGAAGGAATTACAAGGCAAATGAGAAAATTTACAGAGGTAATATTTGTTCATTACCTTGATTGTGTTTACATTTTTACATGTATATACATATATTGCAACTTACCAAAATTTGCACTTTAAACACATGCATTTTTTTGTACTTTAATTATACTTCAATAAAGCTTTCATTAAAACAAAAAAAGTAAAATCTCAACTCCTTGTCAGTTCCTGGGGTAAATCAGGCTTTTCCTTGATCTGTATTTAGCTCCTATGAATTCTATGGTCCAGAGGACGTAGAGTGAAGGGAAAAGTTAGTCCTTCTCTGAAGCGTTTTTTTCTTCCTTTGAATAATGTATTGTACTTTATATGCCAAAAATACAACTTTATTAGTTGATGGAGCCATCATCCTTTTATGAGACTTTTGTGTACTATAATTCCAGCTCTCATGGCAAAGGATGTCAGGTCAACGAAAATTAGCTCCCAAACCATCCCTCCCAAGCAACTCTGATTTTCACCTTAATTGAGAAGCAGAGCACGTTAAGTACTTTTATTGGGTGGTGCCTGGTGAATGACAGATGTGCTCTGTACGATGTACTGCTGTGCACATCCTGTGTTAAAATGGGCCAATTTGTTGCTAAAACACTTACAATCCCGAAAGCTTGATTTGATAAATATACATCTTTTGCGCAAAGGCCGTGTTGGTGCTAATTATAAATCAAGGTTTGCACTGAGAATCGAAAGCTTCTTTCAATTGTTGCATTGACAGACCAAATGGAAGCCAAGTTAGCAGCTCAAGATATGATGGTTTTTGCACTTATGCAGAAATTCAAGATCCAAAACTGCTTAAAGAATATTATTGCCTCTAATGCATTGGACTGTTAACTCATCAAGATTTGTTTTCTGACATTTCAAAGTACACTGAATTATTCTGTTTTAAGTTATTCCTGAACTCTTTTAATCTTTTTTCTTAATGCATATTTATTATAATAGTGATCTTTTCTTATTTTATTCACAGTGTGAGAATTTTGAAGAAGGATTTGACTTTGAAATGTACATGAACACAGAATAAAATAGAAGGGTAGAAACTCCTAATTTGGCTCTAGTTATTGAGATAATAAGGAGCAGAAATGATTTCCAAACTTTGTGAGAACTTGGGCAATTTTAGAACTATTAGTGGCATATTTAACTAAAATGAGTTTAACAAGCTGAATGCTGGATTTAGAATGCTTTAAACTCTGTGTACAGTAGACCAGCAGCCTGGGAGAGGAGCACTTTGATGTATTAGTAACAATTCAGCAATTCACCCTGTTAGGGAGAACTCGTTCAGGAGTTTAGTATCCCCCATTAGTAGCAAATTCTTCTATGTTCCTTTTCTAGTTTATATTTGTAATTCAGTAGATGTTAATCATCAATATCAATACACATTAATAATACATAATGCTCACTTGGTCATTCACTAATTCACTCATTCAGCCAACAGTTTTGGAGCACCTCCTATGTAGCTGGTGCTGTGCCAGGTTCCAGGCCATAGGACATTTTCTTCCATTTGTGAAGGAATCGTGTGAAATAATTCTCATGTATCTTGTAACAGATAATACAGCCTCTATTTCAAGGCCAGCCGCAACGAGTGCATTTTCTGATTTTTGTAAGGGCTTTTTTTATTTTTACCATTTCCTGCTCTCTCCTAATTTAGCCCTTACCCCTATAACAGAGACAAGAGAAGTGAGTAGTGAGGGCTTTTTCAGTTACCATTTTGTGCCTGTATCTTCTTGTGTGAGCTCCTGAGGTCTTGGAATCTGGAATACCTTTCATGAAGCATGGCCAAAGTTACCCGAAGGCACCGATGTTGGTGGGCATCCAGGTGCTAAGGAGGACTATCAAAATTTAGGTGTGTTCTTCCCAACCAATACCTTGCATCAAGTTAGGTAACAGTTGGGCACCTAAATCCAGCACAGCAGAAGCGGACAAGCAGAGGGCGTTGTCTCCAAGTCATTGGCCCAATCACCGCATCAGGCCATAGCAAGTCTTAAGGCAGAAGGTGAAGCAGAATCTTCACCCTGGTGCTCTAAATCTTCTCTCCTGTAACAGATGAGGTGTTACCCATCAAAAGGGTTCATGGAGGGTATAGAAGGAGCCTCGTGAGGTGCTTACATTGGGTGCCTCTAAAGCCCATTGCAGTTCCTTGGCCCCCATCTCCTTTCAAGAAAATCCTAGTATTAAATCATTTTGTAGAGATTTTTAAAAGCCTATTTTCTGGAGTTAGACTATTGCATGCCTGATCACTGGCTTGACCTTAAGCAAATTATTAATTTTTCAAGGACTTGGTTTTCTCTTCTTTAAAATGAGGATAATAAGAGGCGTCTGTTTTGCAGGATTGTGGTAAGCGTTAATCTCATGTTGTTATTATTATTGTTAATTTCCTGTGATGGGCCAGACATGGATTTAGACATTGGAACTATAAACGTGAAGAGTTAGTTGCCGACCCCAGGGACACCACAGACTAAGTGAGAGACTGACACTCACAACACAATAGCGCAACATGGTGGGCATGATGAGAGAGAGAAGTTCAGCCTTAAGTGGGAATTTGAGGGCAGGGAAGGCTTCGCAGGGATGGTGACCTCACATTGTGTCACAGAGGATGTGTTACAGAGGACAGGAAGCATCAGCCAGAGCAACATAAGTGGAGAAGGGGGACGTGTTGGCAGGACGGGGGTTCAGGGACCGGCAGAGGCGTGGGCAGGAGAAGCAGTGCAGGCAGGCAGCGATGATGAGCAACTTGCTTCGGGAGCGGGAGGCACAGGCATGCTGGGTTAACTGTGTCTAACCTGGAGGGCCTTACAGGTCACTTCCAGGGTCTGGAACTTGACCCTGCTAGATGGCAGGGTGGAAGGACGTCCAACAAGGAGGTGACATGATGGTATTGACTTTTTAGAAGGAATGCTCTTGTGGGCATGAGGTAGTACTAGAAGGAGACAAGGCAGAGAAGCAGAAGGGAGAGAGCCAATGTGGGCCTGCACTGGGCTAGCCGTGGTAGCCATGGAAAGGAGGGGAGGTGCTGGGGACAGATGGCAGGAACCCTCTAGGAATAATGTGTCAAGGAGGTTTCCAAGGCTCAGTGGAGAAGACAGTGGTCAACTGTTAATGTCTGCAGTCTGTGCATGCAAGCGGTGGTGATCCAGTCACGGAGAGTAGAATGATGATGTGAGGGTCAGATATTTGCCATTCCTGAGTCAGGAAGTGCAATTCATGGTGATGCTTGGATTGAGGGAGTGGAATGAGGAAGAGGAAGAAACTAGGCACAATCTCTGGTTCCCCAGCGTGAGAAAATGGGAGGGGCAGAGAGGACAAGACTGGGAGGAGAGGAAGAGCTGTCATTGTGGATTTCCTTCCCGTTCCCCCACTTTGGCTCTGAGTAGGCCCCAATGTGTGCAGTAGGTGCTGACTTGGCTGCAAGGAAATCCAGGTGCTTCTGGAACTGGAAATGATTGTGAGGAATAATTGGGGAGATGGATTGCTGAGTCATTGACCTTGATCTCCTGGGCACATTATGTTATTTGTCCACAGGTGATGGGCCATGCCCTCTGGGGTTAAGACAGTCTGCTGATAACAGCACAGGGGCACTGACCAGCACCCACAGTCATCTTCATGAGTCCCACAGAGCCCTCCAAATTCTTCCCACTGTTCGTGTTTTGTTCTTGACATCCCACGCTCAGCTTCTTGGGTGGATAATATCCTATCTGACATCCAGTCAAAATGACTTTGTTTGAAGGGTTCTGCATTTCCATAATGGGCTGAAACCTAATGGTATTTAGTGGCTCAGTGGAAGGTGAAAGGTGCTGAATTTTAATCAAGGGATGTTTTCTTTCATTTTCCACACCACCAGATGTAATTCCCTTTCTGCCTTCCATTTTATCAGATACTCACAGTGCCAAGTGGTGCTTAAATTAGTATGTGGTGTCACTCAGTTCTGATTGGAAATGTACAGCATGGGGGCCTCCAGTGATCCTTGGTTCCAAATGTCCTTCTCAGAATGATTAAGCCAAGAGCTCAATTACAGCATGCAAAAGGTGTAGACACAGGCTTGAAAATATCAGACGGGGTGATTATCCCAGGCCTGGCTTTGAAAGGCAGGCTACACAACTCTTATTAAATACACGTTGCACAGCTCCTGAGCTTTTTTCCAGAGGTTTAGACACGAAATTGGGTGCCCAAACACCCTTTGCTTACATTCACGAGCATTTCTGGTTAACTAAAATCATTACCTACTGCAGGAAGCCCGCACCCTTCAAGCATCAAATATGCTGATTCTTTTCCTACCTTAAAAACAACAAAGCCCAAATCAACTTTTCTTGACCCATTTCCTCAGCTAACTGTCATTCATTTTCTCTGCCCCCACTTCTAGCATAATTCCTCCACACAGTTGTCTATTCCTACTTCTTGCCTCTTGTCTTCCTTATAGTGACTATGGTCATGTGTCTGCCCCTGCACTCCGCTGCAATGACTTGTATCCTGGTTACCGCCTCTTGCTGCATCCCTTGGTCAGTTCTCAGTCCTCATCTCAGCTGACCCTGAGCAGCATTCGATAAACTCTTCTCACCTGTGTTCCAGGATGCCCCCACTTCCTTGGTTTTTCTTCCATTTCATGAGTAGCTCTCCTTCAATCTCCTTTGCTGGCTCTTTTCTCTAAATGCTTGATTTTGCAGCGTGAGGCTCAATGCTTGTCCTCCTCTTTATCTAAACTCACTTTATCTATAATCGCATTTCAATCTTATGGCCTTAAATGCCAACTATCTATAGATGGTCGGAAAATTTTGTATCTCTAGCCTACAGTACTTTCCTTACTTCCAGATTTTCATATTGCATTGGCACCATAGACCACCCGTACGTATCTCCCTCCAAGAAAGAACTTGCCTTTCAGCTGCAAGGAGCACAGCTAGCAGCTGGCCTCAAGCAGCAGGGCCTTCAGGATCTGCTGCATTGTTTGAATTGAGACTATATTCTTCCTGGCAGGTCCTCAGCCAATGACTGAAGATGATGTCGGTGATACTTGGGACTAAACATTTCTGCCCAATTCTTAAATCCAGAGCACGGGATTGGGTCGGCCAAGACTTGCCAGATCTGCATCATAGTCTGTACATCTTCCCGCCAAGTCTTTATTCTTCCTCCTTTATCAAGTACTTTAGGGTAATTTCAGTGTAGGTCATCCTTGGTGTGGTTCTGATTTGGTTGTGTAGCAGGAACTGTACTCTTCAGGGTTATGGGGATAAAACCCTGCTCTTAGAAGCAGGCTTCTCAATCAATCTCCTGGATGCTGGTCTGTTCCCTCTGCTTGTGTCCTTTGCCTGTGTATTACTTGCAAGAATAAAGTTGGCTCTTGTTCTTTCAAATAGAGCCCCCTTCCCTTTCTACTACCTACTGGGCTGCACACACACACACACACACACACACACACAAACACACAAACACACACACACACACACACACACACACACACAAACACACACACACAGACAAGTTCCCGGGACCTCCTCTGAGGGCAGTACCCAGATTGCTGCTGCTAGATTTCCTTCCTGCTTGCTGCATGCTGCCTGCCAGCCCAATCTCTACAAAATGACCTATTTCTGGACCTATGCTGATTGCTTGCCTGGAGTGTGACTTGTTTCTGGAAATTTTTGTTTTTGGCTGGACTTTCCCTCATTACCAGCTTCTAGAGCTCATTCCGCGTCCTCTATTCCTATGTTACCTACAAAGAAGATTTTTTTCCTTTGATTGTAATTCAATCTACCTTGTTATGTTGTAATGAACTCTTTCTTACCAGATGACCATGTCATAAAGTAAGCCATATATCAGAAAAACCTAGATGTACACTTTAGAAATTCATTGTCAAATTGCTCAAATTGGCGAGACCCAATGACAAGTTAGAGACAGCTCTATTTGTGTTAAAATATCACCAGGGTGACTTGGTTCTGGCTCTGGGCCCATAATCAATTGATCCACATGACTATCTCTAGATACGCCATTCACTTCCTGCTTTAGAAACTGGCAACCATGAATATTTGTGGTGAACACAATCCGGAATTCTGATGTTCACATCCCTTTTGATCAGGGCTTTCTGACATTTTCTGTGTGCTGCATCAGTCAGTGCTACATCTATTTCAGGACTGCAGTTATTTGGTAGGACCTACTTGCACAGGATGTTGTTGGTGCAACACATACAGATGAGGACACCTATATTTCAGGAAAATGGATGCAGAAGAAAGATGCTGTTCATGCTAAGGATTTCAAATTTCACAAACTTTTCCGAAATGAGAATTTTTGCATTTTAAAAGGGTCTATTAAATTAGAACCGCTTAGTGAAGAAGACAAGCTAGCCAGCCTGAATTAGTTAGGGTTCTCCAAATGTCTGTCTATCTATGTTGTAAGGACTTGGCTGGCATGACTGTGGAGGCTGAGCAGTCCCAAGATCTGTAGTGTGAAGGTCTGGGAACAAGGAGAGCCAGTGATGTAATTTGCAGTCCAGGTCTGAAGGCAGGAGAAGACCAATGTCCCAGCTTAAGACCATAAACATAAGGCAGAGAGAGTGAGTTCTCTATTGCTAGGGATTTTGTTCTATTCTATCCTTTAATTGACTGAATAAAGCCTACTCACAGTGGAGAGGGCAATCTGCTTTACTTAGTCTATCAATTCAAATGTTAGTCTCATCCAGAAACAATCTCACAGATGCATCCAGAATAATGTTTGACCAAATATCTGAGAACCCTATGGCCCACTCAAGTTGACACATAAAATTAATTATCACAAGTTCACCCCTTGTCAACTTGGGCCCTGTATGCATCTCCTTAAGCCATACTTAATCTCCAAATAAAGGTAACATGGTCATAATTCCAACTAACATGGTATAACTATCCTGTGTACAACGGAAAATGCACTAATCCCTTCGCCAGAAGAGGAGGTAAAGTCCTCCAGTGATGTTTACTCTTCCCTGATATCTCAATTAAAATATTATGATGTAATATTAATAATGCTTAAACACTATGATATAAAGTCAATACATCTTATGTTATATGATAAGAGATAAGATAGGAGAGAAAACAAAGATATTTGATGTGTGTGTGTGTGTTTCATGTTCATGACAAAACAAGGTGGAATGCTCATGGAAATTACAGCCTTCATTTCTATAACTTGTCATGCGGTTGTAGCTGGTGTTTACAGCTACCTTATCCCAATACCCATTATCGGTTCCCTTTGCCTTCAGCAAGCACCGCAGCTGGCATGGTTCCTTACTGTGGTACCTTACTTCGTAGAGTAATCCAAACCTTCATTCCTGATGGGTCTGGGCCGTTCATAGTCCTAACTGCATTTGGTTGTTGTAGTTTTTCATTGACCTGAGTTATAGGAGATGGTGATAGTAAGAGTCACCCTAGGGGATCTGTATTGTAGACATACTCTTCCTTCCCTCCACTGGGGAGCAGCCATCTAATCTCCCCTTTGTAGACAGAATCAATCAACCCTGACAGCACTCAACTCTTTGTTGATTCAGAGGCATGAAGATTTCAATGTGGCCGATTGGCAGTCTTAACTTCCAGTTCAATAGAATCATTGTTGTGTCTTCTGGCAGAAGATTTCTCCTTTTGGATCTAAGACCTCCAGGCAGCAGAGCATAAGGTCACAGGAACAGGATGCAAACATTTTTTGCTAGTGATTACGAGGGGTAATGATGGTTCTTGATTCCTAGACCCATGAATCCTGGCTATCGGAGAAATAGGACCTGTTTTTCTGTTGGATGCTGATATAGAGCATACACAGCCTGCTGAAGAACCTTACCTCAGCCCTGCAAGGCATTGCTACCTAGCTGGCACTATAGCTGAGTCAATAAAAAGCCATTCTACTATTCTATTATGCCAGGTACTTTGGAATGGTAGGGAACATGGTAAGACCAGTGAATTCCATGCACATGAGCCCATTACCACATTTCTTTTGTTGTGTCGTGAGTTCTTGGTCAGAAGCAATGCTGTGTGGAATACCATGATGGTGGATAAAGCATTCTGTAAGTCCATGGATGATAGTTTTGGCAGAAATATTGCATGAAAGGAAGGCAAATTTGTAGCTAGAGCAAGTGTCTATTCCTATAAGAATAAAATACTGGCCGGGCGCGGTGGCTCACGCCTGTAATCCTAGCTCTCTGGGAGGCCTAGGCGGGTGGATCGTTTGAACTCAGGAGTTTGAAACCAGCCTGAGCAAGAGCGAGACCCCGTCTCTACTAAAATTAGAAAGAAATTAATTGGACAACTAAAAATATATAG
>NW_012144967.1:1933267-1987504 GCF_000956105.1 Propithecus coquereli
AAAAAAGAATAAAATACTGCCCCTTCTATGATGGCAGTAATTGGTACTGAGAAGTGGGATGCTGCAACAAATATACAAAAATGTGGAAGCATTTTTGGAACTAGATAATGAGTACAGACTGCAAGAGTTCGTTTGTAGTTTCATACTACTAGCAAAAGCCAAGATTGCCATGAAAGGACTCTTAAATGTAATTCTGGTGAGGGCTCAGAAAAAAAAAGAGGAAAGCTGCAGAGAAAATTTCCATTTTTTTTACAGGGAATATATAAATAATCATGAACGGAATGTTGGTAGAAACATGGACAGTAAAGTTCATTCTGTTGAGGTCTCAGATGGAAATGAAAAATACGTTTTTGGAAACTGGTATAAAGTGGCAAAGAACTTGGCTGGATTGAGTTCTAGTGTTTTGTGGAAGGCAGAACTTGCGAACAATGAACTCAGAAAATTAGCAGAGGATGTTTCTAAGCAAAGCATTGAAGAAGAGATTTGGTTCTTCTTGATTGCTTATGGTAAAATGTGACAGAGGATAGATAAGTTGAAGATGGAATTGTTAAGCAAACAGGAACTAGAACTGGGAGAATTCTCAGCTACTCATATTGCAAAAAATGAAAAACCATGTTTTGAAGAGAACACTAAGGGCGTGGCTGAATAACCATTTGATAAAGAGATCATGGATATATAATAATTTATGAACATAATCAGACATTTCAGCAGAGGCCAGGAATAGAGAGATAAACTTATCCCAGCAAAGATACTGCCAGTTTGAATTAATGGGGACATAAAAAGCAGGACAGAATGAAAGAAAAGTGTTGGACTTCTTGGCTTCTACAAGATTGGAACATAGAGCTCTTTGGCTGCAAACATGTGCTATCCTTCAAGAAAAGGGAAGAAGGATCCCAAAGGTGACTCAGAAATTATCAGGGTAGCCACTCCCACCACAGGCTGGGGGAATGGCTGCCTACACCTCAGTTTCAAAGGCTGGGACTGCTCCCCAGACAGCTGTAGCTTGGGTGGTAGCCTGCTGAGCCCTGGAGATGACATTGCCACCTTAGTAGGTTGGGATGGCAGAGCTCTGAGACAAAGAGGAGTCTTCTCCAGCCTTAAGATTTCACCGACTTTGCTTTGCTTGGTTTTGAACTTCCTTGTGACCTGTCACCCCTTCTTTCATTCCCACTTCTAACTTTTAGGTTGGGAATGTCTACTCTATGTCTGTCCTATCATTGTATTTTGTCTGGTTTCACAGGCTCACAGGGAGAGGGATTTTGTCTCAGGATGATTCATACCCCTAATCTCACAGATATTTCATTTAGATGATATTTAGATGAGACTTTGGACGTTAGAGTTGATGCTGGAATGAGTCAAGACTTTTGGGGCTGTTTAATAAAATGGATATATTTTGCATGATAGAAGGAAATGAATTGTGGGGGTCCAAAAACAACAGAATTACAGAATAAACATTTGTGTCCTCTCAAAATTCATATTGGAATCCCTAACCCCCAATGTAATGGTATTTGGAGATAGGGGCTTTAATGACAATTAGTTTTAGATAAGGACATGTGGATGGGGTCTTTATGATGGCATTAATGCCCTAGAGATCTCTCTGTCTATCATGTAAGACACAGTGAGAAGGCAGCCATCTGCAAGCCAAGCAGAGGGCCCTCACCAGAACTCAACCAAACTGACACCCTGATCTCAGGCTTTCCAGCCGTCAGAGCTGTGACAAATGTCTGCTGTTTAAGCCACCCAGTTTTATGGCATTTTGTTATAGCATCCCGAGCAGACTAATACAGTGTTTCCAGTTCTAGGCTACTATGAATAATGCTGCTATGAACATTTGTGTGCAAGTATTTATGGGGACATATGCTTTCACTTCTCTTGTGTATATAGCCAGAAGTATAATTACTGGATCATATGAAAGCTTTATGTTTAACTTTTTGAGACACTGCCAAATTGCTTTATAATGTAGCTGTACGATTTTATAATTCCATCCGCAACGTACAAGAAGTTCCCATTTCTCCACATCCTCACCAACATATGTTGTTACCTGTTACGTTATTACCTGTTTTATTCACTATTGCCATTCTAATGCTTGTGAAGTGGTGTCTCATTGTGGTTTTAATTTCCATTTCCCTAGGGACTAATAATATTGAGCATCTTTTCATGTGCTTATTAGACATTTGTATTATCTTTGAAGAAATGTCTGCTCATATTTTTACCCACTTTTGGATTGGTTGTTTGACTTCTTAATATTGAGTTATAGGTATTCTTTGTAAATTCTGGATATGAGTCCTTTACCAGGCATGTGTTTTGCAAATGTTTTTGAGTTGTCTGAGGAGAACTTTTGGGAGCCACTGAATGTGGCCTAACATGGTGGGAAGCTCTAGGACATAGGACACCTCATGCTCTGGCACCTACGGCCCTTTTCTCGCAGACAGCATTTCTTCCAGTAATATCTGGTGTTTGCAAAATCGAGCCATTTATATTCTCAAATGGATCTAGGAAATATCTCTTGGATGCCAGAAAACCATGCTGACATTGTTCTCTGCTAGGTTTGGAGGTAGGGGGAGATGGGAAATGGATTGTTTTATCAACTGGCAACAAAACAAACCCTCAAAGAGAACTTCCAGCTGATTACAAAGAATTTTGATAATATGGGGGAAAATGGCTTGACTATATATGTGATATTTACTACTTATTGACATTTTATTGAAATCTGAATATGCAGCTGCAGTTGTACAGAGCACAGGTGCACGGCCTACCTGGTGCTCCTTTTGCAGAACAGCCCTTCCAAATCTTTTGGCCCGTGTATTTGGAAGTTACAACTTTCTTTACCAACTCTCACTTGGTTTGAAAACACTTGTTCTTTTGTGAAAAGTATTTTTCGGTGTGTGAAAAATGTGAGAATAGAATCAACTGTGTGAAATAAAAAAAAAAAAAATCCAAACTGGCTTTGGGAATGTCAACAAATATCAGTGTTGACACTGTGCTTAGAACTCTTCTTGTAGTAATGTGACCCTCATTTCCTGTAGTCAGGGTGTAGCTACCCAGAGACTCATGGAAAACTTCCCCACATTGTTCTTCTCTTTCTCACTTTATGTTAGGTTGTTACGCAGAATAACCCCAAATGAATAGCACCCTAAATATAATCAGCATCCTAATATGAACAGCATCCTAAATTTGTACCTGAATTACAAACCCAATGTATTAGTTTCCCACTTTTCTGAATCTACTTTCCTACTTGCTTAGATCATCTCTCTTTTCAGTGGGGACATTTTACAGAGACATATATATGGCACTAAAATCTCGGAGAAACTTGGTGGGATCCAATGAGATGATCCATGCAAATGTTCTAGTTCTTCAGGGAAATTCCAGGCTATGAAAAAATAGGCCAGTAAAGTTCTATTCCATTGGTAAAATTTCTATTCTCATACAGAATTTATGGAAACTTACTGCTTTCCTTGTCTGTAAATTGCAAGCATGCACTGGAGTAGGGAGGTAGGCACATGCCCTGGCAATATGCCCAGGTAAAATGCTCACATTCTGGAGAGGGGAAAAAAGTTATAATTTTTAAAATTGCAATCATATGTTAAATGTATATGAAAAAAACTAAATATGTTGTGACACACACTTCCTATTGTTTTTGTTGCTCTGGAATGATATACGACGTGCATTTTTCATAAAGTTAGAAAATAAAAACAAAGACACTGTGAGCATTATCTCACAAAGAAACCTACCTACTCCTGCTTAAGTTATCTTCACACATCCTCTCCTACCTTCTTCACTCTCCAAATTCTTCTAACTTTTTTTCTGAAGCATTGATCTATATAACTAGTAGATTCAGAATTCCCTTGAAACAGTATTCTCATAAAAATCAAATGCAAATGGGACAAAAGTAAAGGTAGAGATTATTTATACCCCTGCCCTGAATTCTTTTAGGTCTGTGGTATTGCTCATTGTTAGTTTCTCTTAAAAAGAACCCAAAATTGCTTCTAGATATTGATTTGCAACAACACTACCCATGGAGAGAATATTGGGGGTAATTAATCACTCAGTGTTAGATGCAGGAACTGTACCATTTAACCTTACTGTAAGTTACGGTTCCTAAAAAGTTGTTTAATATGCTTTAGTAAACAGACTCATTTTAAATACACTGAGAGATTTGCATGTTTGGAAGCAGACTATGGTGAATTGTAGGAAGTGAACAATCACTGTATTTCAGGGTCTGTAACTGCCTCCTGATTGGTTTGTTGTAAAAGTATGGAATTTAGATGTGTTGTTGGACTCCTAGCAAGGCAGCTTCTGTCTGTGCTGCAGGGGCGTTCCTCACTCCCATGGTGGAGGAATAGGTCTGTGGGGGCATGAAATAATGAGGGAAATAGCCTTTAAAGTCTCATGACTTGGGGTCATCTGCTGGTCCCTTTCCTCTCTATTTTGGGATTAACAGATCTGGACCTAACAGGTGATCCAGGAGAAAGCGTCATTCTCTTCTTGCAAACTTCCTCTGGCTAAGCCCTTGCTGGAAACCAAGTCAGCTGAAAGCAGGGTCTGATAACTTAAAGCACAACAAAGTTTTGACTTAATGGAATTAACATATTCCCCTGTACTACACCCAGTGGAGGAGAAGGTCTCAAATTCTTGGACTTTTGAAGTGCCATACATCTATGTCTATGTGTGTGTCTATATCGTCGTCTACATATATGTCATCTATATATCCATCTGCTTCCTCTTATCTAATATCTCTTTCCTCAATCTCCCCAGTCTTTTTCTCAAAGTGCCTCTTTCTGGCCCATTATCTAGTATCTCTACTTCACTCAGTCATATGCTTCCATTGCTCCTCCTAGGAGGAAGGACTCCTAAATTCTTGGCCCCTTAGTGTAGCTTAAAAACCCCAGAAGTTTAGAGTTTGATCTCAGGCTAATAAAGATCCTTCTTTACCTCAATTTTTCTGGTACCCAGTAGGGCAGGAGTAAGTTTAAGAAAATGGCGATGCTCTGATTCCATTCCTATTTATTTATTAGAGAGATCTGTAGCTGATTCACCTAAGATCTTGCTTGTCACTGTCAGATTTATTTTCTTACTGGGAAAACAGAGTCTAGTCCCTTATGAGAAAATCATGTGACTGGATTAACATGATTTTGAACAAATTCCTTATAAAATAATGTCTTGGAAAACAGTTACTAAGCATTTGACTCCTTCCTGAGTTTATTTACACAACGGGAGGGCTCCATGTTGTGGAAAATATCTCTTACCCATCCAGAGTGAAGGGATGGACAGATTAATAAAGACATAGTGATTTTAAAATGTCCACCTACTTGGCGTATGTGGGTGGGGAATAGCTCTTAGTTTATCCTTCCACATGTGTAATGCCATGACCCACGTCAACTGCTGTGTTTTTAAGTTTTCAAATTAGTGATTCCTCAGGTGAAGATGAGTAGGAAGTTGAGCCTCTCCAGGGACCAAGCTCTCTGTCTCCATCTGTCTAAGAATCCAGGAGGCCTGCTTTGTCTGTAGGGACCGATCCTGTTCCTGATTCTTTACCTAAGTGCGGAATCTAACCAGTTTGCTACCAGGGTCTTATTGTCATAGGTCCTGGCTGCTGTGCTTTGGAACCGTGAGGAAGGCATTGATGATTCAAGTGGCTACAGAGAACACAAGGGTTCTTTGCGGGCAGGAGGCCCCATCTCTTTAGTGTCTTAGTTGGCCAGAGGTGCATGTCTCGGGCACCTCCGGTGACAGCTCTTCAGGTGAGTCTTATGTGCTTAGCCAATCCTGTGGGCATTGCTGGTGGACCACCTACCCTCATTTCTGTCCTCACTCGCTGTCTTTTCTTTTCCTTGGCACATCTATTCAATGGAATATTGTTCAGCAATAAAAAAAAATCAAGTGCTGACACATGCCACATGTGGATGAACTTCGGAAACATTATGCTGAGTGAAAGAAGCCAGTCACAAAAGGCTACACGTTGAATGATTCCACGTATATGAAATACGCAGAATAGGCAAATCCACAGAAACAGAAAGTAGACTAGTGGTCTCTGGGGGCTGGAGTTAAAGGAGAATAAGGGGTGACTGCTTCTTGGGGACAGGGTTTTACTATAGAGTGATGGAAATGTTTTGGAAGTAGGCAGATTTGTACAACATTGTGAGTGTATTAAATGCCCCCGACCACTTTAAAATGGTTAATTTTATGTCATGTGAATTTAATCTCAATAATAAAAAGCATACATTTTGTGTGTGTACGTGTGTGTTTACTGTAAAGTGATTTCTGAACTTCTATCATCTCCACGCTAAACCCTTATGTCTTCCATGGAATTTTAATTTGGGGAAATTTTAATAAAACAAGATGGCATTTTTACAAAATTTTATTGATCTTATACAATATCAAATGGCAGAGAGAGGCAATTTATAACATGCGTGAATATATGTACAGTCAAAAGCACATTTATACTTTGTTGTTGTATATGTGATGAAGGGTTGAGGAGAGGAGGACTGGGGAGATATTTGATGGAAAACCAAGACGTATATGTGGAAATATGCTGTGCCTGGGTGGGGCCGCGATCACCCAGCTATGTTTTTATGAGATCACAGACATGGTTCTGTGCTTTTGGATGTCGCTGGTGGCTCCAGGTCCCAGGATTGGGTCACAGAGGACTGCTCAGGAGTGGGTAGTTAAGGGGGGAGGGTAGCTAATGTACATCGGGGTGAAGCAGACAAGTGTAACAGACGGCATCAAGGACAGCCCTGGGCCCCTGGTCTCTCTGTGTCCTGTGCGAGCCTTGCTCACTCCTCCTCCTTAGAGAGCTTTTTCAAAGCGCACAGTGTTTCTGTAGATTGTCCTCTTCCTCCTGCCTACCACTCACAAGGGTAACCAAAAAATGGGTGCTCGAGGGGTGTACGTGTCAGAATCAGACATGCTATGTGGAAGGTGGTGACTAATGGACTTGGTGGGCAGGCACGTCTGATACCCGGGGAAACCAGCGAAGACCTGTGGTGATCCTGCCCTTTTAGAAAGCCCTTGGCAGCCGGGAAGTATGTCCTCTGGCATTTGAGAGTATAATATAGACTGTGAGCTCACTTTAATGAAGTTAATGCCAGTGTCTAGTACATCATTATTTAATCATATTCTTTCAAACATGTCCTGGGACATCCCAAAGTTGTATATGCAGTGAGTCATCTTATGCTTCCTACCTAATTTGATTCATTCAGTATTTCAAATGATAGTTTATTAGTACTTACTATACACTGGGTACTGTGGGAAGAGGAAATAAAACAGGTAGAATATCGCATTATACACGGAGCAGGCACACTTTATCACGCAAAGCAATCCTTTTCCAGATATTTCCAAAAGTTGGAATGGCTTAACAAAAATAGCTTTTGTATGTACAATAAAGCTGTCCAAAAATATGAACTGTTCTAATAGAAAACAAAATCAGTGTATTCAAATGAAAACATTTTATCCAATATGATTCACATTGGTATAATACAGTTCTTGGCTTTTTAGCACATGCCACATTATTAAATGTTAGTAGTATGGATTAGTAGCTAAAGGCTTATCAGTACTGAATGCAGGTAGCAGCCTGAGTTCCTGCCTCCCTAAAGCTAAGTCACCACCAGGGAATTCCTAGGGCTTATGAATATATCACTTGTGCCCCTCCCTAAGGTGGAATTCAGGCTTGCTCACGGCTAACTTCTCCACAAATGGACTTGTCCCACCCTTTAAACGTTGAAGTTTCATCATGTGATTCTGCTTTTCACACTCCTATGTTAAATATTTAAATTAAGAAGGACTTACATGTATCGCGCGTTGTTCAAACACAATAGAAGTAGACACGAAGCTAACACTTTCCCCTCTGGGTGTAATTTTAATCAGATAATATTTAGCGCTCAGCTTAAATACTTAGTGGCACTTGCAAACAAATTCCCTTATTGTTGAGGAGACAGATTTTAATTTTCCAGTCCTAACAAGAGAGAATGGTTAGATCTCCTGAGAGTTTGGAGGTTCATTTTTTCCAGTTGGCTGCAGAGTGAAGAAGGACGACAGCAGCTTGGGATCCCCTGGCATGTACGGAAGCGACATATCACTTCTCCCAATTACAGCTCCTTGAGGGTGCCATCAGTATGCACCAGCGGTTTCTCACTATTTTTTTTTTTTTAGCCAGAAGCAAATGAATATATTATCCATCCACAGCAAGACACAGGCAAATGGAACTATGAGTCGTGGGTGACTGGGATTCCTTCCGTGTGTGGGGGTGTTACTATACTTCAGAACTCATTTTCACTGATGCTGACATACAAGACAATCCTCAGAGACCTGTCTATCCAACTGCATCATGCTCTGCAGAAAAGTTAGGTTACTCATACTCAGACAGAGGGGATGATGGCAATTTAGAATGGTCCCTTAAATACCAATTATACTTGGATTTACAAAGTGAATTAAACCCACGTGAAGGACATTGTTCACACTGGCTGTGTGTGAACATGGTTCCTCACTGGTGTTTGGAAACTCATGAAGAAACACACACACATACACACACATGAAGTGTGTACAATTTTTTCTCCTCCCCCTAAATTTAATTTCCATAACCCTGAAAAGGTTCAATTAATTTTTTATGTAGCTAGATGCACTATTTTACTATTATTGTAATATGACTTGGCTTGCAAATCCACTGCCTGAATACCTGTTATGCATATCCAAATATCCATTATAAATGAGAAATTTGCGGTGGATTCTCTTTGTCCATCAGAGCAGAAGCTGGGGCAAGGCTCCCTATGCTCATGGTAAGGATGCTTTGAGGGGCTCTACATCTCATTCACAGCATTTGCATAGTTACCAAAGACAACAGATGGGTCAAAACTGGTACAACGGACCCAAAGCAGTGCCAACTTGCCGATAAATTCTATTTTTAAATAAAAATATAAATTAGTAAATCATGGAATGAAAAATTATATATTGAAAATAAGATGAAATCTCACAAAAGAAAAAGGAGAATAGTTCTGGAAAGAGGTTTTAAAAGAAATCAGAGAAGCACATGGTGGCTCTTGGCTGAAAATAGACCCTGGCACATGGGGAGGTCGTACATTTCCCAGCCCCTCATGGAGGGCTTTTCACTGCATTGGATGAAGAAAGAGGCTGGCTAGGACAAGATTTCCCTCCTCAGAATGGCACGAGCATGCTAGGCTCTTTGAAACTCCCTGAGAATGTTCTGGAATGCTAATTGAGCATTTGGATCCCCATCTAGTAGGGTATTTATTTGGATTTACTTGCATCAGCTCAGTGGCAAATTCTGCTCAATTCTTGTGATCAGTGTAGCAATCGTGGAGGATTTCTCTGATTTACAACTCCCCAGACTGTGGCACTTGCAGCTTAGCACCAAATTTTCTTCATGTCTCCTCATTTTGGTATCTTTTTGTATATAATGCAGCACGGATTTGTTTATTCTGCATTCTATCATCCAGAAAACTCTATTAGCTTTTGCATCTGTTCTTTGCTGCTATTGGGATAATCGATGTTTATCATTTTGACCCTGAAGCAATTCAGGTGCCTTTTGAATCATGGAGGATTACATCATATTTTGTAGGGGTGGGAATGAGAGAGTCTCTGGGGTCCTGAGACAGTGTAGCAGTGTGAGAGTCACAGCAATGTCTAGCATAGGACAAATCACAGCTTGATAGAAAAAGAAATCTTCCTTATTCAGCCAAGAAATGCTTTTTCACTCACATTTCTCCATCCTTTATGCATGCATCCACCACACATTTTCTGAGTGTGTACATCTTCCAGGTCCTGTGCTAGCTATCAGAGATTCAAAGATAGATTCAACTTAGGCCCTGTCTCTAAGACACCCTCAGTATATAGTTGGATAGGCTCATGCTCTGATAGTTATAAAACATGAACTGACTTGTAGTGTTTTTTTTTTTTTTTTTTTTTTTTGAGACAGAGTCTCACTCTTTTGCCTGGGTTAGAGTGAGTGCCGTGGCATCAGCCTAGCTCACAGCAACCTCAAACTCCTGGGCTCAAGCAATCCTCCTGCCTCAGCCTCCCGAGTAGCTGGGACTACAGGCATGCGCCACCATGCCCGGCTAATTTTTCTATATATTTTTAGTTGTCCAATTAATTTCTTTCTATTTTTAGTAGAGACGGGGTCTCGTTCTTGCTCAGGTTGGTTTCGAACACCTGAGCTCAAACAATCCGCCCGCCTTGGCCTCCCAGGGAGCTAGGATTACAGGCGTGAGCCACCGCGCCCAGCCTGCAGTGTTTTTTTTGAGCACAAAGGATGGACACCTACATTGGCAGGGCTTGAGGAAGGAAGCAGTCAGGGCTTTCTGGTAGAGATAGTGTTCAGGTTGATTTTGAAAGCTTGACTAGGAGTTGAGTGGGGTGGATAGGCTTAGGCAGAGGGGAGAGAATGAGCACAAGCCTAAGATGGTGATACAACACAGTGTCTGTTGGGAGATGCAAGTAGTTCAGTGTTGTTAGAAGATGATGTGCAAGAGGAAGATGTTGAGCACTGTGTGTAGGAAGTCAGTGTCATTATGTGCACAGTTTGAGATACAAATTTGTGGTAAAGCAAGTACATAGAATGTTTTGATTCTTTGAGGAAATTTGAGACAGGAAGAAAAAACTTGGTGATGTTTGAGAGGATCTGTGGTCAAGTGATAGAGAGGAGATGATGTGTTGGATGGGCCTTGTAGAAGGAGCTAGAAATTGGATATGAGGGAATACAGCAGGGAGAGGTGTTTGGCATAAATAGAGGAACATCTTTTGGAGGGAGGAGCATAAAATTCCACTGACCAGAGGAATCTAGAAGCCTCAGTGAAATAGGAAACATGCTTGCCTACTAAGAGTGAGGGTGGTATGGTTGAGCAGGAAGAGTGAGGACAGTCACACACTTGTGGTGCTAAGATTCCAATTTAAGTTAGAGATCATGAATGTGTGCTGACCAAATCAGCATGATTGGTGTGACTTTCATTATGCAGTGTTTAGTTTGCCAGAAAAGAATCAATGTGGAGTATACTTCAAGCACTCATGGGCTTTTGGAGTGGCTAAAAGAGTACAGTAGAAGGATGAGGTCTAGGGCATGGAGAGGCTGTTCACAGACAGGTTCAGTCCATCAGCCTTGGACTTCTGACAGAATCAAGAAGGAGCAATGACAGTTAGGGACAGTTACACTGGGCAATGATGAAGGGATCCAGGGAGGCTCTGTGGTTCAGTAAGTCAAGATTCTGGTAGCACCAGGAAGTATGGTAAGAAGGTAGAATATAATCTCTCTGGGGAAATGGAAAGTTTTGGGGACATGGAGTGGAAAGTGTTATTTGGGTCATGGTCACTAGAGTTGAGAAGGTCCAGAAGTGGTGAAGATGGTATTGGACAGCCATCTACATGGGCTCTGAAGTTACCCAAGATCAAATCTGGACTTGTGGTGAGAGAACAGTGGACAGCAAGATGGCAACATCCTCTATGAAAGTGTAGTAATCAGATGAAAATGTGATCACTAGGCTTCAAGACCTCTCTAGGGTAGTTCCAATCTAAAAACCAGATAAAGGACCAGTCTGATTTGTCCTTTCAAATATTCTTTGAGTTTTTAAATCTCCATAAGAAAAGGGAAATTCACTATGAGCAAAAGACTACATCCCAGAATTGTAGCCTATGTCAGCTCATTCCTCAGCCTCTTTCTCTGAGAAACATGAGTTCAGGTTGTGATGAAATGCCTGAGTCATGATTCTCCTCCTTTTTCTGAGTTATGGGTCAAGGGAGAAAGCAAGGCAGAGATGAACTTCTAGGCTCAGCTGAAAGAGACATTTTCTGGCAGGAGCTTATTGTTTCTAGTGGTTAAATGAACTGGTTACTTCTAGGACGCCGTCTTACTTAATTTTGTGCTTCAAAACAAAGGAGGTATTTAGTTTTATCTGGAAACAATCCTTTTATTAGAATCACTTTAATTTTTCCTTTAGTTTTTACTTTTACATAATAAAACTAAAAATACAAACTGATGTCAGAAAACTAACCAACACTTCCGTGTCTTAGTTGCTCTTCTCTTTGAGGATCCATTAATGTTTAAGCGAGACACTAACAAGGTGGATGGAACAGAACCTAACTGCTGGAAGTGCCCAGGGTGAGCAGGAATGACAGGTGAAGGCAGATAGGGTGCCAACTGAGAGGTCTCTGAAGTAAAGGAGGTGTGGTGAGGACAGAGGCCAAGGTAGTTTGGGCCACCCCTGTGGACTACAACTACCCTGATTAGAGAAGAAATTTCCTCTCCCTCATAGTTTTAGCTCCTGCAGGTCTCTGTTGTTTTTGTTGTCACCACTGTTATAGCCATGGGATTGCCTGTGGTTGGATTGTGAAATTTTCAAAAATGCCTCATTGTCCACATTGGCATCCCTTCTAGAAGATGAAATTCCATGAGCTTTTAATGAATTGAAGCCACATTTGCCTGAAGAAGCCAGTGAAGTTACTGACTGGTTCGAAAATAATTATGTGCATGGTAGGATATGAAGACACTTACACAAAGGAATTGCTGTTCCATCCCCAGTATTGTTTTCACCAAATTTGTGGCCTGTATAAAAGTATATGCAGAATGGATTTCATGTACCCAAAATAATGTAGAAACATAGCACAAAAAATGGGAAAATTTAAGAGGGAATACTCATGTTGATGTATATTGAATCATATAAGAATTTCGATCAGGAAGAAATAAAATTCCTGAATGGACCAATATCAAGTACTGAAATTGAAGCAGCAATAAAAAACCTTCCTAAAAAAAAAGTCCCAGATCATATGATTTCACTCCCAAATTTTACCAGACCTACAAAGAAGAACTGGTACCTATCCTGCAGAAATTATTTCATAATATTGGGAAAGAAGGAATCCTCCCCAACATGTTTTATGAAGCCAAAATCACCCTGATATGAAAACCAGGAAAGGATGCAACAAAAAAAGAAAACTATAGACTGACATCCCTTATGAATATAGATGCAAAAATTATCAACAAAATCCTAGCAAACCAAATTCAGGTGCTTATCAAAAAAAAAAAAATCCATCACGACTGAGTGGGCTTCATCCCAGAGATGCAGGAATGGTTCAACATATGAAAATCTATAAAAGTAATTCACCACATAAATAGAAGCAAAAACAAAGATCACATGATCCTCTCAATAGAAGCAGAAAAAACATTCGACAAAATTCGGTACCCTTTTATGATAAAAATGCTTAACAAAATAGGCATAGACGGCACTTACCTCAAAATGATAAAAGCCATATATAACAAACCGACAGCCAATATCATATTGAATGGGGAAAAATTGAAGGTATTCCCACTTAGAACTGGAACCAGACAAGGTTGCCCTCTATCACTGCTTCTATTCAACATAGTGCTAGAAGTCCTGGCCAGAGCAATCAGACAAGAGAAGGAAATCAAGGGCATCCAAATGGGAGCAAAAGAGGTCAGACTATTGCTCTTACTGACGATATGATCTTATATCTAGAAAACCCCAAAGATTCTGCCATGAGACTATTGAAATTGATAAAGAAATTTAGCAAAGTCTCAGGTTACAAAATCAATGCACAGAAATCAGTAGCATTCCTATATGCTAACAACAGAAAAACTGAGAACCAAATCAAAGTCTCAATACACTTCGCAATGGCAATAAAGAAAATAAAATACCTAGGGATATATTTAAGGATGGAGGTAAAAGATCTCTACAGGGAGAACTACAAAACACTGAGGAAGGAAATAGCAGAGGATGTAAACAGGTGGAAAACCATACCATGCTCATGGGACGGCAGAATCAACACTGTTAAAATGTCTATACTACCCAAAGTGATCTACAGATTCAATGCAATCCCTATTAAAATACCAACATCATTTTTCACAGATATAGAAAAAATAATTCTACACTTCATATGGAACCAGAAGACCCCATATAGCAAAAGCAATCTGAGAACCTAGATGTAAAACCATCCTCATATAGCCATCTAATCTTTGACAAAGCAGACATAAAATACACTGGGGAAAAGAATCCTTATTCAATAAATGGTGCTGGGAAAATTGGATAGCCATATGTAGAAGACTAAAACAGGATTCGCACCTTTCACCTCTCACAAAAATCAACTCATGGTGGATAACAGATTTAAACCTAAGGCATGAAACTGTAAGAATTCTAGAAGAAAATGTTGGAAAAACTCTTATAGACATTGGCCTAGGAAAAGAATTTATGAAGAAGACCCCAAAGGCAATTATGGCTACAACAAAAATAAATAAATGGGACCTAATCAAATTAAAAAGCTTCTACACAGCCAAGGAAACTATCATGAGAGCAAACAGACAACCTACAGAATGGGAGAAAATATTTTCCTGTTACACATCTGATAAAAGGCTGATAACTAGTATCTATATAGAACTCAGGAAAATCAGCAAGAAAAAACCAAACAACCCTATCAAAAAGTGAGCAAAGGACATTAACAGAAACTTTTCAAAAGAAGATAGACTAATGGCCAAAAAACATATGAGAAAATGCTCAACATCTCTAATCATCAGGGAAATGCAAATCAAAACCACAATGAGCTATCACTTATCTCCAGTGAGAATGGCCTTTATCAAAAAGTCCCGCAACAATAAATGTTGGCGTGGATGTGGAGAGATAGGAACACTCATACACTGCTGGTGGGACTGCAAACTAGTACAACCTCTGTGGAAAGTAACATGGAGATACCTCAAAGAGATACAAGTAGAACTATCATTTGATCAAGCAATCCCATTACTGAGCATCTACCCAAAAGAACAAAAGACATTCTATAAAAAAGACATCTGCACGAGAATGTTGATAGCAGCACAATTCACAATTGCAAAGATGTGGAAACAACCCAAGTGCCCATCAATACATGAGTGGATTAATAAAATGTGATATATGTATACCATGGAGTTCTACTCAGCCACAAAAAACAATGGGGATATTGCACCTCTTGTATTATCCTGGATAGAGCTGGAACCCATTCTACTAAGTGAAGTATCACAAGAATGGAAAAACAAGCACCACATGTACTCACTGTCAAATTGGTATTAACTGATCAACACTTAAGTGTGCATATAATAATAACATTGATTGGGTGTTGGGCAGGTGGAAACGGGAAGGAGGGAATGGGTATATACCTAATGGGTGCAGTACACACTGTCTTGGGGATGGACACGCTTGAAGCTCTGACTTGGATAGGCTAAAGGCAATATATGTAACCTACATATTTGTACCCCTGTAATGTACTGAAATAAAAAAAAATTAAAAAACTAAAAAAGTATTGAAAAAAATTACTCTAAAGTCTACCTGGATTTATGTCAGAAGAAATGTGGTTTGTTAGTGGAGAATAGAAATACTCAAGGTAACCTCAATGCAAATGTGTTTTGCTTAATGAATGCTGCTGAAAACTGGGTCATCAGGGAAGAGAAAAAAAAGAGAAAAGTGGGAAAGACATAAATTATAAACTCTAAGTTTTTCATAAAGGATAAACCTCTCCCTGGGGTTCTTTTACATTGCTATGGAATTCTCTGAACCTTCTAATTTGATAAACATTTCTTCAGCTGTGTTATCTACTTTTTCTTAATTTATATGAATACACAGATTTCCTTTGGTGATCAAGTAATTGTAAAGAGCATTATTTAACATTTATTTAAATATGTATTCAGCTGTAGCATATTTTTTTACATGGTCCTTTTGAATTTAATAAACCTCCATGCTAACACCACCATTTAATGTTTTATGTTTCTCTAATCCCAATGATAATCTAAGTTTCTGAGTATATGACAATAGATTGACTGAGAGCACAGTGTAACCAATTTAGAAAACAAGGAAATTATTTGGGAGAAGCCATGAGTTTATAGGCAGTGGGGGACCTTGTCCATGGGCTGTGAGAAGATGCTATCAATTACAGCCTTGCATAGCTTAAGGACAGGGATACCTTCTGAGAAATGTGTCATTTTTATCATTTCATCATTGTGCAAACATCATAGAGTATACTGACACAAACCCAGATGGTGTGGCCTACTGCACACCTAGGCTATATGGGATAGCCTATTGCTCCTAGGCTACAAACCTGTATGGCATGTTACTGTACTGAACACTGTAGGCAACAGTAAACAATGGTAAATATTTGTGTTTCTAAACGTATCTAAGCATAGAAAAGATACAGTAAAAATATAGCATTATAATCTTACAGGATCACCATGGAAATGTCTCTTTATGTGAGTTATGACTATATGGGGATTCTGGGGACTATGGGCTGGTTTTGAATAGGAACCATTGGAGAAGTGATGATGGAGAGTCTGGAATTTGCAGTCAGGGTAGCAAAGCTCTGTTCTAGACTTTGCTGCCAATCAGCTCCATAATTTTGAGAAATTTACTTTGTTTTCTTCCGAGCGCAAAATAAGGTGAATTAATGCAATAATTTACGAGGACACATTCATCCCTAAGATTTAAAGAATCTACTTTGTGAATACTTTGAGACTTTGATCTTATGAAAATCAAATGAGATTACTTCTTATATCAGGTAAGGTTGTGCCTAAATCAATGACTCTTAAACATGGTGGAAAATGAAAATCATCTGGGCAATTTAAAAAATTTGTATTTCTGGATCCCAGAAATTATACTCTCTTATGGGTGGAATGGCCCAGGGATCTGTATTCTAAACTGTCCCAGGTGATTTTGATGCAGCAGGTACTGAGTTTGAAAATCTCTGGTTCAGTTAGGATCTCTGACTCTCAACAATATTTATTAAAGTATCTACTTCATGTTCCAGAAATGCATGCAAATAATAGTGCACTAAAATGAGGAAAACCTGTCCTTAAGAATCACAATTTAAAAAAAAAGGTACGGGCATATACTACACAAAATCTATAAATGAATCCATTCAATTATGAAGCTTCTTATACAGATATGATTAAAAACCATGCAGTCCTTACAAAACAGGAAAATAACTTCAGGGGAGTAAAAGACAAATGAGATTCATATCATTTTGTCAAAATCCCAATTTAAAAATGTAAATTTAGAGTGCATTGGAGATGTTCAAAAAAGACAAAAAAACAGGGGAATAATTGTTAAGGGCAAAAACTTATCTAGTATGATTCCAGAATACCCAAAAATATCATATTCCAGAACTGCAAAAGGAAGACAACTTACCCTGCTTTCTTCTCCTATTTTCTTATCTGAAATGAGAGAGAGAGAAGCTGGCTATTATCAGAAAACACATCTTGATGTAACTCTCTTTGATTGGGTTGCATCCTACAAGGCAAATTTGGACTTGTAGGTGGTTAATAACATCATACTAAACATAGTCTTGAACAAAATGCAAGAAGCAGCAAAAAAAAAAAAAAAACAACAAAATAAAAAAACAGCAACAACTAAAATACCAAAATAAAGGCAAGGAAACATATTTATGAATAAGTCATTCATTGTCTTTGATCTCAGCAAAATGACCATTGACTTGGCAAGCACTCAAAAGAGAATTTCTTTTGTTTGTAAAAGTTGAAATGATTCTTCATCATGTCATTTTTGGTGCCAAGCTGAGGTTATTTTCTCTGGCTCAACATCTGTGGCTACCCCAGGAATTAATTGGGCAATAAAAGTTTTCAGGCTCATGAAAATCAAGCATTAAAAAGAAGACTGATAAATATTAGTTTTATAAATAAAACAATAGAGTTTGATAACCGATCTCCTCCAGTTGTGCACAGAACAGATTTCAAAATGCCGGAAGTGAAACCGATGTGGCCAAGTGTCAGAGTTGAGGATGTTTGCCTTTGCCTGCTCATGAAACAACTTTGATGTGGCTTAAGATGTGATTTTGTATTTCAAACAGCCTGCAGAAGGGAAACCAGCAAGGCATAGAGTTATTTACCCTTCCCAGGAAAATATTTTAAAAGCTCTATGAGGTCTCCATTTCCTAAAGCCACCTGTCACCTAAAGCACATGTAATAAGCCCCAGATGCCGAATCCCAACCTGCTAACCCCGTGACTCGGAGAGAAAATATTTCACTCATTCCTGGGCACATCCTTAATTCGTTCGAAGCTAAACTTTCAGGCCATATTTTCTGCTTAAACTTAATAACTTAGCTCTGACATTCCTTCCCAGTGACCCTAAGGTTCCGTTTGGCTGCCTCGACACCTGCTCCCAAATGCATTAGAAGTGCTCAGACTTTTTTTTTTAAAGTATCAGTTTTGTTTTCTTTGCTCAGCCTTGAGGCCATCCACTGAACGCACGGAAGTAGAGGATACTTTTATTCTATTCCATTGTGAATTTTATTAGTGTCTTAAGTTTCTCTACTCAAGTTTTTGTTGATGTTGTTTTGGACAAAAAAAAATGTGTTGGTTCATAGATCTTTGAAATTGAAGAAACTTAGATTTTAAAATCTTGATTTTGGAAGATAATGAAGGAATGTTCTCCCAAATCCCCTAATATTATCTGTGTATAAAAATGAGTTTGTAAGAATAAACTTGAAAGTTTATAAATATTTTCTGTGATGTTAAAAAATTTATGGCTATTTAGTCATGCTGGCATGAACATTAAAACCCCAGCACGCACTATTTTAAAATGTATTTAATGATCTGAGAAAGTGTATGGCTAAAATTTTAAAGGTTCGGAGTTGAGGCTTTTTATTCTTACTAAGCTTATTAAAAATCAGAGAACATAAAAATATTGCCAATCTACTGAAAAATTATAACTATACCGAATTTCATTGGGGGAAGATTATAAGTAAACATATTGCAGTACAAATAAGTGGCTAAAATTAACCACTTACCCACATTTATCTATTTTTAAAACCAAATATCTTTCTCATGTTAATAAAATTACCAATCAAAACATGTTCTACGGGGGAAAAATGTGTTGATGATGGAGTGTGTGTGTGTGTGTGTGTGTGTGTGTGTCTGTGTGTGTGTGTGTTTGTCTGAGATTATTGGAAATAAATGAGCTGATGTAAAAAGAAGAATCAAAGCATGGAAAAATTTTAAGTCTTAGAACTCCTAAAATGACTTTATAAAAATATACAACTTTATCTGAGGACATTTCAGTGATAAGTGACTGTTTGGCTGGTATCAAGGCTGTGACACCTATTCATTATTGATACCTCTCTGTAAGAAGATTCAGGAAACACTGTTCTCAAAATTGCCATATGTTTCAGATAGTGACCTCAAATGGAGGCCTTAATTTTAGGAGGAGGGGAGGTCAAGAGGTTAAAATAATAATCTCCACATACAACCTGTTGCGAGCTGCTTTATTCCATAAAACTGGGGAAGGCGTATGTCGAGGCCCCGAAACTGGGTTCCCCTATCGTATTTCCCTCTAACTCCAGATAACACCAAATAAACCCTTAATCACACAAGAAATCACTCAACTTTTACTACCCCTCCTGCTTCTTGACCTGCCACTAGCCCATTTCATTTCCCCATGGTCTGGCCTCTTGGCCTCTGTCTTTATAAGCCGGATCACCTGGCCATCACGCGGCTTCCAGCTCCCGGGGCCTGTCTGGTTTCTGGTTTCTTCCAGGTTATCCAGAGTTTACAGACTGGACATGCTGCCTCTAGTCCTTCTCTGCCCCTGGAAATGCTGCCCCCTTCCTCCAGGTATGAAATCTTCCTCTAGTGCTTGCCTGTTCTCCTGCCAGCTACATATAGGTCTTAACTGCTTCAGAAAGACTTTTTTTTCTTTCCCACCAGAGATGTGAAACATTTCTTCCCACCCAAGTAACAGACGTAAAATCATGCCTCATTTGGCAATTTTCCATCTGCAAGCAGATTGTTCATAAGACTACATACTTACATACGAGTCCAAAATCAACCAAACATTTTTTATGAAAAAAATAAATAAATATCTAATTTCTAACCTGAAAATGAGCATTCAGCCCTTAACAATTCCTCATCATTTCAGCTTCATGTCCCAAATTACCTCCCCCTCCATTCTTCCTTTCCCTACTCACCGTCTACTGCTTAACTGTCCCTTTTCTGATGTGTTCTATTTCTGCTCATGGCATCAAGATTCTTCCATCCTCAGGCTCTGTATGAGGCGGGGACTTCCCTCCTCCCTCTCCACCATGGTAGAGATAGAATGTGTTCGTGACCAATCACCCAGAATTAGACAGACATGGTTTTGAATCAAATGCTGCCGCTTTCTAGATCTGTGAGCTACTAAGATGATCTCCTGATGAAAATTAGAAATAGCAGTAGCTACCTCTATGGTTATTGCAAGGATTAGTGTGATTATGTAAAATACTTTGCATAGCACTGGAAAAATAGGAAGTGTTCAATAAATGTTGGTTATTCTTTTTACTATTATTTAATCATTTTTGTTATTCCTAACCTTCAATATCCTATCTTATTGCCTTTTTTGTGTCACTGAGAGTTAAACTGGAAAATTAGAACCACTAAGATACACCAAGATACACACATACACACACACACACACACACACACACACACACACATACACATACATCATATAATTTACAGGGATTTGATGGGATTTGATGCTATATAATTGTGGCGGCTGATTAAAGAGTTTCTGTAAGGCTGTTCTGTGCTTACCTTTACATTCAATGCTGGAGTTTCAAGCCCATAGGGCAGGCCATCAAGAGGAGAAAGTAGGTGTGAAGTGCAGAACAAAAGAGCAAGTTGGATGAAACAAAACCTGTGTCATTTCTTACTGCCTCTGAATTGGATGGTAGGAGTGTCATCCAGAAACTGAGACCCTTCGTCCCGGAGCTAAATGCATAAACCTGGACTAGTAGTTGGAGAAGCTGCGGGAAGACCCAGGGGAGGGCGAAGTGGCTGCAGACCCTGCTGCTGCTGCTTCACACAAAGGCGGCAAGTCAGCAGATCCGCAACAACGTATGGGCTGCAAAACATTTGCTGTTTTCTCGTGCCTTCCAAATCTACCTAAAAATCGTTTTTGCAGGCCACCCAAACCAGAAACATATAAGAAAGGGGATTTGAGGAGATGAGATTTATCTAGCCTACAGGACCCATTACAAAAACTCTATGCCTTCTTTTAAAACAAGTCATCCTCACTGCCTCCTTTCCCAGTTTCTTTTAGAGAATTGCATTGGCTTCTAAATGGTTCTTCACTTGTTAATTTTCTTTCCTTTTCCATCGATTCTCCCCCTAGGTCACTCTGCTCATCTCACATTCCCATTCCTAGTCTGATGCCACGTGAGGCTTCACACAAGCAGGTGCACTTGTTACTCCACCCCATGTGCCGGGGTGGCCAGGTTGATCTCCCTGCTCTTTCCAAAGCACACTGGACCATTTTGGCTTCTGAAATTTTGGTCATGGCAGTATTTCTACTTGGGAAACATTCCTGCTTTTCCTTTTAGTCCCCTTATCTACAATTTAGCCACTTTAGAATCCAAAGCAAGTCCCACCTTCTCTCCTAGAGACCTCCCAACTCCACACAGCTCAGACCTTGCAGTGGCTTCTGGGGCACAAGCATGTGCTCCTCATTTAGGGTAGGGGCTGGGTCTTACGTGGTATTTTAATTCCACTTGAAGTCTCCTGCAGTGCTGGGAACCTGGTGGGAACTAATGAAATGCTTTTACAGTGAAAGAAACATGATTTTATATGAATTACGTTATACATGAATAGGAAAATAAAAATGACGTTTCACTGTGTGAAACTCTGTTCTCCAGCATTGTAACGTGGCATTCATTTCCTGGCTGTTATAACAAGGTCCACCCAAACACTCCTATGTGAGGTCTAACCATATGCAGTGATCACTACGTGTTTGCTTAATCCAAATGCAGATACTTCAGTATTAATATTCATCCAGGGAAAGACCTTTCTACTTCCTTCTTTCCTTCCTCCCTCCCTCCCTCCATCCCTCTCTCCTTCCCTCCTTCCTTTCTTCCTTTCTTTCTTTTCTTTTTTGTATTTGGTTCCTTAGAGGGAGAAAGCTTGGGTCTTAGTCATCGAAGATGGTATCTGGTCTCTTCAGATTTCACTTCGTTGGAAAGGTCCTGATCATTCAATTTAAAATTTCCCCAATCACTCTCATGTCCAGCTTTATTTTTCTCTGTAACACTCATCCATGACTGACCTTATACATTTTCCTTGTTTCATTACATATGATATGTCTCCCTACTGGAATGCCAGCACTCAGTTTTATTCAATGCTGAATCCCTGATATCTGGCACTTAGTAGAACCTTGGTAAATATTTGTCAAATGACCAAATGAAACGAGTCTTGTTTGCTCCTTGCAAGGCCCTCAGGCCACTCTACCTGTCTGGTAAATGAGAGCATTAGAAGTGGACTGGCTGCTGGTGATCCCACCGCCAGCATTCCGGGAGCTTAGCATGTGGGGCGGAACACGCGGAGGGTGGGAGGTCACACTCTGGGATGAGACACAAACGGGCATGCTGGCTCAGCGTCTTGCATGCTGTGCAAACCTGGGTGTATGTTCACTGTGCTGAACTTCAGTTTCTCCCTTCAGGTGGGGAAATTATACTACTTCTTTCATAAGCTATTGTGAGGACTCTGTGAGATGAAAGGAGCTCAGCTTGATCTAATGAATACAACATCAAAAGCACAGGTAACAAAACAAAAACAGACAAATGTGACTACATCCAATTGAAAAGCATAGCAAAGTGAACAATCAGTACAGTAAAAAGCCAGCCTATGTAGTAGGAAAAAATATTTTCACATCGTATATCTGATAAGGGGTTAATCTCCATATACAAAAGTAATGCCCACAACTCATTAGCAAAAAAACCCAATATCTAAATTAAAAAATGGGCTAAGGATTTGGATATACATTTCTCCGAAAACATATGCAAAACACCAACAGGTATATAAAAAAATGCTCATCCTTATTAATCATCAGGGAAACACAAATCAAAACTACAATGAGATATCAGTTTATACTTCTCAGGATGTCCGTTATCAAAAAACCGAAGGTAACAAATGTTGACTAGGATGTGGAGAAAGTGGAACCCTTTTGTATTGTTGGTGAGAGTAAAAAATGGTGTAGTGATATAGAAAACAGTATGGAAGTTCCTAAAAAAATTAAAAATAGAGCTACCACACGATCTAGCACTCTCATTTTTGGGTATTTACCTGAAAGAATTAAAATCAGGATCTTAGCTGGGTACTTTGGGAGGTCTAAGTGGGAGGACCGCTTGAGGCCAGGGATTTGAGATCAGCTTAGGCAATAAAACCTGTCTCTACAAAAAATTTAAAAAAAATTAACTGGGTATGGTGATGCTGCATGCCTGTAGTCCCAGCTACTAGGGAGTCTGAGGTGGGAGGACTGCTTGAGCCCAGGAGTTTGAGGTTGCAGTGAGCGGTGATCATGCCATTGCATCCAGCTTTGGTTACAAAGCAAGATCCTGTCCCTGGGAAAAAAAAAAAAAAAATCAGGATCTTGAAGAGATATTAGCACTGCCATGTTCATTGTGGCACTATTCATAATAGTCAAGATATGGGAACAAATTAAATGTCTATCTACAGATGAATGGATTAAGAAAAATGGTATATACATACAATAAAGTACTATTTAGCATTAAAGAAGAGGAAATTCTGCAAAATGTGAAAACATGGATGAACCTGGAGGATACTATGCTAAATGAATAAAGCCAGTCATAAGAGGACAAATACTACAGGATTCACGTATATGAGGTACCTAGCATAGTCAATTTCACAGAATTGAAGAGTGGAGTGATGGTGACCACGGGCGGAGGGTGAATGGGGAGGCACTAATCAATGGGCATCGAGTTTCAATGAGCAGGATGAATAGGCTCTAGAGATCTGCAGTACAACATTGTACAGACTGTCAACAGTAATGCACGGTACACATAAGAAATTCTTAAGAGGTTAGATCTCACTTAAGTATTTTTACCACAATAGATAAAATTGTAAAAATTAAAATAAAATGTTATACATAGAAAAAAGAAAGAAAATATATTTTCTATAGTTTCTCCATTTTTTATAGCCACCTCGGCCGACAGATTTTGTAGCTGTGGAAGCCACCATTGATGAATTTTGTGTAAATTTGAGTTTGAGGGGGCACAGTCCAGGACGGAGCAGACTAAGGCTGGTGGGGTTGGGCCAGTGCGAGGCCTCCATGGGGAAAGGACCCAAAAGGAAAGAAATCCAAATAGCGGCACAGCCAAGAAGAGAACTAGAGAGAGACTGACTGTGGATCTTTTCCAGTGAACACTTATGTATTATCTGAGGCAAATTCTCCATGTTTAGTAAACTTTTCAATAAAATTACAAAATTTAAAAAAAATAAAAGAACTCAGCTCAGTGCTGTAAGGTGATGTGGCAGCTGAACAACGGCCCCCCAAAGATGTCCACATCCGAATCCTTGGAACCTGTGGGCACATGTCTTCCATGGCAACAAGGGCCTCACAGATGTAAGTTAAAGATCTCAAGATGGGGAGATTATTACAGATTATCTGAGTGGGTCTGGTGTAGTCACAAGAGGCCTTATAAGAGGGAGACAGGAGGATCGGAGTCAGAGAGAAGATGTAAGGACGAAACCAGAGGTGGGAGTGATGTGCTGTGAAGGCAGAGCAAGAGGCCACAAGCCGAGGAATGTCAGCAGCATCTAGAAGCTGGAAGAGGCAAGGAAAGGAAGAATCTTCAGAGCCTCCAGAAGGAACTGGCCCTGCCAAACCTTGGTTTTCATTCTGTAAGACTCGTTTCACACTCGTGACCTCCAGAACCTTAAGATGATAACTTTGTGCTGTTTTAAGCCTCTACGTTTGTGGTACATTGTTATGGCGACAACAGGAAACTAACACACATGATACCGCCATGTATTCATTTTCTACTTGGCCTATTTTCCTCACCTGAACACTGGGGCTACTATTACCTCTTCACTTCCCAACCTGGCTGGATGCCTTTCCTGTGCTGTCTCTGACTGAGGACTCAATGTTTTGGATACTGGGAACTGAATGATTTCTACTTCACAGGACAGGTCAGAACTGGGGCATGGGCAACATTGTTTTCCTCACCTGTTCCCTGATGACATTCTCTGTTCCATTGGGATGCTTTATTTTTAGTGCTCAGGGGCCTCCGAGCTCTCTTTGAGTGACCTGTCCCCTGTGTGATCTATGACTATGCAAAACATTTCTCCAAACTTACTGGCTTGAAACAACAGCCACTTTATTAATATTCATGGTTCTGTGAGCTCACCTGGACAGTTCTTCTGCTGGTCTTGCTTGTAGCCTCTCAGCGACTTGTAGTCACCAAGTGATTGGAGCTTGGGTCATGGAGGCTTGATCCTCATGGTGGCGATCTATCTCCCTCACCATCCAGCCTCAGGGCCTTTCGTCTACCAAGAGGACAGGAGTATTTTTTGCATGGAATCTCAGAACTCCTGTCCCTGGGGTTGCCATAACAAATTGCCACAACTAGGTGGCTTAAAATAACAGATATTTATTCTCTTACAGTTCCAGAGGCCAGAGGTTGGAATCAAGGTGTTGGTAGGGCTATGCGTCCTCCAAGGGCTCCAGGGAAGAACTATGGAGAAGCATCTTCCGGCTTCCGGTGGCTCTAGGTATCCCTTAACTTGTGGTGGCATGACTCCAACCTCTGCCTCTGTCTCCGCATGGCCTTCTTCTCCTTTGTGTCTCAAATCTCCCTCAGCCTTTCTCTTATAAAAACACTGTCATTGGATTAAGGGCCCACCTGGACAATCTTGGATGATCTCACCTGAAGATCTTTAACTGAATTACATATGCAAAGATCATTTTTTCCAAATAAAGTCACATTAAGAGGTTCTGGAGCTTAGGGCATGACATATGTTTTTAGAGGGTCATCATTCAACCTGTTGCAACTCCCCAAAGCAATGACTCCAAGAGAGAAAGTAGAAGCTGACTGGCCCTATTGGGCCCAGAACTGGCCCCGGTCACCTCCGTCCCATTCTCCTGGTTATTGCACATCATGCGTCCAGCCCAGATTCAGTGTGCCACACAAGCACCAATCCCAAGAAATATGGCTCATTGGGGCAATCACTGGTCTAGAGCTGCCAAATCTCCAGGCCTAACTTCTCCTGGAACTACCTTTTTCTGGAGGCATTCTCCCTGAAACCACACACATGTCCCCCTGCCTTGTGAGTTAGGGCCCTCTGAGTGGACTGACTGTAACCAGGTCCCTTAGAATAAAAGGCAAATGAAAGATAACAATGGTTTCATGTTAATTCCCCTCCACTAAGAGTGGGTTTTTCTTTTTGTCAACCTCTTCAAACTTTCATTCAAAATCACAACCTAGTATGAGAAATATTTTCAGTGGGGAGAGGGCCACGGAGGTTATCAGTGGTTTTCTAGTTCCTACACAAAGGCCACTGTGTCCTCTGCCATGAGTATGCCAAGTGCAGAGTGGGTAACTTCCATGGGGATGGCTTTGAAGGACTTTGCAGGCAAACAGACCTGGACCCAGCAGTTACAGGTGCTGTGGGACACTGGGAGAAGTAACAAGCGGTGTCCTCTAAAAAATACAGAAAGTGAGACTCAAGTCCCAAGGTGGATATGAGGGTTACAACAATGATGACAAGGACGATCATGACCATGATGGAGATATGGTATTGTGGAATCAATGTGACCCAAAGAATGGTTATGTAAAAAGTATTGAAGTTGACATGATTCAAACGGAAACAAGCAAACAACTATGCCTCAATTGGACATTAAATAGTTGGCCGCATTATTAAAACTTAACTTTTTTTTAATTTCCTTTTTTTATTATTTCAAAATATTAAGGGGCTACGAATGTTTTAGGTTACATGGGTGGCTTTTGTAATGCTTCAGTCCCAGTTATAGATGTGCCCATCACTCAAATAGTGTTCATTGTACCTGTTAGGTAGGTTTTTGCCTCTCCCCTTCTTCCCCCTCCCTGCTGGTTAATTTTCACTGAGTTTTACTTCCCTCTGTGCACATATGAACTCATCAATTAGTTTCAATTTAATAGTGAGTATACATGGTGTTTGTTTTTCCATTCTTGAGATACTTCATGACAACCCTTATGGAAATCACCATGGAGATTCCTCAATGAACTAAAAGGAGATCTACCATCCCAACCAGCAATCCCACTGTGGGGTATCTACCCTAAGGAAAAGAAGACTTTTCATCAAAAAGACACTTGCACTCGAATGTTTATTGCAGCACAATTCACAATTGTAAAGATGTGGAATCAACCCAAGACTTAACTCTTAATTACTTTTGATTCATACACATTCTCTCTTCTTCTTTTATTGGTTAATAAATGGTCAATATGTGGCACCTGTTGGTTTTTGTGAATAAATAGAAGAACATGTGATAATCACAATCTCTGAACTTGGTTTAGGGGTGAGGAAAGGATGGCTTAATATTCTCCTGGGAATTTAGTTTGGATTTATTCTGTATGGGAAGAGAAAACTCTGATTTGGGAGAATCCAGGCTTGGTCCAGTTTCCTTGCCTTTGTCTCTGCACACGAATGTGCTTTCTCAGGGCCTGTGCATGGAAGTGGTCATTGGAGATGGGGTGCTTGGTGTTTGTGGACTTAGCGGAGGGGAAGGCATGCTGTGATGACAGAAGGGTTTGGTTTCACATTTGGCTTCACTTCCAGTGCCTGGGATGTTGCTCAGAGGTTACTCATACTTGTTGGCAAACGGTGTCTTTGTGGCTCTAAACTAGCTCCCACCGCATGAGGCACTTGGTAGGTTCATGGACCAGTGCTGGAGAAGGACTCCATGGGGCCACGGAGCTGACAGAGGTTCGGGGTCCAAATGTCGGTGATAGAAGCAGAATCATCTAGCCCTGCTTGCTGTAGGCCCAAGAACAGCTTCCAGGGTCCTTAGCCTTTGCCGAGTTTGCCATAAGTTGAGCCCGTCCACTTGCTTGCTATCCACGCATGGACTACCTCTCGTTAGCCACCAGGGGTTTTCGTTTCTTCCTTCCTCCTGTCTCCCTGTGTTCTTTCTTTTCACATGTGTTTCCTGATTAGCAGTTTATACATGCATGGAATTTGTAACTAGAAGGCCTGGTTTTAAATTCAGCTTAATTGCTCATGTCGTCTTCTCAGATTTTCATCAAATCATTTCACTTCTCTGAGCCTGGAGTGTTTTTATCTGTAAAAGGGAAAGAAGAACATCTGCCCTGGTCTATGTGTATAAAGATGACGAGATTAAATGAGGTGGTGTCAGTGAAAGCTCTTAGTAACTGTTGAGTGCTCCTCTAAGGTGAGTGATCATTTGTTCATTCCTGGCTGGGCATGACTGCTCAAACCTGTGGACGGGCGGAGTGCTCCAAGAAGGGGCAGGGAGGAAGTAGATAGGGGGATTTGGGCAGATGGCACAAGCCAGGCCAGGGGAAGGGACCTTGAAGATTATCTAGGATGACACGCATAAATGAGGAAACTGAGGCCAGAGGACTATAAGGCAGGGCCTAGCTCCCAGATTTCTATTCCTGTCTTTGTTATTTTAACAGTGTTTATAGTCACGTGCAAAGACTCCGTCTATGGATGTGTTTTTTGTTTATCTGCTCTCCTGCCCACTCCGGTATTACCTAGACTGTCAGTCCCCAGAGAGCTGGAGCCAGTCTGGTTTATCTCTGTGTGCCCAGATCTGTGGGCAATGCTGCTGCCACGTAATGGGACCTGATGAATATTTGGGGACCCTGTGCTCTGTGCCTCTCCCAACTCCCAGTTCAGGGGCCTTGCTGGTTCCGCCACATCCTCCCATTTCAGGAGTGGTGCACATCCTGCAGGGTTGCCCTTTCTTTCTTTTAGGCCTTGGACGTCTCTGAAATAGAAATCCTCAGCAGAGACCTGGCTGTCATTTGCCATCCGCTTTTAGGAGATTAATGGAAACAGAAGATTGCTAATAGGTCAGCAAGCGACCCATGTGGAAGGTGTGAGCGAAGTGAGCCCCTTGAGGTCAGACACTGGGCTGGCATGTTTATGGCCATATTCCAATGACGGGGTGAGGGACTGGCCCATAGGAGACCTCTGGCAAGTGTCTGTTAAATGAATGAGAGAATGAATGCACGACTTCTTTAGAATATTGATAAACGTGTAGCACAACTGCAAGATGATTGTTCGATTGACATATTGATGGCCCTTCAGTACCCTGAAAGAGGAGGGATGTGGGCAGAAGGATGACAGGAGGCCACGTCTTGCTTTCATTTGTCAGTGGAAGTCAGGATCTGGTTAGGCAGTTTCCATGCAGATGGGGGTGGGGTGAAGGAGCCACTACAGCTGCTGTGGGAATGAGCGAGCCATCACTGAAATCGTAAATATGCCACAGACCCACACTGTGATGCTGACAGATGCCCTCCCTGCAAAGCTCAGATGGGAGGGACTCCTGGAGTCCAGATTTTAAATTAGATTCACCTGAGCCCAGTCAGTGAACTGTCATCCTTCCGATGGAATGGAAAAGGGGAGGGGGTGAACGGAAGAAAATCTTTGTAGCTGAGCCTACATGACTTTCCTCAGTGGGAGACACATGAATAGTGTTTCATGTCAAGGAGAGGTAGTTAAAATGCAGACTGCTCAATCCTGGTCTGAGAATTCGGGAGGTGTGGCTCCTGCCTGCGGACCACTCATCTTCCCTTCCTTTGATCTATCACTTGATGTGGAGAAAGGTTTTTATGTGCAATTCCTATGTATGGGTAATTTAGTCCATCCCACGATGAAAAAGTGGTAAGTCTAGTTCTAGCACATTTGCTTCAGTTATCCTTTAAAGTACCTAGGAACTTACCATTCTCATACACTTTAGGTAGCCTGAACACTTTTTCTTAGTTGTTTATAATACATTTTTTGAGCTCCTTTTAGCCAGTTGAAAATGAGTAAGTTGCAAATTACAAAACAAAATAAGGATGAAGGCAAGTACTCTGCCAGTGTGCACATTTTGGTGCAAAATGTGATGCCAATGGAATATATTGGCACATCAAACAAATAGGATTTTCCTTATTTATAATTGAAATTGGCACATCAATTAAATAGGATTTTCCTTATTTGTAATTGAAATTGGCACATCATCATGCACATTAAATTTCAGGTCCATTTATGGCCTTTTAATACAATGTAATCCATACTTTTTAAAAAAACACCTCCCTTCTGCTCAAAGCCAGAGCTATGTAGTTTTGAATTAGCTTCTTGGCTAGTCAAAAAGGGTCCTAAAGTTGTTTACAGTGAGTCAACCACAGAAGCCTTGATTTGAGGCTCAAACATGACCATATCTGAAAGAAGTGGCTGCCCCTGGGAAAGTTTACGTTCATCAATTTCGGGTGAACCACTGCAAAACAAGACAAGAAAGCCTTGATTCACAAACCACATATCTAATCTTTATTTTCAAATGAATTCAAAAGTTTTGAGGTTCGAGAAGAAGTTTTCCTTCACATTTGCATTTCTCAGACTGATATTTCTCCAAGAAAGAATATACATTAAGATATTATAATAACAGGCCAAACTGCCTTAAGCCTTGGGGATAGACGCTGCATACAACTGACCTTTCTGGGGAAGGGCTTAAAGAAGTAGAGACATATAAAAAAGAGGGATAAACTTCTGAGTTTCTGTTTGGACTGTAAAAGTATGAGGGGAGAGGAAGGTGGCTTCTAAGACCTAAAGCGACGGAGGAGGTTTTGAATGTTTTACCTAATTGGGGAATGGGGTAAGAATCTGTGACTCTGGTGGTTGTTTATATCTGACTCTGTTCTTTACTGGCATCAAAGCAGAGTCTGTTCCAAGGGATGCTTTGTGGAGAACTTGCAGTGGAATGGAGGTGCCAGTATTTGTGAATGGGGAGGGCTCGAAACGAACTGAGAGCACACGTGCAAGGTACGCATCCTCTGTGGAACACCGTGAGTGAGAGCATACCCTGTCGACTAAAGAGGGGCATGGGAGGACTGGACATAACTACTTCTGCTTCTATGCTGCAAAGTTCTCTTCCAAAGCAAAATATTTGAAGCTTTCCCATACACCTCATTCATCATTAAAGTAAAATAAAAAATGTTTAAACCTGTTCAATTTCTTATGAGCTACTCTTCTGTGTTTCAAAGTACAACTTTTGCATGGTACCCTAAACATTTTAGGAAGAGGACAGAATACTTGAGACACGTACATGTTCTCCCTGTATTTCCCTTGCGTACAGGTGTGTGCAGACAGGCAGCCAGGCTGTGTACGTCCTTGTCTTCTGGGAGGCAGGGCAGAGAGAAGCAGCTCATCAAAGCTGTGATGTTTAGTGTCCCAGAGAGGAGAGCGAAGCGTGGCTCCCTAGGCTGGTAGGGACTTAAGGCAGCTGGCGTTCAAGCAGTTGAGACCCATCAACCACTCAAGGGCAGTCTCTTTCCCACTCTGGGAAAGAGATGGGGCTCAGAGGAAAACAAAGACAGTGTTTGCCCAGACACTGGGGTTCCCTGCCTGGGGAATCACTCCATGGCCCACGGATGCACAAGAGCAGGCAAAGTTAGACTGCAGGGAATTTTATAGGCTGTATCTATGAAGATAGTAGCTGTGCCCAGGATAGTTTTAGAGATTAGAGGCATTTCTCTTATTTGTATGGAACTGAGTAAGTTACAAAGGTTCTGGAGTGGCCGTGGGAGAGGAAGTGTCCCAAATAATGCCCAATTTCCTTACTAACTCAGTCAGATGGGGACTAGGGTAATTTTCAAAAGAGGTCCACGAATTCGTTGATATTTCTCCCTTTAAGAGGCACAGCTTACTGCCTTTCTCTTGAGTGTGGGCTGTACTTTATGTCTCGCTTCTCACAAATAGCCGATGTTAGAGGTGACAAATGCCACTTCCAAGCTTAGGTTATAAAAAGACCGTGGCTTCTCTCTTGGGTGTGTCGCCCTTCTCTCTTGGACTGCTTGCTCTGTGAGAGGCGAGCTGTGATCAGCCGGTGTGAATGGAAGTCCCTGGCTAGTGGCCAGTGAGAACCTGGTGGTGTCTGCCATGGGACAGCCACGTGAGTGCCAATAATCTCAAAAATAATGCCCCATCGCTTTAGATGCATGTTATTGAACAGAAGTGAGTCACTAGGTCCAGCCCACACCCAACAGGAGGGGTTTATAAAAGGTTGTGTGTACCAGGAGGCGGGGGTTCTTAGGGGTCATCTTGGAGGATACCATGATGGCCAGTTCAGCTCCAAAACTATATTTGAAGGATGAGGCCACATTTTTTTGGCTGTAAATGGCTCTACATTTCTACCTCTCTGTAGATGGCTTTATTCCTCTGACTTGCTCTAGTGAGCTCCTTACTGAAGAGAAGTTTTTGGCACCCTATTTTGTGCTACTCCAGGAAGTGTCCATGCTGAAAGCAAACCCCTGATTTCTTTTCAGGTGACACAATCAGCTGGATGCGTGAAGGGCACCACTCATAGCCTGATGTGAGTCTTTCCTCCCTAACGAGGCAGGCCTTACAAATAATCTCCGGCTCAGAGCCTTGTAAACTGGGCAGGCCCAGAATGAAGCCACTCCACTCAGACTCTAAAATCAGCACTCTGGCTTGAGAATGTGGCCCAAAGCATACGTTTACAGTGATAGGATTGTTCTCAAGAATCAAGGGAGGCTGGGTGTGGTGGCTCACACCTGTAATCCTAGCACTATGGGAGGCCAAGCCGGGAGGATCACTTGAGCTCAGGAGTTCAAGACCAGCCTGAGCAAGAGCAAGACCTGTCTCTACTAAAAATAGGAAACATTAGCTGAGTGTGGTAGTGCGTTTGTCATCCCAGCTACTCAGGAGGCTGAGGCAGGAGGATGGCCTGAGCCCAGGAGTTGGTGATTGCAGTGAGCTGTGATCACACCACTGCACTTCAGCCTGGGTGACAGAGTAAGACTGTCTCAAAAAAAAAGAAAAAAAAAATCAAGGAAGAAAGAGATTTCTGTGATCAAAATCATCCACTCAGAGTAACAGCTACTTTAATGGCATCTATAGAGCTTCTGAATAATAAAACTCTAGTACTGATAGTTTCTTTTTTATTTGCAGCACAATCACACACACACACACACACACACACACACACACACACACACACAGAGAGAGAAGAGAGGAGGAGGGAGAGCAGGCCTGACTGAGACACTAGGATTCTGCAGTTACGAGCCCTCAGAAATAGCAAAAAGATGAAAGGTGATAAATAATATATGAAGCCAGGCACCGAGCAGCCGGGGGCCAGTTCTCTCCCTGCGAATCCTGCCGTTTACAGCTCTGCTGCGCACCTCTCAGCAGCACCTCGCCAAGTGTAAGCGAACACTCTTCATTGGATTTTGTTCCTCTTATTTTGTTGGGTTTTCACAGGGCTTCTCCTTTCAAGACTCCCACCTTGTGAGGGCTGCTAGCGCCCCTGGGCTTCAGGTCTGTATGTTTTTCAGAGGTTCAAAATGCAGATTTGTAAAGTACGATCTTTCTCTCTTAGAAGGAAAAAATTTGGCTGGGATTTTAAATAGACCTGCTAAACACAATATAATACCAAGTCTTGCAGAGGGTAACTGACCCGCGTGATAAAGTGTGGAGCAGATGTGCAGTGTTGCCAAGCCGCGGTGTTGTTCGGGGCGTGCTGTAGGTGGTCACGTTTAGGTCCAACAGCTATAGCAGGGACACGAGGACGGCCCTGTGGTTCCTCTCAAGTCCTTCCACTCCCGATAACCAATGATTCCACAGCCGTAAAGCTCCTTACGGACACTAGATGCATCTTGTTGATCTAAGTTTTGTCTTAGTTCTCTGACCATAGAGCTCTCAACACATGATTTTTTGAATGAATTAAAGTATCAACAAATAAATAGGAATTATATGTGTACATACATACATGTAAAAGAAACAGTCTAACCTTGTATCAGTTTTTGAATGAGCTGCTGACATGTAGTAGACAGTATGTGTGATTTGGCCCTGAATGGCCTGGGTTTAAGCCTTTCCCTTTGTACCAGCTGAATAAACATGGACACATTAATTAAATTCCCTTCTGCACAATGAGTATAGTACTGGTAATACTGATCCCACAGGATTCTGTAGGCCATAAACGTATAAACACAGGAAAGTCACTAGGTAGTACTTGACATTTAGTAGAGGATCAACAAATGCTTGTACTTCAGGTGGTGTAGACAAATGAACAAAATAAACTTCTTTTTTGCATATCATTTACCCTTTATTTCTTTATCACCTTTACAGGTGTGCTCCTTTCTCTTGGAATGGAAGACACTGATCATGTCATATAATCTCTGGTGCCTCTGTGCCTGGTTGAGTGCTTTATTACAGTAACCACTCAAATAAAACAAAAAATACATTTAATTTTTTAAAAGAGTTGGTTAAATGAAAGAAGGTCTAGATTCAAATCCTGGTCTGAATTCCTCTGTGACTCAGAGGTTTAATATTTCTGGGCTTCCCTTTTCTCACTTGAGAGGATTAACAAAGATCTGTCTTTCAGAGTTACAATGACAACTGAATCTGTTACAGTGCTTAGTCTGGTGACTGGTACATAGTAGGTCCATAAAAGATTTTAGTTCCCCTTCTTCCTCATATACAAAATGGCAAGAGTCCATCAGCTCTGCTCTGGTCCTGGATGGCCCCGGGATGTCTTTTGCTCAGGAAGTTCTAAGATCCAAGGGGCTCGTGACCAGGGACTGCAGATTGGATGTGTATGAGGTACAGGAGAAGCCAGCCCTGCCGGAATCCTCTCCCTCTGCTCTTTCCTCCTTCCCTCCCTTCCTTCCTTCCCAAATTCTTTCCCCCAAAGGTACCTACCCAGTTGATTATATCAGGAAATGGGGCAAAGAGGGATAAGCCACTCTAGGAAAATCCAAAAAGAGACCACTAAATGGCACTATGTGGGAGGCGGACAGAGTGATCTGTGTATTGTCATCACTTCTTCCTTTTTGAGCAGAACTGAGAAAGTTGATGCCTCATAGAATGTGTGTGTGCATCTGCATGGATAGCTTTGGTTGCAGAGCCAGCCTGTGGGCAGAGGGATGAAGGTGGTGGGGTCTCTCCATGGCCCAGATAGAGCAGATATTTTGATCATTCTGTCTCAGAATTCCCTGAAAGCCATACTGCCCTGATGGATGGTTCTGTCCTCAGAGGTACCATCTGTCCTCTTTCCCTTGAGGACTGCCTCCGCTCCCTTACCTGGCAGCATCTTTGCTGGTGTACACAGTTGAGCTGACGACACTTGCATGCACATTTGTGCTTTGCTAAGACAGAAGAGTGGCCTCAGGTATAGTCCTTGCACACAGCCATCCCACATAAGAAGTCCCGCCAACCTCAGTGATTCTGCCATTTACCCCTAAGCCATGGTGCCTGTCTTCCTGCCTTTGTCCACGTGGGGCACCCTTGCAGCTCTGACCTCCCTTACCAGACGTGTGAGTTCTTGGAGGACAGGAGCTAATGTCACTTAATGTGACTTATTTAGCCTCACATTAAGTGAGGCAATTTCCTGGCTGATAGACTCACAAAGTCCAAGGAGATTTGGGCATACCCAGTCAGTGATACTCTGTACAATTTTGTAGAATGAGCAGATGGATGGATGGGTGAAAAAAGTAATGGTGAGTACTCAAGGAACAGTGGCTCAGGTCAGGAAGGAAAGTGGAAAAGAACATGAAAGTGAGATTTCTGGTGATCCATTTTTTTTTTTTTTTTCGATTCTTTCCCTTTCTACTGCCAGCCTCTTTGCTGACTCCTGTACTCTTTCGAAGCCAGATTTGGTGTCAATCTACCATTTTTCTGTTCTAGTCCCTCCCACTTATATAATTTTTTATAGATAGTTTATCATAAACCGATTTGCCTGTTGTCTAAAAATCTTAAGTATATGAAAGCATCTTCATCAGTAAACCTGATTTTCACCTTCCTGTGTTAATCAGCCCCTCACTTAAGGGATTGCTCATGGCTAGAGGGGCCATGGCTGTTTTCAACTTGGTTGATGCCTTGGGCTTAACCCAAGTGTCTTCTACTCAGTAGAAGAACTTGGTTTCTTCCCTCCTAAGGAAGGCACCTGGGCTTTCACAAAGACCTGCGGAGAACCTTATGATAGGTGGAGAAATACTTTGTGAAATAAGAATACATTTGAGACAAAAGCTATGCTCCTTTCTACTTCCTGTTTCTCCTCCCCACACCCTCCACTCTGTCTTATCCAGAAATTAGTGCATTTGTGCTGACTCTATACTATATAGAGAGATAAAAGTAGTTTCCTGGTTTGGGTTTCATAAATCCTAAACCCTTCAAAAAGATTTTTAAAGTATTTCCTAAGTAAATCACTAAAGAGGGAGTGCCTCTGAGGGCAAGTCATCAGAATTGAGCAAAGAGAAGGACTTCTTCAAGTATGGGGCAGATTTCTTCTGGTATGGATGTGAGCCCTGAGCCCTGGAATGATGATCCCAGAGACAGGTTTGGGGAAGAACCCTGGTGAGTTTGCAAATCCTTGGAGAGAGAAGGTCTGCCTGATGTGTCCCAGTAGGTGAGTCCATGAACAATCTCTGAGAGATGTCTGTGCTCTCAGGAGAACTCAGGAGTAACCGAGAGCCTCTCACTAGACCGGAAAGGGACACCAGGTTCATGGGAACAAGAGCTCAGCAGACATGTGGGGGACATAGGGCTGAGGGTCATCTGGAGGGCTCCGTACACTGAGACTTAAGTTTCCACAATGTGGGTGGGATAGGTGCTTGGAATAAAAATGAAATTGGATTATACAGGAGAATTCTTTACACACTAGGGTTTATGGCCCTAAAGCTATTTTGTCTACATTTGTCTCCGTTGTTTTGATACCTCACTCACGTTTACGTGGGCATTATACTTTGTGTTTATGGGAGTGGGCAAAAGACCACACTTGGAGCTCTCAGGGAAGTCTTCTCTGCTGTTGCCTTTGACCCATCATCTCCCCTTTTCCAGACCTCACCCACCAATCGTTGCTTTTTCCTGATTCCCCCTGTAGGGTGGACCATATACTCTCAGGCAGATACATCCATACCAGACAGAGTGAAAAAGCTGAATGTGTGCAGACACCAGGGAGATACAAAATTCCAAGCCTGAAGTAGAGAAATGCAAGTCGTTTGGTACATTGCCTGCAATATTCATCAGGACTTTTGTTGAAAATCACAGAAAACCCAACTCAATTCAGTTTGAGCCCATAGGCAATTTCCTGGCTGATAGACTCACAAAGTCCAAGGAGATTTGGGCATAGTAGAATCAGGGACAATTTATTCAGGACTGGGTTTCTTTCTTCAATTTATCTTGGCTTCATCCATAGGCATGGGTTGTTTTCACTGTGGCCCCCAGTAAGTCAGGGTTAAAACCAGCCAGTCCCTCCTCCTTTAGAAAGAAAGTTTTTCTTTGCCAATAGTCCTAAGAAAGTCTCAAAGGGCCATCTGATTGGTTCTTATTGATTTCAAAAGATTTTCCTAAACTAATTGCTGTGCGTAGGGGATGCCACATTCTGATTGTCCAACCTGAGGGATATATTTAGCTCTGAATGGGCAGAAGGGTCCCTATCCACCAAACGCATGGATTGAGAGGGGGTCAAAGCTAGAGTGTGCAGGGGTGGCCGGTAACTATGGAAAAACAGGATGCTTTTCAGCTAGAAAAGAGAAATGGATGCTGGGCAGGCCCAAGTAATGCTTGTCAATTAGAGGTTTAATCCTCAGGAGAAGCGGCTGCAGACATTGGCTGGGCCTGATTAGAAAGGGTTTGGGATGCTCTGTTTGGAACTTTGGACTTTCTGGCATTGCAGCCAGTAGAGCACAGTTACTGGAGATGGCAGGGGCGGGGTGGGGAGATCACACTGTCTGAGTGGGACGAGACACTGGAACAAGAGAAGGAGAGGCACTGGGCATTCATCAAGGCGTGGGTGCTGGCACATCTTTCTTTTCAGTTTTCGTTTTTCAAAGAGCCCTGTTTTTGATGGTAGTGCCAAATGGACTCTGATGCCTCACGTTTTCTCCCTCAATACAGAGGGTCGAAGTAGACTACAAATATGGTCACATTTTTATTTGCCATTATTTGTTAAGTGCAGCTGGGGCTCCATGCCACACAGACTATTGAATAGGTTCATGAAAAGAGGAAATATAATGCAGGCACTCATAATGCCCAACATTTTGAAGATTAAAATGTTTCTACCCTGGGAGAATCACGTTTCTTTTTTCACTGAAATTTCTTGCCTCTGCACTGACAAACAGTAACCATATGTCAAATGAGATACATGTCAGTGCCCCTGAATATTGGCATTGGTGTCTACTACATACCAACAGAGAGACCTTTGAGTTCTAGAAAAGAAAGGTTCATATTCAAAGTACCTTTGCTGATTTACATAATGCACGTACTCTTTGGAATCACTCATAATCTGACCGCAAGAATTTTTAGAAGTAGGCAACTTCTTTTGAAGTAATTGTCCTTAATCCAAACAAAAAAGAAGAAATGTTTTTTAAGGCTAATGGCATGAAAAGATGCAAAATGCTGACATTCTTCTGGTATTTTCTCAAGAGATTTAAACGTTGTTTTAGGGTGTGGCTTAAGAGCCCCTCACATTTTGGAGAATTCACAGCTGCTTAGGTTTAATATGTAATTACTTTTAATTATCAGTGTCAGATAAAACACACACGACCACTCTGGCCTAAGTGGAACCATAGCAACGAGGAAAGTGAAGTTGGCCACAGAAAAGTTATACTTGAAGATGTTGCTTTGATCCTTCGCAAAAGAAGTTCTTTGCCGTGAGTTGTCTCTGAACGTTTATCAGAAGGAAATTACAGTAGAGGCTCTGGTTATAAAGAATGTTGGAAGATTTATGTGCCAATTCTCAGATTTATTTTGATAGATTTTACTGTATCAATATGTAAAAATCTAATAAATATAACTCTTTAAAGAGGGGGCTGCTCTGATTTTACTGTTTCAGAGAAGAGGTTTGGCAAAAAGTCAGAATGTGCATTAAAAACACACTTTCAAGAAGTCTAATAAATAAAGTCTTTGAAATATGGTTTCCTGGTGAAAGGCATTTTAAATCATTTTGATAAAGAATCTAAATTAGACCTTTAAATAAGAAAGGCAAGTTCCCCTAACTTATTATTTATAGATAGTTTGAAAATAAAATCTATGCAAACTGATTTCTTCTTCCATTCTTTACAAGGCAAATATATTGTCAAGTTTTAACAGCACATGTGGTTAGCTGGAGAATGTCCTCATTAAAAAAGGGAGGCCGTGGCTAGCTAGCTAGTATTTCCTGAGTGTTTAGTATGTGCTGGGTGCTGTGTTGAGATGCTTAATGTGCACTGTCTCATTTAGGCCTGGGTGAAAAAGTTAAGTGAGTGGGCCCTGGACCCAGAAATCCTGCCATGGGTGAGCTGTGTGACCTTAAGAAAATTACTTAACCACACTGTGCCTTACTTTTCTCACCTATAAATGAGGCCAATCATATACCTGACTAATAGGGCTATTGGAAGGTTAATTGAGTTTGGACATGTGAAGTGATTACCTCTGTGCCTGGTACACAGAAAATATCAATAAAAGCTAACTCAAATCATATGATCACCCTCATTTTATGTAGGCTCAGATGACTAAGAGATTTGCCCACAATTACTGAGCTGGTTAGACATGGCAACTGGACTCAAACTTTGGGTATCAACTTCATCTCGGGATATCCTCACATCAGTGCACACCCAAAACAATGCTCTTCACGGCTTTCATTTCAGACCATGTAGTGTTTTCATTCATTCATTCTGTCATATTTTATACGTACATATGTATGCTGTATATCTATAGTATATACTATAACATAGTATATTATATGATAAAATATAATTTATATTAGACATCATGTATTTTATTACATACAATATATAATACGTATCATATAATATATTCATTATATAAATGTATCATATAATATACTATATTACAATATATATTATATATAGTATATAGACTACGTAGCATATAATATTCACATGCATATACACACACACATACATACTGAGGGCTTACTCTATACCATACACTGGGGATAAAATGTGGCAAGAAAGACCCTTTCCTGTTTGACTGAACCTACAGTAGAAAAGGGAAGACGATAAACTATGTGAACCATTAGAATCAAGAGAAAAGCAGGTTGCAGGTAAGGCACATAATGATGGTGGAGTGGGGCAGTTACTTGCTGTGAGATGAACAGATGTTGGAAATCTAGTTATTTCTATTTGACTGTACTTGCTAAAGTAGAATTTCAGTTTACTAGAATTCCCCATTCCCCAAATATTTGGGATAATTGAGCTATTACTGGAACAACCACAAGGATCAGGAATGGTCAAGATACTGCTCGAGGCAGATCGTGTTGATTACATGCAGCTTGGTAAAGTAGGAGGAAGAGGAGCTGTGGAAAGCCATACCTGGGTTAGAATCCTGTCTCTGCCACTTACCAGCTGGGCGACTTAAGTATGACATTTAAATGACATTTAAGTGGTCTGAAATTCAGTTACTATCTCCTCAAAAGAAGGACAATGATTCTTTCATAGAAGGTGGGTGTGTTCAACTCCCTTCTCCTTCCTGCTGTATGTCCAGAGTGTCCTTGTCCCTGGCGAGTGCGCAGGTGAAGATGTCCAGCACAGGGGTCAGGCTCCTGGATCCTGGATATTTTTATGCTGAGTAATATACCAAAAACATGACCCATCTTGGTGACTTTCTGTTCTTTCTGCAAATTCTCCATGAAAAAGTTGAACTTTGAGTGGGATAGGGGAACACTCAGGATGTTCAGAATTTGCTGTTTGTTACCAGGAGTTCGTCTGTCCTACTTACCCCTAAGTCTACTCAGATGGGTCAGCTCTAAACTCTCTTAGGACAGCAGAGTTGAGGACCACTTCCTTGACTAGTTTGGGATCAGTCTGTCCTTCCCTTTGTGGGCCCAAAGTCAGTGCAGAATTCCCCATCTAAATTCCAAGCCCTGCTTCTCTCTTTAGAAAATAACACAGAGCCCAGAGGAAACATGTTAATGATTGGTAGAGTTTGGAGGATCCTGTGTCAAAATGAATTAGAGTTTAGTTTTGTTCTTAGTGGCTCCCCAGGCATTGATGAGAGAGGTGCTAAACTCACCAGACTCTCTGAGTGGACTATCACATTGCACTATCGCATTCCTCTTCTGAATCTAGAATCTACCTAAAAGGACTCTTGCTGGAGAACTTTTGCAGCAACTGAGGCCATCGCCTTCCATGGCTGGATTGCCAAACTGGCAGGAAAGAGGGGGGTCGTGAATTTATAAATGCCTCCAATATAAACTCTCCTTCCTCTCCTGTGCATGTGCAGATACACATATTTAGTGGGAAATTTGTTTGTTTAAAACTATTTAAAAATGTATGTGTTTAAAACTAGTTTAAAAATCAAATTTTATTTACAAAGATGCTGTATAGTATCACTGAAGCTTAGACCCAATGCTTTTGCCATGCAAACTTAATAGCAAAATACACCAAGGAAAATGACTTCTCCATTTCATCTGACATTCGTGTTCAGGCAGGAGCCAAGGGCCATCACTTTTCCTATTAAGGTAATCCACATTTGCCCATATCTCCAGCACCCAAGGAAAACAAAACTGCGTCCTTTATGAATAAATTGTAGTTCTCTGCAAGAGAAAAAACATACGGTAAGGCAGTTAAATGTCAGGAAACATCACGTTCAAAAGCCCATCTGAAATTAAAAGGAAGCTCTGAGATGTGACATTCTTAACTCATCGCTAGCTGGTAGTTGTTAATTAGATTAATTACTGTCCAGTACACTGAGCTAGAAACTTCATTTTCATGCAATAAGGTGTGAGGTCAGCTGCTTTGCCTGCCTGGGACTGATCTTGGGGTTTCAGAAGCAGCTGCAGGAAGAAGTATAGCCATAAGATTTCGGCAGCCACAGCAGGAAAAAAAAAAAAAAAAAAAAGGAAAGAAAGTCTCAAAAGCCTTCAAGTGTCTGTGCTTCCTCCACAAACCCACTAGTCGATTAAATTAAAGCATTCCTCCCAGCTCAATTCTCCAATCTTCAAACTTGTCTCAATAAACTGTTTGAGATCTTAGCCCTTCTAAGAAATGAATCATATTTTCTCTGTCGTACTTGATTGCTGTTGACTACTAATTCACCCTGTATTGATCTCAAGTCCATATTTCTTACTGTTGCGATGGGGAATTATCTCATGCTATTAAAATGCTGCCAAGTTTCAGAAGCCCTTACAATCGTTGTAATCAGACGCCAAGTTCGTCCTCCTGAAGCATGGAAGGACTATGTATGTAGGTGTGACTTCTTTGCACCTCAATTTTTTGTGCCTTCTTTGCTAAGTATGTCAAGAGACCCTGTTCTCTGGGGGAGGGAGAGGAAACATGGTGCTTAGGCAGGAGGGAAAGCAGGTTTGTAAGGAGATGACATCTCTGTAGAGAAGCCTGTCAATTTGCCTTTTTCTAATACTTTTCTCTGGTCCTGAAACTTCAAAAAGCATCTTACTAAAGAGGCTCCTTGGTTTTGAGCTATGGTTTTTTTACTTTGTTTGCGATGCACACAATGTGAAAAAGGGAAGACTTGAAAATGTCATGTTTTCCTGATTATAAATATGATATACATTCATTATAGAGACGGTGGACAACTTAGAAAAGTATAAATAATAAAACTGAACCACGGGTCTACCTTTCAGGTGTTGCTATCTTATTTTGGAAAAAATAGTATATCATGGTCAATAGTGTAGACTCTGATTCTACATACTTGAAATGCGGATTTACGCACTGCTATTTACTAGCTGGGTGACCCTGGACAGTTTGCTCATCTGCATCATGGGGATATTAGTAATAAATTTCAAGGGGCCTTGTGAGGAGCCAGTGAGATAGGCCATGTAGAGAACGTACCCTGGTGCCTAGCACATAATAAGCCTTTGGTATCTGTAGCTGTTATCGCTGGATTTTTTGTGTTAGGGTTTCCTCCTTCCATGAGCAGACATGTAAATGCATATGTATGACAGAGGTTTTGAAACCTAGACCACTACATCAAAAAAATGTTGATCAGACATTTTATACTATTTTATATATTGAGCACCTGAATTTAATGCACTTGTTATACAACTGTACTTTATTGAATCATAATAATTTATATTGTTGCATAAATCATAAGTCTGAATAGGAAATGAAGGTCCATTTTATCCCCAGGCAGCTGAGAGAGTGATTCGAGTTACAGCTCTTGGAAATGGAGTCAGATGCCTTACGGGATGGTAGAGGGCCAACTTGGCCCAGGCACGAGGCTCCTATTAGGAAGGGAAATGAAAGCTAACCTTACCTGTTACCTTTCCCAGCAAGACAGTGGTAGAGACAAAAAAAGGAAAGCGAGGAAAGAGCTCCCAGGCCTGCTCTCCACCACCCGAATGTTAACAGAGGTCTCATTGAAAGCACCACCTCAATGAGATTTGAACCTGTGACCTATGAAACATGAAGCAGCTCTGCTGCCCCAGGTCCTGGAAGAGCTTTTGTCCTGTTGGGTGGAATCAAATTGACCAGAACTGGCATCTGGCCAAGATCCCAGGGAGAATGATTACTTTTTCTCTGAGGTGGGAGGCAGTGTCCAAGTTGCTGTAATAACTGTCTTTTTAAGAAATGACCTTGGTAGGCAGAGTACAATTACCTGGGTTGAAATATAGTCAAGACCTTTGGGTTAATATCTCTGCTTTTGTAAGATGTGCCAGGGGGTTGTTAATGAGCCCCCGTGTTAGGACCCAGGTTTGCCAGAAAGAAGAGACTGAAAGAAGAGAGGGTGTTAGGCTAGAAAGAAGCAGGTTCGACCTCCCCAATCTTTGCATAGGACATTGCCACAGAGTCGGCTCACAGGAACAAGCAGCACCCCTGGGATTGTCTTAAAGGCCTCTCTGATCATATATCCACCCCTTTTGAAGCTATTCATTGGTGTTGCTGTTGAACTGAGGGGGGCTAGTTTAAAGGTGCAGAGGAATAATACCCAGTTGGTTGGAAGTGAGCTATTCTCTTCCGCTGACACTCAGGACCTGGAATGGTTTCCAAGACCACTGGCCTTCGGGTCTGGCAGCTATAATGGGCGTGGGTCAAATGCCTTTAGAACAGCTGAGCTCCTTCCTTCATCCCCATGACCCAGCCTGGAAGTGGCCCTTCACACTTCCTTCCCAGCCCACCATTCCTTTGCACCCCTCCACATTTTTCTCACTCTTTTTCTCTCATGCATTTAGCTAAATGCTGGTTTTATAATGCTTGGAGATTTTTGCCCAATTCATAAATATACATATGGCTTCTCAACACATCTGTTTTCGTACACATGCTTAGTTCAGACTAGAAAAAGTGCTCACATTGAGCCACACTTTCTTCCTTCCACATATACCATGTGGGAGATAAGCAAGCTGTGCCAAGTCACAGATGAGGAAACTGAGGCCAAAGATACTGAGTAACTTGCCCAAGGTCTACAGCTAGTAAGTGGTGGGGCTGGGGTGTGAACCGGCCTTGACCTAAACCCTTGCTCTTTGTACTTGTAGTAGTAAGAACAATACGTAACCTTGCCTGCTACCTTTGCCATGTTGCCCACAGAAGAGCAATGATGAACCTCTTTCACTGTGTCTCTTGATTTTTGATAGTAGATTAGACTTCTGCTCAAATTAAGGAGGTATGATTTTATTAAAAAATTTTATTTTGTAAATGCAAGGTTATGTGCTTGTGGTATACAAGAGAGAGCCCTTGTATCCTTTCAGCAAGGCTGTCCCGAAGGCATTGCCTCCCTCTGGCCTTTCAGATCCTGAACCTCACCTCTCCAGCCCTGCTACACTCTGGCTCCTGGCCCCGTCCATCTCCCTTGTCCCGGATGAACCCATTATTTTTTTTCCTGCCGGCCCTCCCCCATCTGTTCGACTTACCCCATCTCATCAGGATGTCTTTTTGATTTAAGGCCAAGCCTTCTCTCCCAGGTCAGAGGGGGCCTCCTGTGGGAGCCATTGCTGCTTTCTGCATTCTCCTTCCCAGCAAGCGAGGGGGACTGTTTCTCTGGAATGACATGCCTCTCCTCACACCACACCTCGTTTGGTGCCTTTGTTTGCTCGTTTCTTTTCCAAGTCCTGGCAACCGAATAGCACCTCAACACAGTTATAAACTTCTACCACAACTTGTCACTGATGTTTTCCAGGATGGAAACTGCCTTATTTTTTTCCGCTTCTTCCATGTGAGGCTAAATGTCATCCCTGGAACAGCCCAGGGGAGCCTGGCAAAGCACTGGCCAAGCAGGGAAGACTCTGTTCTGGCTAGAGAAGAGATGAGCTCTCCGAGCCATAAAATCGTAGGGGAAACAAAGAGAAGCCAGCCCCTCACAGCATGCAATCGTCATGATTCACTCATTCATTTATTCAACAGACATTTACGAGACACTGACTTCTTAATGGGGCAAGCCCGGTGTTGGGCAGCAGGGTTGTAATGCAGATAAGATGTGGCTCCTATACTGGAGGAAACACAGAACGAGAGTGTGGCAACATGGTTCCTATACAAGTGGGCAGAGTTGGGTGCCAGGCACACTTCAAAATAAAACTAGAGGCACAGAGCCGTGAGCGTTTCTCAAGGGGGATGTACTTGACAAACTTGAACTCAGTTAAAATTTGAGCTGAGGAGTTCAGTTCAGAAAAGCGTGCTCAGGCAGCAGTAACTGCACCTAGGAAAGCCCAGGGAAGGGAGAGGGTGTTGGGGGGATTGCAAAGAAGGGAGGGAGGTGAGGCTGGTGCAGTAGGCAGGAGCTACTTCGAAAGTTTGATGGAGCCTTGAGAAACAAGAAAAGCCACTGTAGGCTCTGACCACATTTATGTTGTAGATACCGCGGAGGCAGGGAGCAGTGAGGGTGCTGTTTCATTCTTCCAGGTGAGGAGATAAGAGGATCTACACCATGTGGTAGTAGGGTGGATGGAGCCAGGCGTGTTATTCAGAAGGTGAAGCTATAGGGCTTGGGACAGTTTAATGAGTCGTTGAGAGGGTAGAAATTAAGGAGACTCTATTTCTCTCCAAGGCAATTATGGGATGGTGGGTGGTGCATTTGGTGAGATAGGACATGCAGGCATTGGTCTGGTGGGAGGAGAAGATGAGTTTCATTCTGAATATGAATGTTCATTTGGCTACTGAGGAGGTATTTGAACAGGCTGACATAAGCTTGGTAGATATGTCTAGCCTGGAAACCTCTTCTCATAAGAAGGGTGCTTGATTCTTGGCTGTGAAAATTTTCTGTGACCACTTGGAACCTCATTCTGATCTCTTGGAGAACAACAGCATCAGAAGACTAAAACATCAGGAAAAGTTCATTTGCTCCCAGGGTATGGAGAAGGCAAGTGTGTGTTGCTCACTCAGGTCCTTCTCTATTTTCCCTTCCCAGCATCTCCTAAGAAGGCAGGAAAGAACCCTTCCTGGGGAGAGTGACATCAAACCCATCTGAACAGGAAAACATTCGTAGTCTATCAGGAAAGAAAATGAATGGGTTACATAGTAAACTCAGTCATTAAATCCTATATTGAAATTTTTCTCTGTCTTTCTCTCTAGGTAGAAAGATAGATAGATAGTAGATAGATAGATGATAGATAAATAAAATAGATAAATAGACGAATGATAGCTATAGACATGTCTATGTCTATATGTATCTACCAATTCTATGCATATACCCCTTTATCTAGCTATTTATGGGTCATCTCTAATTCTAGCAAGATAGTCAACAGAATATGAATGCACCTATCTTTAGATAGCAGAATTATGGGTCGCTTTTTCATTAATTCAATATGCCAATGACTCAGTCTTCTAGTAGTTGGTGACTCAGCAGTAAATGAAAGGGACAAAGTCCCAACCTCTAAGCAGCTTACAGACTAGTGAGTAACATTTTCCTCCTGTTGGGATTGTTTTCTCCTGTGGCCCTAACTCCTCATTGTGGGTCCTCAGGTGGCCTTTTCTAGCTGTGGAAGGTCCCCTTTGAGGAACACCACATCCTGAGGAAGCTAACCTAGGTGCATTACATGCAAGCTTTGGAAATAGTCTTCTGGTTCTTTCTACTGAAAATTTCCTCAGATTATAACACTTTCTCCAGATTTCAAATAACCCCCTCCATCCTAACAGTGGTGAGCTACCAAGTCTGACACACAAGAAAAATCCAATTTTCTTTGAATTGAAAAAAGGAAAAGTACCATCAGTGAGTTTTCATCATTAATTTGGCTTTTACAAAATATAAAAGCACTTCGTTATTGCAGTCCAAACACACATCAACCTTGCTGTGAGGGACTCCGGCTGTGGAATACAAATCATTCTGACCAAGTGTATGGAATAAAATTGCCGTATGTTCGCATTTTACTAATGTAGAATTCAATAAAAAGAGAAGGCACTCTTTACAGACACAGGCTACTGGAGCCCTGGGAAATAATCATGTTTTATTCTTCCTTTAAAGGTGAAGGTAGAGATGCCCCGCGGGGCTAGCGACCTGCCCAGTGTCGCGGCATCAATGTGCTCGTGCTGAGAGCCCCAGTCCAGTGCTCTGCTCCGTACATTGAGGGAAAGCCCTCCAGAAAGTCCCCGGTGTGCCGAGTTTCAGAACCACCACCTCCTCTGCCCAGCGTAGGCTTCAGAGTCGAGCCTTTCCCAGGGCTCAGTAGATCTGGCGCCTTCTACCTCTTTCCAAGGCTCAAAATATAGAACATCGGCCCCACGTGGGGAATCTTATCCATAGTGTAAGACTCTTCCGCCACTAGACCGTCCCCTCTACTTGAAAAAGCCAGGAGGTGATGCAATGTTCCAAGAGACTCAAGAGATAGAAAATATGGACATTTTGCAGATGAAAAAACTGAGACTCAGGGGTATGGAGTTGCTTAATGAAAGGGTGGCGGGGATGAAGGGCCTGCATTCATTCAATCTTGACTTTCTACCTAAGCTTTATGTTTCTTTATCTAAACATTCCACAGCCCCTGCCAAGAGCTACTGCCATTTATAGTTCTATGCAAGGCTCTGTCTAAGGGCTCCGTAGGTGTGACTTAATTCACTCCTCACAGCAGCAGTAGGAAATAAGGCTGAGGCAATGGTGGAGAGGTGCAAGAGAGAGATGCTAATCTGTTTTGGCCTTTTCTGGCTGAGGGGGACTCGGATGTTCGGACGCCTACATCTTGCTGCAGGTACCAGCCTCCGTGTGGCTATGGACACAATACAGGGACGATGGCGCAGGCTGGGAAGCATGACAGGGAGAGCCTTTTTATCTCTTCCCTCCCTTCTCTGAACCACAAAGAAACAAAACTCTTGTATTAGCTCAGGCTGTCATAAAAAAATATGACAGACTGTCTGGCTTAAATGACAGAAATTTATTTTCTCACAGTTAATTCAGTTTCTGGTGAGTGCTTTTTACCTTGTTTGTAAACATCTACCTTCTTGTGTGTCCTCACAAGGGTCTTTCCTCAGGTGTTCAGAGAGAGAGAGAGAAAGAGAGAGAGAGCACACTCTGGGGTCTCTTCTTATAAGGACACTAATCCTATGGTGCCAGGGCCTCACCCTTATGACCTCATGTAACCTTAATTACATCCTTAGAAGCCCCATCCCCATCTCTGAATCCAGCCACACTGGGAGTTGGAGCTTCAGCATACTAATTTCAGGGGGAGTTAGCTACTGATCAGCTCTGTCAAAGGGCAAAGGCCTTCTCTGGCTTTAAATTTTCCTCCATAATGGAAAGACAAATATATAATCTCTAAGGTTTCCTTGCTCTGGGCATTCTCTGAGTCAGGCACTGAAGACATTGCCATGTCAAGTGACTTCTCTGTCCCAAAATATCTGCTACAAAATTATCTTTTGGTTCATCAGCTTCTGTGGAACAAATTTAGATTCAGTTTTGGTCTTTATGTTGCTAGACAGAACTGTAAAACAAAGGATCGGTTTTCTGGACTATTTAGTCCCTAGTGAAGTCCAAATATCTGGATGTTTCACTGACTTTACAGTTTTTGTTCAGATATTTGCCACCGTGGAGGCAGGACATGAAGCCAGAGCTGCCACTCATCATTTGGATGAGCTGGTATCCGTTGCCTGCCTGCTCACAGTGTCATCCCTTTAGGGACGACGGTGGATGTTCCTTACGGCATGGTTCATTACCATTAAGCAATTACCGTCTTGGACAGAGCATCCCCCTCCTTTGTTTTTATGCGTCCCCATATGCAGGCAGTTTGGGAGTGAATATATAAGAGCTTTCTTCAAGAAGAGGAAGAGCCAAGAACCACATCAAAAGAGCAATGGAATCAGGAACTTCTAAATGCCAGGCCTTCAATCACTCTGGCAAATTGTTTTTCTGCTTGTTTCTTTTCTGGTCCCCAAAGCTTGTTGATGGATTGGCATTGGCTGGAAAGACTTGGAGCTGATAATATTAACCTCATTGTTAGAGTGATGAAGGGCATCTGTTCTCCACAAATAATGGGTCTCATTCAGAGAGTGTTGACTATAGAAACGTATTTCAAGCTTTGATGAAGAACTCCTTGGCTTAGAGGTCCCCCCGATGCCTTTGTGAATGGAATAAACTGACCATTATAGACAAAGTGTTATTTATCAACAGTTAAAAAACACACCCTAAATGCCTTTTCTCACCTTGTGGGTGGGCCTATTCACTGAGAAAGCTTTATAATCATCTTTGAAATTGGTTGAATTCAGGTAAATCTATGATTTAATAATGTCGGTGATGAATTAGACAACACCTTATCATTCCTGAGAGTGACTTCATTACGTTCTTATAGTAGACAGGAGAAAAAGAGCACAGAGAGGTTTTCTAATTTTCCCAAATGCATCCAGTTATAAGTGACAGCATAAGAGCCCCAACCCTTCCTGCCTTTGTCTTCTTTGAAGGCTTTCTCCTAGGTGCTAAGGGCCCCAAGATCTCATGCCTATGTTCATATCTACAAGGATATGATATTTTGCCCCACTCTTAAAGAAGAAAACATTCATGTAACCTATTTTCAATTGATCCAAAATAATAAAAAATATTCCTCGAATTCTATTTTACAAAGTCTTCATATAGAAAATGAAAAAAAAAAAAAAAAAAAAAAAAAAAAAAAAAAAAAAAAAAAACCCATAATATCCTTTAGCTCCAGGATCTTGGAAAATTCCAATAAAACTCTTTATAGTTATGTTACCCAGAATCAAATTTTCACGTTTTTTCCTTTATCTAACATTACAGCCTTCACATATTTTAGAAACATAGAAAATTTCCCCTTTACTTAAATATTTCATAGCTTTCCCTTTTCACTGTGGTCTCGGCCCAATTTTCTGGAGAAGCCATTTGATTTAGAACTGCAAAGAAGAGTGGCATTTCTGTAGAGTTTCTACTTTAAGATCATTCATCTGAGAATCCGGTTTGTAGAGTCCCCTTTCCAAGAGGACTCTGCAGCACCATGCTAACATCACCCTAACAGAAATGTGATTTTCAATTTTGTGTTTCAGGGACTTGTCATTTATTCACAAATTTCTTCCCTTTATACATCAAATGAGGAGAAGTCGGGGTGTATTTTAAAATGTGATTTACAAATTGCTTATGAGTATTGATGTTTAACACAAGTGAAAATAGTTGGGTCAAAACAAACCACAGTGAAAAAGTGAAATAGGTGTATACTTTCTGCCTTAAACAGGTTTTGACCTCTTGTTTTTTTCCATGTTGGTGCTCCAGAGACCTTTAGTTCTTCTTAGTTAGAAGTCAAATCGCCGTGGGTTGGGAAGACCATGTTTTCATTCATTATATGCATAAAGAAAATAACTATTTATCATCATTGGTTATTATAAAACATTGTCTAACTCAGTAACCTTCATCAAAGATTCATGTGCTACTTCAAATCTAGTTGTTCCATGAGACTTGTTATTTTTTCCTTTCTTTTTTCGCATGAACGGCATCCCACAGGGTTCTGAGAATTGTACCTCCTCCATAAGAACATACCATTCCTTTTCTTAAGGGTCACTATATAGCGAGCAATTGATTTCCTGCTTATTTGCCTCAAATACTGGCAGGAATCAAGACTTCCTTGTCCTTGCTTCCCACTAGAACCTAACATGGGCGCTGGACAGGTGGTGCTCCATAAACATAGGCTGAATGCATGTTGATTGGCTGACCCCAGAGAAAGGAAAAGTTGGGAAGTCTGGGGAGATGGCTTTTCTGTGTATTGCATGGTGTGTTGGGAGCCTGACTGTTGTGGTCTGAATGTTTATGTCCCCCCCAAATTCCTATTTGCAACCTATCTCCAATGTGATGGTATTAGGAGGTGAGTCCTTGGGAGGAGATTAGGTCATGGGGGTGAGCCCTCATGAATGGGATTAGTGCCCTTGTAAAAATCCCCAGAGAGCTGCTTTGTTCTTTCCACCATGTGAGAATACTATGAAAAGATGGCATTTATGAACCAGGAAGCAAGCCCTCACCAGAAACTGAATTTGCTAGCACCTCGATCTTGGACTTTTCAGCATCCAGAACTGTGAGAAATAATTTTCTGTTGTTAAGGACCTATCCGGCTTATGGTATTTTGTTATAGCAACTACAACGAACTAAGACACTGACTCAAACACAGAAGTGAAGGCCAAAATTGTCACAGGGCCATAGCAGAAGCTGAGCGGAAAAGGGCTCTTCTCCTATATTTCCTGGGGCTTTTCAGCAATGAATCATCAGTATCATGTTCTCTTAGGCATTTGAAAGTAGAATATAAAAGGATCTATTTGTTTCAGAACAAATCAGCCTGTGATAAAACCATTTGGAAAGTTATTGGAATGGTGACTTGAGCCTGATGTATATTTGCTTTTTGGGACTTTCTGGCTGCAACTCTCTGCTGTATCCCAACATAGCAGGAATTCCTAGAGCTATACTCCAGGGTTGGTTACATTTGGTTTGGTTTTTACTTATCTTAATCCATATATAGTGAATTGGAAATAAAATAATTTTTGTACTAGAGTTTTAAAACTGATTCATAGATTAGCCCTTCGGTCATAGATCTTTGGATTAGGGACCACTCAGTTTATACACGACAAATTTGGTCTTTTTTAACACTTTCTGAGTGTCAATCTACCCAACAAGAAAATTGGCTACAAATACAGCAACATTTCAGCACGCCAGATGTTTCCTCTGATGTAAGTCTCTTTGGAGGAGGCCAATCAAAATTGAATTGATTTATTTATATTTCTGTTAAAAACAAATACCAATGCTTTCTTTTGTCACACATAAGGTTTCGTCCGTAGAGATGAACAATAAGAAACAATGAACTGAGTGTTGTATATAGCCTTGATACACACTTGTCACACCTGGGCCATTGGAGGCAGGATTGCAAAGGACCTTGTTAATTGCATGCTGAGGCAGATGCCTTTCTTCTGAGGATGGTTTTAGGAGAGATCTGAAACAAACCGTCCCTTCACCTCTCGTTAGGACTCAAGATGTACATGTGCAATGCAGTTATTTCCTCTCACAGATCTGCAATGCTGACTGCACTTGGAAACATTGCCTGAAGCTTGGGAGGAAGAAATAAGGAATTTAGGACATCTTCCTCTATGTATAGCATATGCTCAAAATACATTTTCACTCTTCAGAGCTACGTGTAGCAATATTTTTATGTTCACAGAGAAAAAACAGCACATATCTGGAAGTCTGATTTTTTTTTTGTTTTTCTTCCTGTTTGGAAGCTGTTGTGATGTTTATAAATACCCCCAAACAAATAGCTCAATGTAAATTTTTCGTGAATAGCAATTGAGAAAAAGCAAAGGGAAATATTCAAAGCAGAGACAGCTTTACTTCCTTGAAATGGGTGATTTGCCTAAAGAATGTATTTCAGAAGTTGCAGAAACAAGACCATTTCCTCTCATTTTCTATCCCACGAGCAGGTTAGCCTTCAGCCGCATCTTAATTTTTATGAGCGAGTTACAGACCTAGAGAAAGAGAGGCAGGGGCCTTTGATGATGGAGAAGCAGAGTGACCCATACTCTGGAAGAGCGGGGAGAGAGTTCTTTAACTATGGGCAATTGATTTTTATTTTCAGCTTTAAGGCTTTCGTCAAACTAACAAAAAGGGTATACAAATTAATGGAGCTTTCTCTGTCACTGGTGGATTAAGGGTACAGACAGCATCTGATGGTTACATAAAACCACAGTTCACTTTTTATCGGCAATAGAAGAATTTATAATGCTGGGGTCATTTGTGAATTCACATCTCTTTTCCATGTCACTCCAAGATCAAAGTGAGAGAAATAGGATTGATAAACATTGGATAATTTTTTTTTTTTCTGGAGGACACAACTCAGTACATTGTTCTTTATATAACATTTCCTTATTTAGCTCTGCTTCATGGCTAAAAATCAGTTCTTCTATTGGCAATGAAAACTGCAGTGCTGAAGTGTCATTTTCTTAAGATGGTTGGAATCATTGGAACACATCAAGGAAAACAAATCAAACTTGTGCTCAAACAGCAAGAAAGATATAAGTGGTGATGGCCAGACAGGGAGAAAAGCTTGCCAGAAATGCCAGCCTATGTGTTTCAAAGTAGGAAGCCTGTGTCTGTTCTGACAATCGATGCCCTCCATCATGGTTCAGCGCTCAGATGTAGCCTGCTAGTAAACAGTGGGAATGTGGTCAACTAACTTTTGTACTAAGTCTTACAGGAGACATAGTGCTTCTGTGTATGAGCCCGTCTGATCTTCACAACAGAAGTGTTGGTGTCTTAGTCTTACAGGAGAACCAAAGCACTGACGGGTAAGATGATGTCCCTACAGTTACACAACCAGCCAGTGGCAGTTCCCAGGGAAGCCGGGTCTTTTGCTCCACTCCTGAGTTTTTTCTAAGATACCACATTTCTCTGAATTGAAGGGGAAGGAGGGGAAGAGAGTTGAGTTTTGTGCCCAGCTGCGCCACATTGTCACCATCTGGCTTTTATGCATCTATTCTTATATCCAGTTTGGAAAAATTAGTATTTATAAAATAGCCCCAACTAACCCACTGGGTCAAGTTATGCTGCTTCCCTGCTAGTATGCAAATATGCTGTGTCTGATAGGGTCAGGATTGAGTTCAAGGCTTAAAGTTCAGAGAATTAGACACATGGTACCAAAATATCCCTCATTTATGGGCTACACACATCATGTATCTTCTTAGGACTGTATCTTCACTTTTTATGGCCTCTTTAGTAGTGTAAAGCTCCATGACTAAAAACAAAGTTCCCGTGAGTTTATTATCTATGATGTGAATAGTATACTACTTTATTTTCATTATTTTCTATATTAGGAAAGTAATTGGTACCAAAATATCCCTCATTTATGGGCTACAAACATCATGTATCTTCTTAGAACTGTATCTTCACTTTTCATGGCCTCTTTAGTAGTGTAAAG
>NW_012144967.1:1988284-2035577 GCF_000956105.1 Propithecus coquereli
GTTTTTTTTCTTTTTTTTTATTTCTAAGTATTACAGGGATACAAAATGTTTTTGGTTACATGGATTGCTTTTGTAATGCTTGATCAGGGTTATAAGTGTGCCCATCACCCAGATAGTGTACCCAGATGAATTGTACCCGGTAGGTAGGTTTTCGCCCATCCCCTCCTCTCCACTCTCCCCTGTTTGATTTCCATTGAGATACTTCCCTCTATGTACATGTGTGCTCCTCAGTTCCAATTTAATAGTGAGCGCATGTGGTGTTTGTTTTTATACTCTTTACATACCTAGGAGGTTACTTATTGTATAGTTTTAACTTGCATTTCTCTAGTGATATGATGTTGGGCAACTTTTTTTGTCTTATTTGTCATCTATATGTCGTCTTTGGTGAAGTATCTTTTCAAATATTATGCTCATTTGAAAATTTTAGTAGTTTCTTTATTATAAAGTTTTGAAAGGTCCTTTACTATTCTGGTCACAAGTCCTTTATCATATATCTGATTTGCAAATATATTCTCCTTATCTATGGCTTGCCTTTTCAATCTCTCAACTTTATCTTTCAAATAGCATTGGTTATTAATTTGGATGAAGTTAAAATTTATCAATATTTTCTTCTATGATTCATTCTTTTGGTGTCATTTCAAAGAAATATTTGCTTAACCTTAAATTTGATTAAATTTAGTCACAAATACTTTCTTCCTGTTTTTCCTAAGCATTTTACAGTTAAACTTAGTTTTATGATCTATTCTGAGTTAATTACATTAGTACATGGTGCAAGATATAGATCAAACCTTGTTTATTTATTTGAATTTGGATATCCAATTTTGTCAGCACAATTTCTTGGAAAGACTATCCTATCTCCAATGAATTGCCTTTATACATTTGCCTAAAAAATTAGCTGGCTACATATGTGTGAGTATATTTCTAAACTCTTCATTCCATATCATGATCGAATTGCTTATCCTGATGCTAATACTATGCTATCTTCATTATTGTAGCTTCATAATAAGATTTCACCTCAGGTAGTGTTAGTCCTTCAAATTTTTTCTTTTTTACATTTATTTCAGCTATTCTATATTTGTTGTATTTTCATATAAATTTTAGAATCAATCTGTCAACTTGTAAAATAAAGTTTCTTGAGCTTTTGCTGGGATTGCCATGCATAAAAATTGTGATTTTATCATGTAACTTTTCAATTAATCAAGATGTAACATTCCTAAATGAATATGCACTTGATAAGAGATCTTGAAAATACATGAAGAAAAGCTTATACAAGTACGAAGAGAAATAAACAAATTTACAGCTACTGTCACATTTCAGTGCCCCCTCTCAATAATTTATAGAACAAGTACATAATACATCAGTAATAATACAGAATATCTAAACAACTCAATAAAACAACTAGAATTCATTAATATTTATTGAACACTCGAAACAGCAGGATACACATTCTTGTCAAACACATGTGGACCAATTACCAAGATATAGCATATTCTGCATTCCTTGGATACTTTACTTGGTTGTAGGGTATAATCCTTTCTTAGATTGCTAAATTTGGTTTGCCAGCAATTTGTTGAGGATTTTTATGTCTATATGCATAAAGGATATTGGTCTTGTGATGTCTTTGTCTGGTTTTAGAATCAAGGCAAGACTATCCTTAGAGAATGAGTTAGGAAGTTTTCCCTCCTTTTCTATTTTCTGGATCAGTTTGTGAAGAATTGTTATTAATTCTTTTAAAAATGTCTCTTTGAATTCAATGGTAAAGCTATCTGGTTATGGCCTTTTCTTTCCGAAACTGTTTAAATTAACTTCACCTTTAACTTGTTACAGGTAAATTCAGACTTTTTTGTTTATTTTTGAGTCACGTTTAGTAGTTTGTGTCTTGCTAGGAATTTGCCCACTTAATCTAGGTGATTTAATTTGTCAGTGACAGTTGTTCATAGTATTTCCTTATAATTCCTTTTACTTCTGTAAGGTTGGTAGTTATGTCCCCTCTAATTCTTGATTTTAGTAATTTGGGTGTTTTCTCTTTTTCTTGGTCAACCTAGCTAAAGTTTTGTCAATGTTGATCTTTCTACAGAACCAACTTCTATTATCATTGATTTTTATATAGTTTTTCTATTCTCTAGTTTATTTATTTCCATTCTTATCTTTATTATTTCATTTCTTCTGTTTTCTTTAGGTTTAGTTTCCACTTTTTACCTCAATTTTTTAACATGAAATGTTAGGTTATTTGTTTGAGCTATTCCTTCTTTTTTAATATACATGTTTATGACTATCAATTTCCCTGTAAACACTGCTTTAGCTGTATTCCATAAGTTTTGGCATGTTGTGTTATTTTCATTCATCTAAAATTATTTTTTAATTTTCCTTGATATCTCCTCTTTGATTCATTGGTTATTTAGGAACGTGTTGTTCAATATCCACTCATTTGGAAATTTCCAAAATTTCCTTTTCTTATTGATTACTAATTTTATTCTATTTAGCTAGAGAACATACCTTATACAATTATGATTATTTTAAATTCATTGAAGTTTGTTTATTACCTGACATATATGGTCTATCCAAAAGAATAATCCATGCGTACTTGAGAAGAATGTGTATTATATATTTTCTTGTGAGGTGGAATGTTCAATTGATATTAGTTAGATGTAGTTGGTTTATAGTGGTCATTTGTTTTATTTTTTGTTGTTTATCTTCTCCTAGATGTTCTATTAATTATTGAAAGTGAAATATGATGATTAATCTGCTGTTTTATTGTCTATTTTTCCCTTTAATAATGCTAATTTTTGCTTCATTTATTTTAGGGCTGGTTGCTAGATGGATGGACTCTCTTATAAAGTGTCCTTCTTTGTCTCTAACAATTTTCTGTTGTAAAGTGTGTTTTGTATGTTATTAGTTTGCCAATACAACTCTTTTTTATGGCTACTGTTTGCATGGTATAGCTCTTTCCATACTTTTATGTTCAACCTAGTAGTATCTTTGCATCTAATGCGTGACACTCATAGACAACATAAAGTAAGCACATGTTTTGTTTTATCCTCTCTGCCTGTATATACCTTGGTCTACATTTACTGCTAACATAATTACCAATATATAGGAGATATACCTTCCATTTGTTCATTGTTTTCTATAATTTTATGTCATTTTTGTTCATCTATTCTTATTACTGCCTCTTTTTTTTCCAGTGTATTACCTGTTTTTTATTTTTAAAAATAATTTAGTTATTTGCTTATTATTGACATTGGTGATTTCAACTAATATCTAAATAGGAAACTTCTGCTTCAATATAGTTCCTTTCCCTCCCCCACTTTTGAACTATTATTGTTAGACAAATTACATTTTTCTTCATTATAAATTTGTTAACACATCTTTATAATTATTGTAATATTCAGTTATCTTTTGAATCAAATAGCAAGAATTACAAATAAAAATATGGTTATACTATCTTTTATATTTACCTGTAATTACCTTTACTAGTTCCCTTTATTTCTTTGTATGTATTAAAGTTACTGTTTAGTGTCCTTTCATGTTAGCCTGAGGAACTCCTTTAGTGTATCTTGCAGCGCAGGTCTTTCAGTGCTCATGGTTGTCTCTTTGTCTTTTGACAGCTTGAGTATGTCATGGCGAGGTGTGGGTTTTGTTGAGCTTTCCTACTTGCAGGTTGCTGAGCTTCTTGGATGCACAGGATAATATTTTCATTAAATTTGGGAAGGGTTGGCCATTATCAAAATACTGTTTCTGTATCTTTCTCCATTTCCTTTCCTTCTGGGATTCACAGTAAGCAAATGTTATGCTTGATGGCGTTCCACCAGTCCCTGAGACTCTGTTTACTTTTCTTCCTTTTTTTTTTTTGTTTCTCTGACTGGATAATATCAAATAACCTATCTTCATGTTTGCCGATTCTTTCTTCTGATAGCTCAATTCTGCTCATAAGCTACTATAGTGTATTTTTTTATTTCAGTTATTGAATTTTTCAATGCTAGAATTTCTGTTTGGTTGTTACAAATTCTCTATCTTTACTGATGTTCTTTGACATTTGCTAAGGACAGAATTTTCCCTCCAAAATCCATATGTTGAAGCCCCAGTGTGACGGTATTTAGAGATGGGGCTTTGGGAGATAATTGGGTTTAGATGGGATTAGTGCCCCTATAAAAAGAGATGCCAGAGAGCTTGCTCTTTCTTCTTACAGGTAAAGATACAGCAAGAAGGTGAATACCTACAAATTAAGAAGAGAACCAGAAACAGATCATGCTAGTATCTTGATCTTGGACTTTCAGTGTCAGGAACTGTGAGAAAACAAAATACTATTGTTTAAGACATCCAGTCTGTGGTATTTTGTTATGGCAGCCTGAACTGACTAAGACAATATTATTTTCATACCTTACTTCTTTATAAATAGTTTCTTTTGGTTCTTTGAATATATTTATTTCTAACAGCTGACTTAATTTCTTTGTGCAGTAAAGCCAACATTTGGGTTTCAAAGGGACAGTTTAGAGGGATTTTTTTCTTGTGTATGATCCACACTTTCTTGTGTGTTTGCATGCCTCTTCCTTCATATTTTGCTGAAAACCATATATTTTATACAATATGATGTGGGAACTGTAGAAATAGGATTCTATGTCTCTTCAGGGTTTGTTGTTGTGTTTGTTGTTGTGCTTTTTATTTGTTTAGTGTCTTCCCTATAACAATTATTTAAAGTCTACAGTCTTTGTTACATGTGACCATTGGCATCTTTATTTAACTTAGCAGTCAGCTAATGATTGGACAGAGAAATCCTTAAATTCTTTGAACCAATAAATCTCCTACCCTTTGCTGAGGTGTGTTTTGCAGCTTGCTTTCAGTACTCTGGCAGTTTACAGCTCTGCCTTTGACTTCACGTATTGCTTGTGCAGAGTGCCACGGTCAGCCGGAAGTGAGATATTCAGATGTTAGCAGGTCTTCCCTGAGCTTGTGAATAGCCCCACACATGCTCAAGTCCACCTGTATCCCCAGGAATACGTTGGAGCTAGATAAAGATGCCATTAAACTTCTCATTCCCCAGATTTTCCTTTCATATTTTTTTGTCAGCCTCTTGCTTATACCGACTGGTATCATTGCTACAGGCAGCTGGAATGTTAAATAATTGTTGCTAATTGTTTTCAACAAATGCTGTAGTGGCTAATTTTTTCAACAAATGGATAGGGCTTTCTTCACTGAGTGATCTTTGAGTCATGTCGAATAAAGACAAGCTCTATGAATGAGGCTCCTATAGGGTGCCACCACCCATGAACTAATAAAAATTCTTCCAGGATAGAGTGTTTTTTGGAAACTCTGAATTTGTTCTGTTCCTTACAGTGGTTGGTTGGCTATTAGATTTCATAGCTACCATAGTGTTGACTTGCTGATTTTCAAGACTGTCTCAGAGCTGCAGAGAGGTTTGAATTAAGACATGTTAAACAGTTATAAAACTCACCATTCTTATCAATATTCATGTTGTTCTTAAATAAATGCTCCCCTGATTTCTTCAAAACTTTGGTTAGATTCCAGAGCTCTGAAAAAGTAGATTTTCACATATTTTTTCCCCGATGTTCCTACTATTTTTCTAAATGAGGATGTTTATTCTGACCCTTACTCTGTCATTGCAGAAGTACTTCTCCTGGCTGTCTTTTGATCAGTTAACATGATATATTTTTTCCTTCTATTTAATTGGTTATAATATTCTTAGTCCATTTCCTATAGGTCACAAAAATTTGACTCTTGCTTTTGTATTCAATCTAAAAAATCACTGCTTTTAAATTGGGATGTTTAGATGACATACATCTGATGCAGTTGCTGATATGCTTCCATTGAAATCTGCCATCTTGCTACCTGTTTTGTAAATGACTCATCAGTTCCTTGTTTCATCTTCCTCCTTTGCTATCTTCTTTTGAATTAACTGATTCCATTTTCATGATTCCATCTCCAATTTGGCTTATTAGCTGTAATTCTTTTTTTTGTAATGTAGAGGTTACTTTATGATTTATAGTATAACACATTAGCTCACTATAGTTGATCTTCATGTGATACTATACCATTTTATGTATACATATACACTATTGAGATAGTCTACTTCCCTTTCTTCTCTTGACATCTTTGTGCTACTGATGTTATACCTTTTCTTTACTATCTTATTAAACTAAGACTAAATTGTTACTATCATTTAAACAGTTAATTAACTTTAAAAAGATTTCAATAATAAAATATGTATGTTTTATATATTTTTAATCCACATAAATTTTTGTTATTCTTTCTTCCTTTGTGTAGATTCATATTTTCAGCTGGCAAAATTTTTTCTTCTGCCTGAAGGATATCCTTTAACAGTTTTTGTTAGGGTGGATCTACTGGTGATGAATTCTTTCAGAATTTTACATTTGAAAAATCTTTATTTTGACTTTATTTTTGAAAATTATCTTTTCTCTGTAAAATTTCTAAGTTGACTTTTAAAAACAATCAATATTTCAAAGATGTTGCTTTACTGTCTTCTAGCTAGCATTGTTTCTGAGGAGAAATTTGACATCATCCTTATATTTATTCTCTTTATAATAATATTTTCTCATATGTTTGTCAGCCATTAGTCTATCTTCGTTTGTCCTTTGTGCACTTTTTAACGGGGTTGTTTGATTTTATCTTGCTGATTTTCCTGAGTTCTATATAGATTCTGGTTATTAGGCCTTTATTGGATGTATAGCATGCAAATATTTTATCCCATTCTGTAGGTTATCTGTTCACTCTAATGATAGTTTCCTTGGCTGTGCAGAAGCTTTTTAATTTGATTAGGTCTCATTTATTTATTTTTATTGTTGCTGTGATTGCTTTTGGGGTCTTCATAAATTATTTCCCTAGGCCAATGTCTAAAAGAGTTTTTCCAACATTTTCTTCTAGAATTCTTATGGTTTTTCCAACATTTTCTTCTAGAATTCTTATGGTTTCATGCCTTAGGTTTAGGTCTGTTATTCATAGTGAGTTAATTTTTGTGAGAGGTAAGAGGTATGGATCTTATTTCAGTCTTCTACATGTGGATATCTAATTTTCCCAGCACCATTTATTGAATAGGGGTTCTTTTCCCCAGTGTATGTTTTTGTCTGCTTTGTCAAAGATTAGATGGCTATATGAGGATGGTTTCATATATGGGTCCTTAGTCCTGTTCCATTGGTCTATGTCTCTGTTCTTGTGCTGTTTTGGTGACTATAGCCTTGTAGTATAGCTTGAAGTCTGGTAAATTGATGCCTCCCAATTTGTTCTCTTTGCTTAAGGTTGCTTTGGCTATACTGGGTCTTCTCTTGTTCCATACAAAACACAGAATTATTTTTTCTAGATCTGTGAAAAATGATGTTGATATTTTAAACTCAAAATCAGGAAGCACATCTTTTTATGTACAGGCAGTCCCTGGCGACGGACCACACGAGTTACAGTATTTCAGACTTACAAATGGGCTCGTAAGGCTCCCAAAGGATAATTTATAATTAAATAATTAAATTAATAATGAAGGACTGGTTTCTTCTGCACATGTAAACAAACCTGCATGGCAGAAGTGGTTCATTTGCATGGCATCTGTATGCTAGCAGCAGTGCTCAGGCTGCAGTAGTCTGTCTTGTGGCAGGTGATGACACTAGCAAGACTGGTGGACAGATCCCCCAAAGGATCATGCATGGCATTGGATCTAGCCAGGTAAGCTGCTCTCAGCCTCAGTTTCTGCATCTGTATGTTGGGAAAAAATGACTAACTCAACAAGTTATTGTGGAGATAAATTGGGGCTACATAAGTTGGGGCAAAAGAATGTTTGGTTCTTTCACTCTCAACTTCTTGGGTGTGGTTTGGAGCAGGAACCCTTCTTGAAGTAAAATGAAATCTATTCAAGAAAAAAATGCTGACACCAGAAGCAAAGAGCTGAGTCTTAACCAATCTGAAAGGTGTGCCACCATTCTTTCTTTTATGTGTCACACCATCCAAATCCAGGACATTCAGAAAATCACTGCCCACCTTAGTTAGAATCTTAAATTAAAAAGGATAAGGATAAAAGAGGTTACAAATAATCATACTTTTCTTATGATGAATATGAACCTTGATAAAAATAAATGTAGTCATGCCATTTGACAAGCAGGACTCACAGGGGCTGCTATAGGCAGCTTTATTTTTGTCTCCCATTTACTTTTAAATCCACTCTGAATAGTTGATCCGTGGTTCACCCACGATTTTGTTTATCACTGTTTCTCCAATCACTAGAGTCCCAAAACACTGTCTCAGTTTAATAGTTTAATTTTTCCAGTCCTACTCATGATGAGAAAATATTCTTTCTTCAGAATTGCTCTCCTCTTCAGCTCTGACTCACTCGCCAGGTGAACTGGAGGCCTGACTGACGTCCTTCGTATCCCAGTGGATGCTTCCATGTGTCTTCCTCCACCTTGCTCGAATGGTTTATGTAGTTAGCAGAACTGAAATCTCAGCAAGGAAAGGAGTTAAGACAAAGAGGGAAACAGGTGACTTCTTACATGACTGTTATGGTCCTCGTCATCAAGCTCTGTACTCTCTGATCTTGGCCTAGATTTAAAACTCACGTTTTCTATGCTGAAATTATCCTCCTTCTCTCTTTCCCTCTTGCATCCTCACACACACACACACACACACACACACACACACACACACACACACACGCGCGCGCACGTTTTCCTGGGCATCTCTCACCTGCAGGTCTCTCTTGATGTGGCAAATGCCTCCTTTTTCCAACTGATCACTTGTGACTTCTGACACAGCCTCCAACCACTTTCTGTTGAAGTTCCCTTTTCCCTAGGGAACCCTCTGGGCTATATCTAAGCATTTGTTCTCCTGAGAAACTCCGGGAGTGCAACCCTGTGCCAGTGCAACCCTGTGCCAGTGGCTAATGATTTAGCCACTCCCACGTTCTGCCCTCAGAGAAGCCAGCTTCAATACTGTGGCCCCCAAACAATGGGGACACACATTTAAACTATCTGCACTCACATTTAAGCTATATGAGTTGGGCTGTTGGAGCTTCTTTCCCCAGGAGGCGGTGATAAAGGGTTGCCAGTTTCAGGGAAGAAAGATGCCCATTAACTTTGGATTTCAAATAAACAAGGAAAAAATTTAGTATAAGTATGCCTCATGCAATATTTGGGGCATAATTATACTAAAAAAATTCCTTATTTGCCTAAAATAGGAAGCTAATTGGGCATCCTACATTTCATCTGCTGACCCTAAGCTAGTGAGATTCAGAAATACTCCGGGGCCCTTTATGTCCTCTCTTCGGGTGAGGTATTAAGTAGTCTTACAACCAGTTTTTAGCAACCTTTTTGAAAATGTTGCATCCAGTTCTGAGATGTCCCTTTGGAAGGTGGTACTTATTGTCTCAGTGCTATGGCTGAAATGTCCATTGAAATATCCCAGTGCATTTTCTTTTTAAAAGTGCTCTTTGCTCACCATTCTAAGCACCCCAACCTCCCCAGGCCTCAGGACACCTATATATTTAGGACATGTTTGCTCAAGTTTGTTTTAGCCATTGTTTCAAAGACTTCTTTACCTTTATAATTTGGAGTCAGAGATTTCACACAGAATGCTTAGGCTAAAATAGCAACTCATTTGGAGGTGTGGGGATGCCTGATGTGTTCGAAATCACTGTGCTTGATTCAACTTCTGCAGCACAGCTGGCTCCTGCCCAGTGTTGGAGAACCGGACGTCTAATTCACAGTGAACCAAGGCCAAGATTTCTACATAAGTTTGCCTTCTGGGGCCAGATCTATTTTTTTTTTTTTTTTTTTTTGCTTAATGTTAAGTGGATGATATATGATGCAAATATTGTTCTTAATCAAAAGTATATTAGCAATCCACCACAAATGCGGAGTTACAGGGAAACACTACAGCATATTTGGAGAGGATTATTTTCACAAGAAACATATATTCATTTCTCTGTCTGCCTTTTATCAACATGTATTTATCAAAATGCAAAAGCTTGTCCATGGGCCACATTTTAACTACTCATAGGTTGCTTGAAGACAGCTGCAGTCTAGGAAGGAAGAGAGATTGAAAAGAATAGGGTGCTCTTAAAATTTGGCCGTAATTGTAACTAGAGGACTCTGTTGGCTTTATTCCAAAAATTTAAAGAACCTTCCCCAGTTTTTCCCATTACTCTGACGTTTCCCCATGTAGCATGTACACTGGCTCCCATTCACTCCATCAGCCCTTATCAGGTATATTCATGTTTTTTTCTATAGTAATATTTTTGTTGCTAAAATTATATGAGTTCATCAGAGAAGATCTGGGACATATACATATGCAAAAAGAGAAAAAATGTCTTCGATCCTACCATGAAGGCATTACATTTTGGTGGTTATATAAATACTATGCATATTATTTTTCAACAAAACAAATCATGTGAAATATACTCTTTTGCAAATTCCCTTCCTCTCTTAACAATATACCAGAGCATTCTTTTTTATTAAATAAGAAAAAATTCCATAATGCCATTTTTGACTGCAGAGTATTTCATCATAAGGATGTGCCACAAATACACCCCATTGTTGGATCTGGTAGTTTTTCATATTTTTAAATCATTGTAAATAATTCCATAGTAAACATTTTTAAATATAAATCCTTGCATATATCTGATTATGTTTTTAGTATAAATTTTGAGCAATGGGATTAAGAACAGGTATACTTTGGAGGCCTTTGAAACATATCGTCAAACTGCTTTCAGGAAAAGCTGTAGCATTGCCCCATGCACTAGCGTTCTATGACACTGCATACTTTTCTAGAGAATTTCCAGAACCCTCATTGACATTGAGTGTTATTGCTTTGAAAATAAAAAATAAAATCAAACTTTATTTAGCATGCAAATTTTTTTAACATTCAACAGATAAGCATGATGTCTGGATTTTTGTATCTCTGTGTTTCATTTATTTGTTGTTGAGAGTTAGGAGATTGAACAAGATTATCTCACTCTTCCCTTATCATACTGGCCTCTTCCAGTTTAGCAGCTGGTTCATAGTGAGACAGGAGCTCTCTGTCCCTAGTTTCCTCCTCTGTAAAATAGGAGAACAGGCATTACCCATACTCTCAGAATAGTCCTGAAACTAAGGAACACCAGGCAATGACAACCTTAAAACATCTACTTTTCATTCCAAATAGCTTGAACTTACGTTTGCTTATTTCTACTGGTAGAAAACCTCTTTGCCTATCTTTCGACATTTAACTTTGGTCCCCTTTTCAAGTCACTGAAATGAAGTCTGTCAAGCTTTGCACTGACGTAACAAATAAGAACATCAAGTCAGTAATAACATCTGAAAATAAGGGGTTGATTTAAAAAAATGATAATAGTTAATATTGTTTGTGCACTTAGCGTGTGCCAGGCTTTGTGTTAAGTGCTTCTAATACACACTTTTACTTAATCCATGCCATTTTATCACAGATGCCTCAAGTGAGGCTTACAGAGGAAAGGTATCCAAGGACACACATGCTACAAAGGCAGAACTTGAACCCAAGTCTGATTGTCTCCAACCTGTGCTCACTGCAGCAGCCGCCCAAGTGCCCCCTTCTGAGTGCGCCTCCTTCCTGTTCTGCAGGTGATTGAAGGTACCTAATACGCAGAGCAAGATCCATGCCAGAGAGACGTATATTTCAGAAAGTTCTCAGCTTTAGACTGTTACTGTGAAATTTACTTTTTAAAAAAACATTTTGGGCCTCCAGTAGACAATCTCTTATTCTAAATATGCAGTATGATACTTGTTTGCACGAATTAAAGAAACTGGCCTTTATAGAAAGAAAGATATGGACAGAGATGGTACATAGGATGCCAGTCATGTTAGTCACTGTGTTAGGCATCTTCACAAAGAAAATGACCTCTTTCCAATTCAACTGCCTTTTTTTTTTTTTTTCCCTTGTATGTCTCACAAATCGTTATTTTGTGTCTTGGAGGAAAGAAAATTCGGGGGATGTGAAGGATGGGCAGCCCCCTGTCCGCTTTTCTGAGTTTCTCATCCTTTGGGATGTGTGAGAGCGAGTCAACGATAAGCAAGAGGCCCCAGCAGTGAGCCAGTGACTCCTCCGTGACAGATTTCAGAGTTAATCAGAGGCTCCTTTCGATTTCAAGCTCTGTTGTTAAAAATTATTTTCTGTGCCACTTGAATTCCTGTTTATCTGACTTAATGCTTTTGAAACTTTAAATACTGTGGCACCTTGGTGTCACGGTAATCTAGTTTTCTTCTCTTACAAATTAAGACATAGAAAGATGAACTGAAAAACTGGAAAAAATGAAGTAGACTCAGCTCTGGTTCCTGTAATAGGAGGAAAAATGGCATTTTCTCTTTTTTTCTCTCCCAGAATAAGTGTGATGATCCTGACCGTCGTTGCAGTGGGGAGGTTTATTAGTTTGATAAGCACTTCAGGCAACAGAGTCATACTTTATTAAATGTCCAAATGAGAACGCAGCGACATGTAAGCGTTCCATCCTGCTACTTCTTTGGGAAAGAAATGGAAAACTAAAAAAAAAAAACCCCAAACTTCCAGTTTCTCAAAATGTATCCACAAACCAAACAAAGAATACCAGTAGACAAAAACCTTGCTCTCACTACATGTAGGTTTTAATGAAAGGGAGGAAATTTAAAAAAGTACATAACTCAATAGATAATGTCTAAAGTAGATAAATCAAGAAGTAGCAGTACCTGTAAAAACAGCGTTTTTAGAGGTTATAAAAGTTACCAGAAGACAAATTAAAAATGAAAGGAGTTAAGAGTTCTGGGGAACAAAACTGGGGTGAGCAGAGGCAGGAGCCTCAGGTCTTTACAATAAGCCTTTTGTCCTGTTTGTTTTCTTAAAATGTATTTTCATCTATGATTCTATGGCATTGAACATTAATTTTAAAACAAAACTTCAATGAAAGAGAACGAGGCAAAGCAAGAGAGAGAGGCTTGAGGCTGTGAATGAGCCTCTACTTTTGAGCAGCTTGGATAAAGAGGAAAGGAGTAGCGTGGTATGAAGGAGAACAATGCACAATTGCTTTGTTGCGTGAGTGCAGGCTCACGGCATGAGACTGAAGCAGGAAAGACAGGCTTACGGCAGGAAGCATAGAACCTTCTATCTGCCATTTCCATTGCATTTTCTTCAGTCGTACTCTGAACTGTTCACCGTGTGTCCGCAGGCGTTGGCCAGTGGACCGTCTGGATTGGTCACACTCCGCAGTTAGGTGCAGACTCCCAGTCCCAGTGGTTTAGAGACGCCCAGAAATCAGGAGAGCAGGTGATGCATCTGCCAGGGCTCCACCTGCACATCCCCACTCACAAGTGCTCAAAGCAGATCTTTTTATCAGCCTTTATTGATGCCTGGTGAGCTTGTTTCTGTTTCCCCCATAGTTTATAACTTTATCATAAAACTTTGCTATTCCACAGCCTGACATTTAGCAAGAGGTTGAGAGTCTTAGCTGGGTCTTATGACATTTATCAGAAGAGGGTTGTTTTACTCATGAGGTTATTTTTCAGATTTTCCTATATCAATGGATTTTTCAAAATATTGAATTATTTTTAGTATTTAAAATCCAGATTTATTTTTAAAAAATAAACAAAATTGAAATTTTGATGAATGGTTTGATTTCCCCCCCAATAGAGCCTTTAGAAGATGTTCTGGATTAAGAAAAAGCTATAGATTTTGGTCCAATTTTCAGAAGTTAAAAAAGTGGTTTATTAGATCCCAATACATAGAGGGTGCTATTAAAATCAGATAATCCTGGCCTAAGCATATCCATTCTGGGTCATGTCAAAGAGCAGGGAATACAGCATGTATACCGGAACTGTGTCGATCTGTGCCAGTCTCAGGATGAGCTGAGATTCACCTGCAAGGCACAGGGACTTGGTGTTACCCAGTGATTCTTCTTAGAGCAGGAAGCAAAACCAGCGGAAAGCTCAGCTCAGGTGGCTCCAATAGTTGCAGCAGAGCAAGGCAGAAGGTGCAGGCTCTTTCCCTTCTCTTCTGCCTCCACCTTCTCTTTGATTCAGAATGCCGCTTTCTGCTCAATGGGAAGAATGTCTCCTACAAGAGAACCGGAAGCCAAGGTGAGGGGCACTGGGAAGGGGCATGTTGCAAGGGGGTTCCTGATTGTCGTAAAGCACTGAGGCTACCGGCTAAGATGACTTGTCCTCTGGGAGCTGAGCATCTTGCTGGAGCAGACGAGCTGATCCTTTGCCTGTGTTGGGGAGAACTGGGAAGAGCAGAAAAGGCAGAACATGGGCTTCCAGTTGGGAGTTATAACTGATTAAATGATTTTCATTATTAGGACTGATTTTCATAGCGTAGACATTTATGTCATAGATTATATTTATATCATGTGTTTGCACTAATTATTTTTATTGATGATAACCATAAGTGTCATTTATTGAGGTTTCCTGATGTGCTAGCCACTGTGCTGAGCACTTAAATGACATCCTTGAAACTTTCCCATAAAGTGCCTGATTATACTGGAGGATGTCCACAGAAATACAAAAAAGTAGTTTGGAGGGAAATAGCTGATGATGTATTAAATCAATAACAATATTGATAAACAGCAAATACAAGACCACTACGAAGTTGAAAAAGGTTATTAGGGTACAAAAATGCTTTGGCAGGCTGGAACCATGGGCCAGCACTAATAAGAATGTATCTCACGTGACCAAATGAATGTAAGGGTATTTTTTTAGTTTCACATAAACAACTACATAAGTCTACTGGGGGGCATAGCTTAGCAGATTCCTCGAGTGCAAATTATTATGTGGTGTTTGTGGCGGCCAAAATATCACCTGTGGCCTTTGGTTGCATTGCCAAGGGTACTGCATGCCGAGTGTGGGAGGTGATCAATCTATTCTGCAAAGTGTTTTCTTTCAGATACGGCATTTAAAGAGAAACGTAAGTGAACAAAAGTTTGTTTAGAGGACAGCTCTCTGGCTTGTGAAGAGACCGGAAGCCATGTCAGATGTGAAGGCTTATCTTGGAGAAGAGAATGAGCCTGTGTGTGTTGGGTGGGTGATGAGACCTCAGAATTTTAAAGGATTAAAGAGGGAATTGACCCACATTCTTGTTAGAGCTGCAGCAGGCAAAGCAGGGTCCAGGATGTGGTAGTTGTAGGTAGATAGGGTTCATTTCAGATTAAGGAAGTATTTTCAAACATTTGGAACAACCTTCAGAGCAATGAGTTGTTCCAGTAGAGCTTTCAAAGTGTTTTGGTTCTAAAATTCTTTAATTCTAGAAATTTAAACCTGTACCTTTAAATCATAATGTTTGAACAATGGTCAGTAGATGGCGGTAGGATACCATGGATTTTGCCCGTAACCTCGGGACTTTCACCTTTAAATATGCTGGAAGTAGATGATTTTCTCTAATTATTATTTGAAGGTGTGTCCTAATCTATTGTTCAGAGAGAAATTGCTGATTTTAAACACAGGAAATAATACTTCCTAATTAAATGGACAAGGATGAGTAGCAAATACTTTCATTTTCCCCAAATGCTACCACGATGATTCTTTAGCAGTCTCTAAAAATTTGTGATAGAAGTGTGTGTGTGTTTGTGTGTGAATGAAAGATCTGATTTGTTTTTAAATAATTCCGAAATTTAATGTATACTAATTTTATGTAAAATTTTAAAAATGTATTACAAATTGAATAGAAAATATTTCTATGAAGCAATTTATTGAAAAATTTTATTTCTTTCCCTATACGAGCATGCTTTTGTACTTCGATATTTATGAATTTGCAACTAGAAGTATGTATTCTTCATAAATGCACTGAATTGAAGCTGTTTGTCTAGTATTTTTTTTTAAATAAATTTTGTTCAGGAATGTTCAGCTTGGGAGATTTTCATCTATATGGTATTTGTTCTCCTTTTAGATCCTTTTGGGAGCTTTACAATAGAGAGAAGGGCCTGTATTTTTAGACATGCAAGCCTCAATAAATATTTTTTGGAAATGGTTATATGTCCAAGACATGTGGAAAATAAAGCATGTTGATCTTTGATTTGGAAAGAGGAGGATAATATCGATGCTTCCCCCGACCCTCGTTTTTTTAAAAGAAAAGCATCGCATGACGTTCCTGCCTGTCAGGTTCCTCAGTATCTAACGCAGCAACACCTCATTCCCGTCGAACCCTGAGCAGCGTAATTACACTAAGTGTCAGTTTTACATATTCTAGGCTGGTTGTATATTTTAAAAGTTGTAAGTGGAGAGCAGGTAGTCACAAAATCACATGTGGGCTCTCTTGTTCCTCTTCAGTTCTAAGCAGTGCATGCACTTTTCTCTAGGGAGAAAGATTGTTTTTATTTGCTAACATTTTGGGACTCTCTAGGACTGTGAGAAGCTAATTCCAAAGGATCGAGAGGCCCCTGATAGAGTCTTAGCCAGAAGTTTCCTAAGATTATTTTCCTAGACAAAACCCAAGCAAAAATTTAATTTTTGCACATACCTTCCATTCAACCCATCCCATCCACTCCTCCACATTCTTTCTCATTCATTCTCTGTCTCTCTGTTTCTCTCTTTCTCGCCCACTTTTATTTCACTCGATGGGAGACATGAGCAGAGTTGTACTTCCCCGTAGGGTAAATGGAAGCTGAGAGATCAACATCCCGTCACAGAAGGGCCGTGTCACCTTAGCCAGGTGCCTGGGCTTTCTGAGGCTCTGCCTAGCCATCAACATATCTGCTCTCATCCTCATGGAGATTTGGCCACAATTTATGAAATAAATTTCTGAAAAGTTTTGTTATGACTCCAATAACAAAAGGCTCTATGTAAAAAGAAAGTAACATGTGCTTATCTAGAACTGTCAAAGCATTTCTTCTTTGGCCAGTAAAATAATCATAATTAATGATCATCTATGCATTTTCCCTATAAAGTCTTTATATCACTCTTTTAAAGGAAAAACTCAGGGGGGACTAAATGTTCTTTTCTATTTTAGCAAATAATGCTAATGTTCTTTTTTTATGATTATATATATAAATGTATTCACACCTATATTGCTCCTATATATGTATAGAATGTATGAATAATATGTTGTACATTTTTCTTGCTTTAATATTTCTGCATGTGTTAAAAATTTAACAAAGTAAAATTTAAGCTTTCTTATAAGCATTAGTTTTTTAATATATACATTTCCTCCAATTAAAGTGGTGCTTCGAGGTAATACTTTCTCTTGCTTTCTGCTTTTTAGATTGAGTATTACTTAATGAGAGGCTGCAGTAATACATGTTTTTCAAAACCCATGTAATTTAAAATTTTTAGAGAGTTACTTTAATAGAACCTGGCTAAGACCTCTCTGTATCGTTATGCCCAGATTTTTAGATTATCCAGTTGAAATTCTTAAAGGTAAGGTAAAATCCTTTAGATTTTTTGTTTTACTTTTTTTTTTTTTTTTTTTACCTATCTTTATGTGAAAAAAATGTGTCAGTAAGCAAGTATTATCCTCACAAAATGAGATTTTTAGGGGAGTACCATGATAGAAGCTTGTCACATCACCTAAGTTCTTCAGTGTAGACTCATAAAAGATTATGTTATTTGTTTGCGTATTTGTTTGTCTTTTCCTCTGAAAGATAATTATTGAAGCATTGAGAACATTTTATATTTCGAGTTTGCGATTGTGCCTTGCAAGCCTGAGACTAATGAGACCAAGTTCTCACCCCAACTCTGAACTTGCTGACTTATCTGATTTAAAATCTGAGCATTTGAACATTGGTGAGTTATTTTAAATAATGATTCTTTCTGTTGTTGCTGCTGCTTCATAAAGAGTGATTTTTTTTTAATACAACAAAGACAATGCCTTGGATCTGATGTAGGAGAAAAGGCATGATGGGTCTGGCCGACATCTATGGCATGTATATTTATTTAACGGCTTGCTATAATGCATATTATTAATGATGACAATCATGAACTTGCATGCATTGTTTATTTTGTAAATACACATAATGGAGCTTTCAAAAAAGGAGATCAGCTGCCCCTTGGAACGATGGCCGTCTGCTGTGGAAGTAACTACTCAGGGACCCCTTGTGACTTGGGTTCCTGACCCAGTCCATTTCACTATTTATGCTCGTGGAGCATCTTGTTAAGTCCATCTATAATTTCCTTGCTTGAGCATCTAAAATGAACCACAGGTCTATGTTACATCTATATGGTAGATTAGATTTGAATGCCTATAAGCGGATTTGAACATCGACAGCACCTGTAAAACTAAATATGCATTAAATGCCATTAGGTTGTGGTCAAGAAATGCAAAAAGGATTCCAGGGTTCCTGTGAGTTAGAGGACACCCTTGAGACTGGACATAGGTAATTTGATTAACGTGTGCCTCTAATCTACTCCGTTTTGACTCCGAAGAACAGAAATGGAATGGGCAAAAACTCTTCTCTATGTGAGACCTGAGGCATCTCAGTTTATTTCAGGACTTTTAATTCTTATTTTATAGTTTTACACCAACTCACAAAACTTCTACTGGACATTTGGGGCTGCATGTTGGCTTTTCCTCTCTCTCTCTCCCCATATCTAAATTATTTGGTTTTAGTGCAAACAAAAGGAGTAGAATTAAAAGAGGTCCAATCAGAGGGGCACGCCTATTCATGCATTAACTGCGGATTTATTTGTGTGTTACCTGAACCCTGGGACAGCGACCCTGCCTCGCATTTATTTTTCCCTCTGACTGAGAGTCCGAGAATCCCAGGAAAACATTTGAATGAAAGGAGAAAATGTTTGTTTTTGTAAATTTTACAAGCCCTGTCTGGCTGTAACAGACCTTAAAAGGACATCCTACATAGCGCAGAGACTCTACATATTACATCTACTTTAAATATTGTTGGGTGTCTCAGGCCTTTGAGGAGGGGTTTGATGCTGTCTTTTGTTGCAGGACAACTAGTGTATTCTGTGATTCACGATAGTTGCCAGTTCAAAGGATACAGCCTTACTTAGGGTTTCTTTTCTTTCTTTTCTTCTCCCCTCCCCCACCTCCACATTCTGGTTTTTGCTGGGGGGCTTTAGTTTAAAACATTCGCACCGAACTCCCAGTCTTTCTTCTTTCAGGACAAAACAAGCCCTTTATGATAATAATTACAAAATTCACGGTACGGTTTGTAAATTGAACGTGCAGGAAAATATACTGGCTAGTATCACAACCTTTTTTCCTAAATCAGGTAAATAACTCAACTTTGTATTGGTGGAATGGAAAGTATTTATAGCTATTAATTACCATCAAGCTAATTTAAAGTATCCTTTATTAATTTTCTTTCGGTTTTACAATTTTCAAGAGTAATTGCAGCCACCTCCATGCACAGCCTTCCCATAATATTCTTAATTATATTAAATATCTATCCCCACCCAGTTTAAGTAGCATTTTAATAAGTATCCTTTATTCAGAGAATTTGAAAAGGCTTTTCTTTATTCAAACTGAACATCAGATTTGAAAGCGAAGAAATCAGAGACACAGGAACGAAAGCAGGCCTTCGCTACTTCTCAGGCAGTGATTTCGGGTAGGTGACTCTGTGTTTTGTTGAGAAATGGACTGGATGGGATATTGACAGTTTCCTATCAATAGCTGGACCCTGGAGGCCTGGCTGTTTGGGCCTACACTGATTGACTACTCCTTAATAGACATATAATTGTTGACAAATACCTTCCAATAGACTTTGGCAGCGCCCAGGCAGACAAAGGAGATTTCAGGATGATAGGGACCAGAGCTGAGCCATTTGGTGAAGGCGGTACCTTACAGAGGAAAGGATTTTTGCTCATCGTGAACCTCCTAACAGAAACCGGGTCAAGGCATCTCTGTGGCCAAGCCTGGGCAATCCTGCCAAAATCGAGAAATTAAAAAGACTCATTGTTTCTGTGTATCAAGGAGTTTGCTGGGGAGGGATGAACCCAGTCTCCGTTTTGTTCATCTTGGTATCAAATACATTGCCTTGCCCATGGTAAAAAAAAATTATATGTGTGTGTGTGTGTGTGTGTGTGTGTATAAAGAGGAGTGTGTGTGTATAAAGTTTGATATCTAGAATATTTTTTAGCTTGTTTATGGCATTATAAAACCTATCAACCTGATGCTTCCAGAAACACAATAGGCTATTCAGATAATTTCAAAGAGTCTTGGATGATAATAAGAACATGGAAAAAAAAATTCGAATGTGGACATCAGCCCCATGTACAATTAAAATATCAGAGGAGCTTGAGGAGCTGTCCCTATAAGGCGAATGAATCCAAGAGCATTTGGGAACCTCGATCTCAGCCTCAGCGGCTTGTCTGGCCAAGCCTGCCTTCCCAGATCAATGCCTGGCTGAGAAATAGCTCTTGAAAGTGTGCCTTGCAGGATGCATTCCCTCGGCCCGTTCGGTTTCAGTAAATCTCCCTCCTCCGGGGCTCACTCTCAACTGCGGGAGGCCACAATTGCTTTCAGCATATGACAGGAGCCTGCTGACAATGGGACTAGGTGATCTTATTTAGATCTGCAAGCCAGTGTAAGCTAATAAAGTAAAATAAAATAAAATGTAAACAATGTTAAAACGCAACCTCAGCCTTGTCATTGGCATATAACGCCAGACAGAGCGGTGGATCCAGCCAGGCCTAATGCAATCAGCGAGACAGGTTCCCTCGTAGAGTCCTGTAAAGACATCGAGGTGACAGGGCAGACTGCCTCCTGACATCCCGCGTGAAAGTGAACCAGCTCGTGCCCAAAAGACCCTGAGTCCTGCCTTTGATTTTTATTGATCGATTACGCAGATTAAATCCCACATCACACAGCAAGCAAGGCGAAACCCAAGCTTTCTATGTCAACTTCTAGGAATCCCGGTGAAGCCCTTTCTGAATCACCTTTTTATGCATGAAGGAGAGCTGGAGTGCACGTGTGTTTCAGGGAGATGTACAAAGTGGGCAAGCAGATATGTAGGTCTGATAGCTCCCAGGCTTTGTGGCAGAAGGATGAGCCAGATAAGAATGTCGTACTCGTTACCTGTCGTCAAATTCAAACCCATAGTTAGGATTCATTTGGGGAAAAAAAAGATTATTTTTTGAAGTTGCTTCTTTGCAATCTATAAGCATTCCTAAACAGGCAGGCTTCTGCAAACAGCTGCCTCAAAATGTTTTGTGTGTGTGTGTGTGTGTGTGAGTGTGTGTGTGTGTGTCCATTAATTCAGAATTACTCCAATTACAAGCTTTTGATGCTCTGAAACCCTCTCTCTAACCCAAAAGAGATGGAGAGCCCTCGGACCGTCCAATCAGATCATTTTCCCTGCCGCCTGCAGCAGATGTAAGCAATTTACTTTTTTATTTCTGCATATTCAGTGTGAGCGGAGCTGTTGGGGACCTTTCACCCCAGAGCCTGCAGGATTCTAACCCTATCAAATTAAAGCATTTTGCTCACTTATTCCCAAACGCTTTGCTGGTGCTAAGCAGACATCCCGCTGCATAGCAATGGCGGGTGTTCGTGTCCACTCATAGCCCCAGCCTAATCAGAGATTATTAAGGAAAATATACAGTGCTTTAATTTGATGAGATTGGTTATAGGTAGTGCAGTTAAAGGTCACACTCCTGCGTGTGTCTCCCTCCGTCTCTGTAATATTTTCTTCTCGCTTGACAATCCTGAGCTGCAAACAATAGGCCAAGGCGACACATTTATTTTTGACATGCTGTGATGGGCTCAATAGGGATAAAGATGAATTATTTAAAGATTGCATAAACAAACATCCTGGGCCAGGTTTTGGTTACATCTTTCCCTTTGTGTTCTGTGTATGCTGTTGCCTTAAAAGAACATGTTCAAGAAATGTGCCTCCTTTGGGCAAGAACGCATTTAGATGGAGGGCCCAGATAGGCTGCTGCCAGATGGCTGGGTCGGCTTCCTGACTCCTGTTGCTGGCTGGCCGGGGAGCGCTGGCGGCTCCCAGCTCCCAGCTCCCAGCGAAAGGTGCCTCTGAGGAACTGATTTGCTCTTCTGACCCTGGAAACTTCTCCACCTGCTGTGAACTAATTGAGCTGGCCTGCTTGCATCCATGGGAGTGTTGGGGCCACTGGGGCCCGTGGAAGCTGTTTATTTGCATCCGGTGGATCACCGGGAAGTAGCCGGGGTGATGGGAGGTGGCTGAGTGGTTCCCTGGCAGGGCGAGAGAATTACCTGGCTCCCTCTGCTCATTTGAGGGTTGACTTTCGTCCCAAGTTTTCTTTCTTTCCCAGGGAGGCCCTTTCTGACTGCAGTGCATCCAGGCCTTGGGGCTGTACAGGCAAAGACGAGAGCCTGGTTATTTGTGGTGCTTAGGCATTTTTCCCAGTCTCAGTTTTTCTACTTCAGATGCACTGTGGAAGGCACAGGGAAAGGCCTGGGAAGGAACAAGGGCAACTTCTAATCTTCTGTCCAACTTAATGGTTTCTGTGTATGTGTCCATGTAATAGACCAACTGCAGGCTGATTTACCTAGAAATTTACATGAAAATTGCTTTATGCAGCTGTATGTAAAAATTCAAGCCGCACAGTTTCACTGTACCATGCAGGTCAAGGCGAAGCCTGGGGGTATTGTAGCCGAAAACAATTTGTTTTCATTCATGGGATGCAGGGGAGGGAGGCGGCAGGGTGGGGAGCCAGAGGAGGACACTGTGGGGGCTCTTCAGGACAGCACTTGTGTTTGAGGGAGCAGCCAGGGCGGAGGGGTGGGCTGCTCCTCCCTCTCCTCCCCGAGCGTGCTCCCTTACTGACATCTGTCTTTAATGCCTTTTTTCCCCTGGAACCTTTAATATTTTAAAGGAAAATGATGCCCGATTTGTTGTCCTAGTCCCAAACTATATTACCTAATGACCACACTAAATTATTTGAAAGGCTCCACTACTCAAATTGGGAAATACAAAATAAGACTCCTTAAGAAATCGTTGCCGTGTGCTCTTTGAGATCAGTTGAAAAATTCCACAAAATCTTCTCTCCGTATGTTGTTTTGTTTTCAGTTTTCATACACTTAGAATGTGATAATGTGTAGGTAAGAGAGAACTATTAATAATAATAGAATAATTATAATATTAAAGTAGAGGACTTTGGAGCAATTTCTCTTTTAGGAGCTTAGGGTGAAGGTGGAGGGGTGTGTGTGTGTGCGCGCAGCTTCCCGAGTCTGGCTCAGGTCTGGAGGATGTCCCCTCGGTCCCCTCTCTGCATTCCTAATGTAAGAGCCACAAGAAGCCCAGGGAGCTCTGTGTCTGTTCTTCAGGAGTCCTTACTGCATTTACAGTTGAGCATGCAACGTGTTTCCCGCTGTGTACACTTGGCCCTGAAAAGGCAGCTCCGGAGTCCGCAGATCAGAGACCCTGTCAAAATCTCCGCAAAGATACAGGGCTGCCGCGGCGTGGGAAAAAGATTCTGCCTTTTCTCTGAGTGTGGGCCTGGAAGTGAACTCCTCCCCAGGTTTCTAAAAAGAGATGTCATGAGCTAAAAATGCCAAAGCAACTTCTTAGTTTTGGTTAATGCTTTATAAATGTGTTTATGCGTGCCTATATCTGCACTGATCAAAAATTTTTATCATTGCTTTGTGCTATTAAAATGTCTCCATAAAGACAGTTAATGTGATGCCTCTATTTCCTATAGTTACAAGGCCAAGTGAATATCTTGATTTAGATCAATTTGTTGTAGCTGGGTGAGATCTAGGTAGTTCTGAGAATGCCTTAGAGCTGGGTGGTTCAGATGGCTGGGTGAGGGTGACGCTCCCCACTGGGACCAGTGGCACCAACTTTGTTCCTTTGTCTTCTTGATGATGCCATCTCACTACTTTTTCCTTTTCTTTCTGTTGCTTCTCGTTTTAAAACTTTTATTCCTATAAACATTACATTTTGAAAATTGAAATATTACTTTAAATTGTCCTCAGACTGATGTCATTATAGTATCACCATCAGTCTTGGAAAGAGGGTTTATTATTGGGTTTTAATAGCTGCTGCATTGTTACAGAAGCTGCATTTTCCACCATGGTTTTTTTTTACATGAGTTTCACATGATCAAGCCCCTTCAGCTGTCGCTTACATCAGTGATAGTGTCATGGTATCAAACATAACCTGGTGATCAGGAGAAACTGCATAGAGAAGTTCACTGAGATTTAATGAATAATAATAATAATACAAAAAACCCAAACAGGTTACTTCAGAGGATTTCTAATAAAAATATTTGAGATACTGCTGGATGTTTTATTGTCTATGTAGAATATATGTTGCACCTAGTTTCAAGTAGATAATTTCACCTCCTTCGACCCTGCAAAGAAAAAAAGTTCCAAACAAACTGTGTTTGGAATTTAAATGTTAGAATATGCTTCAGTCTAATCCAATGTGACACGATTAAGTAACTACCATCTTTCTGTTGTAGTGAAATGTTTCCCTAGTGTGTTCTTGTGATTCTTTCCTTTTATGAATCAAGTTACTTTTGAAAGACCAGAAACCTAAAGATGATGATTTTCATGCTGAGATGCTCTGCATGTAATTCTAAGGAAGGTCACTAGGTGGGAGTGGTGCTAAGGAGGGTAGTTTAGGTTTCCTAGATGAACTACAGTGGCGTTCACAGATAGTGACTTCCATCCGTGAATATGGCTTCCCACAACATAGAGCTGTTTATTAAAGCAACAATACAAATATTCTGCTCATCACAAATTACTAGTGTTTGTATCTGAAACTAAAGAGAAGTACAATTTGAGAAGAAGAAAAAGAAAGAAAATCATCTAGGTAGATATCAATGCCAATCCAAACTACTTAAGGTATCTTAATTGCTAATTATTTAGTCCAGGTAGGCTTATGGTAGCATCAGAGATAAGCATCAGAAAATCCATTCAAGCACAATTTCTTTACCCTGCTAATAAAAAAAAAACTAGCTTTTGTAGGCATCCGTTAACAAATCAAAAGAAAAAACAAAACAGAATTATATTCTAAGCCATAAAAAAGAACCTCCCAAAATTCCAAAAATTTACATGGGTGAAAAATAATAAATTTTAAGTCAACCTATTTAGAGATTTTAATGTAACTATTTTAAATATCTATTAGGTCTAGAAATAAATAAATAAAATTATTTTAAAATAAAAATTTAATACAACTAATAAAAGATACTGGATGCTTCCAAAACTGTAGTAAAAAGTAAATTCATAGCATTATTAAATAAGACAAAATTAAAAGAAATTAGTTAATCATTCAATTCAAGAAAGTATCAAAAAGCTATAAGTATAAAGAAGAAATATTAGTAGAGAGTAGGTAAGTAAATGGAGAGGTAAATCTAAGACACTATTTTTATAAGGAAAACAATTTTAAGCCATACCTCAAGAATTCTCCTCAGGATAATAAAAAGGCTAGCAACAATAAACAAAATTGGAATTGAAATGGTGTAACAATAAAGGTGAAGGAGATAGGAATTAAAGGGCCTCTCTCTAAATCTATGCTAAAATATTGAAGCACTCAGTATAGTAAATGATTTTTCAGAAAATATAAAATACTTCCATTAATTCCAGAAGAACAAATAAGCTAAATGTGCTAATATCATAAAAAAGCATAAATAAATACTGTCACATGTAAAAAAAAGGCCAGAAGGCAAATAAATTGAATCAAACAATATTTAAAAGAACACAATATAGACCTTATCCCAGGAATGCAAAAGGAATCCAATCAATTTCACATGCAATTGTTTTAGAAAACTGGGAATATACATCTTAAATGAATAATAAACATGAACTTATCAACAACGCATCCCATGTACTCACATGAGAATCAAAAATAAGATGTATATACTAATGATGTTCTATATAGTATAAAGCATGTCGTAAAAATGAAACAATCAAAAGATAAAATAACTCGAAATAATATTTAGAAAAAGATATTGACATTAACAAGAGATTTCATTAAGGTGGCTGAATAACAAATAAGTGTAAAACTCTCATATGTTTCCTATGTACTGTATAAGCAATAAATATTTAGAAATATAATGGAAACATCTAATTCAGAGGAGAGAATTAATTGAGGGACATATGAAGCCCTAAGTAAATGAGGAGGTATTTTTAAAAGAGAGCATTGCAGTTCCATGCTGATTTATTTGCAGTTTTAACAAAGTCATCAAAACCCCAGCAGTATTATTTTGGCATTTCTTTATGTGATTAGAAAGTTCATTGGCTGAATGAAGAGTTGGAATAACCCAACACACTGAGAAAAGAACAATTAAGGAGGACTTGCCTTAGTAAATGTTAATAATAATAATAAAAAACCCTGGAAGTGATTTATAAAGCACATTGGTTAGAGAATCAACAGAATAGATCAATGGAAAACAATAAAGCATCTTGAGATAGACCCCAACGCAGATGCATTCATTTAGCAAATGTTTATTTAAGGTGGCATCACAAAATTAGTGAGTTTTTTTTCAAAAAAATGGAAATAAGACAGATGGTGTTGAAAAAAAAGGTAAGATTACATCAACATATCAGATCAACAGCCCTGGAGGAGGGAGGGGTTGTCCTCAAGTGGCATCAGGCAAAGGACGCAGCCCACCTATGCTTGAGTTTATGGCAGAATACTTCACCTTGGTAATTGCCTCGGACGTAGGAGTCCAGCCTTCCCTGGCTACTGTTATACCCTGAATTCCCATCATCCCCAGACTCTTTTGTGTATCCCTCAAATAGACCCAGTCCACCACTCTCCTTCCTTCCTTCAACCTTTTCTAATTTTTCTAATTCTGCAGTCTTGATTACCAGATCAGGGATCAACAAGTACTCCAATACATGTCCGACTTCTTGTAGAACATTCCTTAGGATGTGGAACATTCTGCTAAGAAGCCTGGCTATTACCCGAGGACAGCTCTACCTTTCAGGTCTTCAGCGGAGGCTATTTTTCACTTCAAGTCTCATATTTCAGGGTCCGGAGATAGAGTGTTTTCACCACCCATTCTGCACCATTTCCTCTTCTTGCCAGATAAACAGCACAGCCTTTAGAAGTAGTGACATTCTGCAGTACATCTGCTGTCATTCCTACATCCTAGGTACTCCACTGCAGACTGTAGCTTCTGGTTCATGGCTTTACTTCCATCTGTGATTCTGTTACCATTTTTGGCAACTTCACCATCCTCATGGGTGATGCATCCAACACACATGTGGTCACTTGTTTTCTTGGTCTCATCCTTGCAGGTGAATTTTACTTTTGCTCTGCTTCAACCATGCGCTCTGAGGTTCACATCCTGCACCTTCCTCCGTCTCCTGAAATCTTAACCTTACTCTGCTACCCCAACCCTATCATGCTTGATCATATGGAGAAGTATTTTCTCTCTGTCCTTATTCCCTCTTCTGACTTCTCTTCCTCCATTTGCTTTTCCTTCCTCCTCAAACCTTCCCCCTCCCCTCATTCTCATTAAATGACCTTGCCTCATGTTTCCCATCACATCTGTAATGCTATCTGCATCTTCTTCCCTCCTCTTTTCCCTCTTTTATTGGAAAATGGAAAAAGCAACTACTTATGTTTTGGATTCCATCACCTCTTGCCTTCTCCAGGACTTTATTTTTTTTTCATTTTCATTCTTCCTTTATCACCAATTTACCCCTCATTGCTGGATCATACCCCTTGGCATGAAAACCTGTTGTAAAATCTATTGTTAAGAAAAAAGTAAAACCTAAGCCTCTTTTGCCTTAAATACCCTTCCAGATAGTCTCTGTACCCATTTACCGCCAAAATGCCCTATAGAATGCTCTGCACTCACTGCCCCTGCTCCTTCCCTCCATCCCCCAACCAGCTATAAAGGGGAATCAAGGTCTGTCCTCACTGCTTCATAGAGGAGGTTCTCAGAGACCCAAAGGAGCCCCAAGCTACTCAACTGAAATCATTTTGAAATGTCCTGCTCTCTTGTCTTTCTAATTTTTCTTCTGTCTCACTGGATTCACCTGCCTACTTAGCACTGACCACTACTAGGATTCTGATAGGACACGACCAAAATGAAACTTATGCTCCTGCAAATATTCCAAGTAGTCCTTCTCCCAACTTTTTTCTGCCCAGTGCATCCCATGACAGTAAGTCTACCCTCTTACATGGAAATCCTGGCAGTGGTCCTGAGTTCTTCCTTCCTTCCATCTGTCCAGTTCTCTCCATCTATGCTGCCTCCCACCCCAAGTGGAGGCCAGCATCATCCTTGCCTGGTTGGACTCACCTAACTAGACTCCCATCTCCCCTCATCCTCCTACAACTCATCTCCACACACAGCAAGGAGTTCTTAATCATAGAGCATACCACTCCATTCATCTTGTTTAAAGACCTCTTAAGAGCCTTTAGTAAAATTTAAATCCTTTGCTATGGTCTTCAAGCCCATGATGTAGCTTTTATCTTCCTCTCCCAAACTCTGTAAACTTTTGAAGGTTTTCTCTGCTTCAGGGCCTTTGCGCATGCTATGTCTTATGCCCAGTCTCTCAGCCTTTTGCATGCCTGACTCATTCCTATCATTTAGATCTCTTGGTCAGGTATTCCTTTTGCAGAAAAGGCTTTCTTCCCTGCCCTTCCCATCTAATTTACTATCAAACCCTGCTTTCAACCCACCCCTGTGCTCTGCCATATTACCCATGTCACTTGGCTCCCATCACAATCCGAAATATTCTTCATTTCCCTTTCTTGGAATAAACACTGCAGGAATAACCAGAATTGTGGGAATAGATTTATGTTCAAGGTTATTTATGTGTGGTATTTCAAAATAGCAAAAAATTAGAATCAACATAAACATTGAAAAATAAATGTAAGTCTCAGTAAATTATAGTACCTCCTGAGGACAAAGCATTAATTAGTACCAAGAAATTAAAATGTATTTTTCAGGAATGGGTGTTGACTTATTGATGGTTATTTAGATTTTTTTTTTAGTTTTCTGCACTACAAACAATGCTATATTGAACATTCATATATATATTCATTTATATCTTACTACATACTTACCTACTTACACATACATGGATATAATCACTGATGATTTTATTTTTGTAGGATGGATTCACAAGCATGGAAATAAATACCGTATCAAATAGTAGGGCCTTTAAAATTTTAACACTTCACACTACCTATTTCACCATAGTGTTGCCAACATTTATTGTTTTTATCTTTTTAATTTTTTCCAATCTCTTAGAGCTGGAAATGGAATTTTACTGTTAAATTTTCAGTTCCCTGACTATCAGTGAATGTCAATAATTTAAAAATCCTGTCTCCTAAAATTCCTTCCTAGTGTTTTATTTTTTTCTTCTGCATGCAAGAGTAGGGTTGGGGAAGGTAGAGAGAGAGGCTTCCAAATTGGCCCAATAACAACCTCACTAACTGAAGTTATTTACTCATCATTATTTTCATAATAGCTAAAATCTGCATAACAATTTTCTGTTTGTAAAATACTTTCATATCCATCATCAAATTTAATATGTGGTACCAACCATGTGCAAGACGGTCTGTAAAGCACAAAAGTAGCTCATTATGCATAAATATAAAGTGCTTTTTACTACTCCGAAGATTGCCAAGAGAGAATGTTCTCTTATTCCCCACTGCTTTCTTCAATACTGAATTGGGAGGAGCCATGAGCTGTAGACATTAATTCTTATGTTTGTGGTCCTGTTTCATCCTCAATCTTTCATCACCGAATATCTTAAAGATGTTCATTCTTGATACCAAGTGCTGTTTGGGGATGCATTTACATTCTCTGTGTGTGTCCCAGGGCTTGCAAAATGCATAATGTCTCAAAATGACAATTTCATACTCATTTTAAGGCTCTGTCTCAAAATGTTGCCAGTCTGGGACTGTGCAGAGAGAGAAGGGGAACAGTCCACACACGGGAGAGAAGAGAGCTCTGTTTAAAGGGGTCTTGCTCACTGTGGCACAGCTGATACCACATGGAAAATCTGCCGTGTACCCGTCATTCCCACCAAATGACCAGGGCATGTTTTGGCATTACAAGAGCCATCCACAAGGTCAAATTAAGAGAGGATCGGCTCTCTGGGTCTAGTTTAAGGAGAAAAGAGCCTTCTGCAGACAAAACCGACTCTGAAAAGACTCCGCAGGACACAACATCTGAAGGTATTTGCCACAGTCTTGATATTGAAAGTCAAATAGCTCCCATTCAGGAGCAAAGCCCATCTTCCCTTTTATGTCCTCAGTGTTTATTGACAAAAGCAAAATTGAAAATGGTAAAGAGGAATTGTTCTGCTGTGGCTTTCAAACCGAGGAGGCACTGGCTGTACAGACAGGCTGTAATGATCCACCCCTCTGGGGAGAGATTGTGGACAGATCAATAAAACACAGACATTGATACGAAAAAGGCACCTGGTACTCCTTCCTCACTCCCTCGTCCTTTTTCCTGTGGGCACTGGGAGATGTTGAGTTTTGGGGATGTTGTCAAGAGTTAGGGCCAATACAACACATGGTGGCTTCTCCTTCCCCTGCCAGCCCCACCATCCAAGTCGTAAATGGGGGATGGCTGCACTAGAGAATAGGGGAAACAAGTGGCCATTAGGGCCACCGTGTCTATGTGAACTAAAATAAAATCTTAAGCCCCTCAGCTGACTGAATGGTCCATCTTGGCCACGGCGATCCCAGAAACCTTAAAGCTGAGTTGCTGGCCATGAGGAGAAAGGAGGTCAGACACACCCCATTCTGCCTCCTCCCTTTTGGAGTTACATTTTGTAAGAATAAGACACTAAATCATCAACAGGAAAGCCATGCAAGACAAAGGTGAAACCACACCTGCAGGCCATTCAATTTACTTAAGAGATCACTTGAGTCTTAGTATATGTTCAGTGGCTTGTCTCTGATTAAAAAGTGTCCTTATTTTAACTTAAAACATTCCAGCATTTAGGCAAAACTTCATTTCTTTAACCACTTACAAATTAAAGAATCTTTAGACCCACCTATGATTTGCAAAGCCTTTTATCTATCCCCTTCAAAATGTCCCGCCTTTTTGGGCCAAACCCATGTATACCTTCCACATATTAATTTATGATTTTACATGCAATTCCTGTCCCCATAAATGTATAAAACCTAGCTGTAATCTGGCTACTTTGGGCACATTTTCTCAAGACCTCTTGAGGTCATGTTTCTCCAGGCTGAGGTCACACACACTCAGCTCAGAATAAACCGCTTTAAATTATTTTATAGCATTTGGGTTTTTTTCTGTTAACATCTCCCAAGTCCAGAAGGTGCAATTTTCCTGGGCCACAATATTAACAACACCCCTAGGAGTTGTGTAACACCCTATGGCCTGGATTCCTGAGTGACTTTTTCTTGTATCATTTAATGTCAGTCATAATTCTATTGGTCACCCTGTTCTACTCCGGAAGTACCATCGTCTTTGGTGACAGTGCGGAGCATTCCTCCATGGCTGCTCTGGCCCTGCTGTTGCTGCCACACCAACCCATGGTGAAGGAGAGACTCTTCACTTCAAACCATTTTACATTCCATTCAGGCTTCATCAGCAATGAAAACTTAACGGAGGGAAATTAGATCTCCACAATCCCATCTTAGAATATGGAAAAGCATGAGGACATTTGTAGCACTTTGAAGACTTTTAAAATTCCCAGTGTCAGACTTTGCTGTGCCACATGGAAATACTTTACATTTGCATGCCTGCACATTTTATCCTGTGAACTTTATCTTATCTGCTAAATAAGTTGTTCAGTGACTTTAAATAACTACTGAATTAAAAAATCTATAAGGTTACCCCAGGTTCAGGTAGTCATTTGCATTGAGGCAGCAGAGAGAGGCCAGGCTAGGATGAACTACTTAGGAACTAAACTCACAGGGGCTTCCCTCCTATGAGGATGAGCCAGCCCTATGTGACGTCCTCCTTGCAAAAGGGTGGTGACTCTGGCTGGCCTGATCTTTTAACAGATACTTTTATAGCCCTTGTTTCAATCATCCAAATGAATTAAAAAAAAATACAGTCATTTGAACTAGGTGGGTATTTCCCATTTATTATTCAGGTTTCAAGATCCATTTCTTGTTAAGAATAATGCAACCCCTGTCAGAGGCAGCCTGGAGGATGTGCAGACCTGACTTGGAATCCTAGGTCTAACATAACCAGGCTGTGGAACCTAGGCAACTTAATTAATATTTTTGATCCACATTTTCCACTCCAGTAATGTGAGAATAATGGGACTTAACTCAAGGGGTTGTTCTGTGATATTAGGTATACTACTCTGTACAAGAATACCTACACAGTTTCTGGTTTACTCTAAGTGCTCAGTGGAGACCTATTAAACCTGACTCTGGCTAGTGACTAAAGATTCAGGAGGAAGTAGCATTTGGTGAGTGCAAAGGGCCTGGGGTCATGTACAATTAACTGTTCCATTATTCCTCAGTCGTTCTCAATGCCGTTCAACCAATGTGCCCAACCTCACTCTTCTAGTTCTAATGATACAACCCATTTTAGATATTTATTTTTATTCTTCACGACTGGCTTTCCACAAATATTTATTAGATTCCTGCTATGTTCTATGTGATCAAGGCAGTTGAAGGTAGAGAAGATTTAGAAATGGATTAGTAATGGAGTGTGCCTTGAAGAAGTCCCATTAAATGGGTTATCTGGGAATACAAATGTTGCACGTTGGTAAGGGGGCTTGTGTTGCTGATGGTGATGGGGGGTGGTGGAGGGTAGAAGTGAGTGTCAGATTCCTTGGGCCACATCTTTCCAAAGATAAAGCCAAATGTTTCTTATTCATCTTTACATTGCCAGCATCTAGTATAGAGGTCTATGAGAATCCAAGTCGAATCAGAGTGCATCAGTGAATAACCTCTGCCCAGCAACTGCTAGATTTTACCACAGTGCTACACTCACACCCACTCAAACCTTTCTCATTTGAGTCCCTTTGAAGAGCTGCTTGCTTCCATCCTGTTCTTTAAAGAGGTTCTTTCATAAATGAAAAGCACTACAAAGCAAAAATTAACATACAATACATGCTAAAATGTTACTGCAATGGTAAAGATCTCAAATCCAACCACTGTAATAGGAAAGCTAGAGAGGTGGTTAAGGAAGAGGAGCAGGAGGCAGAGAGGGGTGCTCTGACAGAGGTTTGAAGAAGCCGTCCATGCCAGAGATTCCTTCCAAGAGCAACCTCAGGCCAACTTAGCTACTACGGAGGAAGCATTCCAGAGCTAAACTCAACTCAGAGCATGAGATGGATGTGTTAAGAATCAGTGAAGAAATTCTTTTTCTCTCTGCTCCTGTCTTTGATAACACGGAGAAAGCTTGCTGGTCATTATTCTCATCCAAAGATGCTCCCAGGAAACACAATGAAATGTGAATTCCCATCCTGAGGGCATCCGCATCCAGTATCCCTTTGTTCCATTTACTGAGCAATGTCTGAGCAAGGAAACTCCTGGAAAGCCTCAGGACTCCACTGTGGGCTTCCTGCCCTTGAACCCTGAAGACTGCTTGCTTTTCTGAGATGGGAGGAAGAAGGAGTTGCTGCGTAGTAACTTTAATTTCACTCAATATACCTCAAACACACAGTTCTTCATGTCCCGATGCTCCTCACTGTGTTAGGCATCAGAAATGTATCATTATTTGAGCTCTCCTCATTTGGGGATGACCCATGGTTTTGATCATCTGAAACTTCTTTTTTTAAGACAACTAGTGAATGATGTTAGCCCAAATAGTACCCTTTGTGAGTGTTTTGCTGTTTATAAAATGTTTTCAAATGCATGATCTTACTTGAGTTTCAACAATCTTTTGAGGCAGGTGGTGAGGGATTGTCATCCTTATTTTATTGCTAAAGAAACAGTTGCTTGCAGAAGTCATTTGATTCACCCAACCAAAATCCGTTGTCTAGTAGGAATGGAGTTGGGGAATAAACCCAGGTTATCTGACTATAATTTCTATTTGAATAAACTCTATCACATATAAAATTAGTCCTTTTCCTGTAGGGATGCTGAGCAGAAAGAATTAACCATGACTGAAAATATGAATTTTGAGCAGAACTTTTCCAGGACTGTTGAATATTGATTTGTCTCTCAACATCTCCTTCTAAAAGTTGCCCAGATATTTTCTGACTCTAATTTCCCCAAAATGCCCCACAGCAAACAGATTAGTCAACCAACAGTTCCATACTGTTAATTATGTTCTCCTGGGAAATATTAAGAAACTAAGAGCTCAGTGCGGAGGGAGCGATGGGAGGTGGGTGCTGACCTCCTGCTCCGCCTTGTGGCTGGGAGCAGGTTAACGCTCGCCTTTGCCAGATGAAACAGGGCTCCTTGCCCCCCACCGAGCCCTCTAGCTACATTAGCCTTTGCTCTGTGAACTCTGCTCTCTTATTTACAATAGGACATTTCTAAAACAAAGCCAACATTTGTGAAAGGTCAGCTGCCAAGAAGAGCAGAGAATATCAGTGAAAGTGACAGGAAGAAGATAAACAAACTGGAAAGCATCCATCTCAATTGTTTACCCAGGCTGGCCACTTTGGGATAATGGCCTGTAGGGCTGATAGTTAGAGATGCTGGAAGGTGAAGTTCCCTAACCTCTCCTCCCATAGACATTAAGGGGACTTGGAGAAGCTGGCTTACTTACTGATGGTTCCTGTTGATGGTTCTATTATTTATATATGCTGCTATCTTGTTTCAGCAGTTAAAAAAGACCATGTTTGGAAAACCTATTTAGCAGCTGGTGAAGTATAGTAATAATTCAAAGTAGTAAACCTTTGCGTGGGGGCTGGAAGGGGAAGCATTGCTTTTCCTGACTCCTGGTGTGCCCCATGGTTTATTTTATTATTTTTTAAGGTCCGGTCATTGCTTTGTAATCACACAAGAACAGTGAAGCTGGAAAGGGCAGTGCTCAGCCTGTCCACCTATCAAAGCCCAAAGCACGTTTGTTTCATATCCCTCCTGGGTTTTTTTTTTTTTGTTTTTTGTTTTTGTTTGTTTTTTCCCAATATCTTTCTTATAGTTCTTAACTGACTCATTTTGTTCCATTGCAGGTGTCCTTTTTGATGGGGCGGGGGCACATTTGAAATCCCGTCAAAATGCCACGGACAATGTGAATCTAGCCTGAGATGGATTATCACTCAGTCTACCTGTGACAGGCACAGAGAACAAGGAAGGAGCAATGCTTTAGGTGGCCATTTATAGGAAATGTGCCCAGAGCACCTGAGGGCCCACAGGCCCCTGAAGAGGATGTGTACGCTAACTGAACCTACATTCAGCTCACTGGAGAGCATGATTTACTCAGATATTATTAGGTGAGTCTTATGGCAGCATCTATCATGAGAGACAAACTTCCTCTAGATTTACCATAAGGTTCTGGACTTTGTCTTTGAAATCAATATCATAAGATATTAATGTTTCTATATAGGTCAGTGCCAAAGATTTGCGGTGTGGCACTACTAAAATTTATTAATTTATAATAGCAGTAAGGATAATTCCTGGAAATTTTCGCTCTTGCAAGAATAGCTGGAGGCCCTCCCCTCGTTAAAGAATGTGCTTATTAGAATAGTGATCTGCATATCCTGGGGGCTAAATCATTTTCCTTGAAATGAAGCAACTCTAACAATTAAATCTTGATGAAAAGTTGCCTATAACACTGGTAGAAATTCTGTCTCTTGCACCAAAGTTATAAAATAAATGCTACTTAATAGCTGTTAGAATTGTTTAGGGGTTTGTAAAATATCTTAATAATATGTTATTTTTTTGTTTTAAAATTATAAAATCAATTCTACTTAATAACTTGGAATTTTTTAGGGTTTGTGAAATATATTAATAATATGCTATTCCTTTTTGTTTTATTATTTTATTTTTTAAAATATTTATTTTCTATGTATTTACATATTCATATACAAATGAAAATATAGGTATATATATATATATATATATATATATATATGGCACCTCTCTCCCTTTCTCTGTCTCACACACATATACACACAATAAACACACAAAAAGCCTTTCCTCATGTAAACTTTTCTTTTTGCTGTCAAGCTTTTTTCCTATACTAACTGAATTTTGAGGGTGTGGGGGGATTTGTTTTGGCACTGATTTCTGCTTATACTTCTATGATCAATACACTAGAATCTTGTCCAACATGTTCATTTACCTTTCATGAAGGAAGAAAATGGTTAAGAACATTTGATTTGGGGTCAAGCATTTGATTTAGTTCAAATCCTGGTTCTGCCATTTATAGGCTACCTGACTTTAGATAAATCATGTAACTTTTCTGAGCCTCCGTTTGCTCATCAGTGACTTTGGTGTGATAATGTCTACCATGTACATTTTCATGTCTGTGTGTGGATTTCCAAGATGATGCTGAGAACAGCGCCTGAAGCAAAGTTTTCAATAATAATGGCTATTACTACCTCTATAATTATAACAATAACTAATAAATCATATGAACTTTTTCCATTTATAATATGTTACCAGTAATATTTCTTGCTATCAGGAAGTTAGGATAGTATAGTAGAAAGTACAAAGATCTATTATTTGAAAGCCTAAATTTTGTTCACTTCAAGAAACTTGAGTCTTATTTTCCAAACAATGCAATGGGGATGATAATACTCTAATATCTAATGTTCTTGTTATAGTTCTGCCTCTCCACAGTGTTGAGGTAAAGATAATTGTAGGTAAAGATATAATATAGATAAACAATCTTTATAAGTTTTAAAATGGTCTCCAATTATTGCTTATTATTCTTGCTGCATCTCATTATTACTGTCATATTAGATAAGGTGAATTTACTTTGGGTCCTATCCAGTAAGTTATCAAACTTACATACACATTTACATGAAATACTCAGAGGTTCTTACAATATGGTACAAGATTATTTTATGGTAATGGCCCCTTAGAGCAATGTAATAAAAGTTCAGTGTGAACACTTTTGTAGTACACGATGAATAATTTCTGTTGACTGGATGAGTTAAAAAAAGTTGGATACATCAATATGTCCCCCAGGTAATATCTGTAAACAGATATGTTTTGGAGGGACAGGGAGTCTTTATTGTATAGTTATCACTAAAATCTCTGGATTAGGATTCCACAGGCTCATGTGGTTTAGGCTCTATCTCTCCCCGCTGATGATCCAAAGCAAAATGTTTTACCTTCCAAGCCATCAGTTCCTCCACTTAAGATAGTGGGGAGGATGGTGGAAGTTGAATTTGATGATCTTTTTTCTAAGACCTCATGCAGGTCTTAAACTGAATCGTGTAGTGAAGACTGAGGTGATTATACTTATGTATGTGTGAATTTATGTATATGTGGACATTTTTACCAATTCATATATTCGCTCAGTAGCCAGAAGGAAAGCTCTCATTTTGAGAGAAGGAAAAATTGAAAAAAAAATATAATCAATATACATTTGAAAAATTAAAATTAGATTATGCCAATTTTCTAGGGAAAAAATATAACCCTTTGGCTAACTCTACCATATCCAAATCTAACTCTTAAAATGCAAAGACTCTGCTTTAAATCATAATTCTCTTAATTAGGGTCATTGCTACAAATGAAAACCGATTTGGGTGCTCATCTAATAAGAAAATGCCAGTTACGGTATATTATCAAGCCCGACTTGCCAGGCATTGAATTTCCTGATATGGTCTGCTGGGAACCTTAAATGAACAAGAGCAATTATAAACCTAAAGTCTGCAGCCATTTGTTGGCATTATCTCAGGATAATTTCCCTGAAACATTCATGATGAAATGCAAAGGTAGATAATTTAAAAATCCATTTAAAATAGCTGTGGTATAATTTAAGCTAAGGTCTTTCTCTATAGTGGACATTAAAGGAAGACTGTGCATTTTAAAATGGATCCTTTACAAATGATCTTTTCTTAGATATCATTGCCTTGGGAAGCACTTTAAACAAGTTTAAATAATTCTCTTAAGTATGGTATGAATGAGGCAAAAATATTTGTACTGGTTGTTTTTTGACTAAATGAAAAAAAAATCATAAAAGTTCATCTTAAAGGAAGGCTGCCAAAGGCTTATTATCATCCAGAGAAAAGGAAAAGAAATCTGAAAAAGTCAAGAAGTAAGAACATCACTACCTTCTTCTCTCTTGGCTTTTGCACAGTGGTAAGCCTGGTGTTCTTCGGATGACTTGAGTAGCAAAAAGTAAAGATACGGTTATTTTGTAGACATCTGAATATGGTGAATGTGTAGAGAGAAAACTGATTTGATTTTATCTTTAATTTTTCCTTTATCAAATACCTTCTCCTCTATCAAATAGGCCCCATGATAAATAGAAGCAAAATGAAACAATTGAGTCTTACGATAGAAAAACTGCTAAGAGACAGATAAATAGATAGATATCGAAATTACAATGCCACCTCTGTGAGTTTTTCTTTCCATCTCTCCATCTCTACCCATTTCTCTTTAATTTCCTTTCTTAAGTTTTTGAGCAGGGACTGAATATCAAAATTAAGGCTCAATAGCAGCCCAATTTTATTGTTGATCTCTCAACTCAGAAAATATGGGTTTATAATGGAAATCCTGACACAGGCTTTGCTCTAATAAACTACAAGATGGGCCAATAAACTACAGCAAGAGCCTATTACCAAGAACCATTACTGCTCAGAGAACAGAGCAAAATTTATTTTTGTTCTCCATCTTGCTCGAGATCTCTCCCATCACACAAGTAATTTTGGACTTTGCTTCCTATCGAAGGGAAGTCATTCCATGCTTATCTCAGAGAGAAGCCCTAGACTCTGGAAGGAAGAAGTCTCTGTCCCTAACACCCCTTTGTGTCACATCAAAGTGGGATTTGACTCTCATCTCTGAAGAAAACTTACATTGGGATAATATAGAAAAGATCTATGTTTTATATTTGTGATTGATCTTTACTGAGAACCGCTTGAGAGCTGGTTAACATAATGTTTTTCAGTTTCATTGGTGCCTTGTTAGTCTAAGAATTTATCTTCATCCTGCTGCTACTTGGATGAGTTACTTCAGAAGTGGTCCAATCGTTACCCTTCAGGCGTTTATTTTTAGTACTTTCTCATTTGTTCAAGTTTCAAGTTACCATCTCAGCCGTAATATTCCAATCACTTAGCAATGACAACTTGTTGAGAATGGTCACTTCATGTTACCCACAGTAGGATGATGAATAGTGGCGGAACCTGCTGCCTTTCAGGCCCACGTTCTGACCCTTAGACTCATTCTTCTTCCACATATGGGGCACTGGTTGAGCGTAGAGCTGTTATTATTCATGTTACAGGGTTCATAGTTTCTGGCTGAACTCAGAGTCTCACGGTTTTAAGATGGGCCTTCAGAAAGATGGATGCAATAATTTCAGTTTTGAGGAAATGATCCCTGGGTGACTATTTCAGACACTATGAATCTCCTACCCTCACTGGATTGTAGTGGCTTTGACTCTGATTCAGCCTAGGGATGTCTATGTTTTGCTTTTGTCCCACTGAGAATTTAATTTTTCATTTTCTTTCCCAGAATCTGACATTGATCATTTTCCCTGAATTAGTCCCTGCCTTCCAATTCTGTCTTGGTATCTAAGCTCCTACCCTCTCTTGCTTATTTACTTTTCTGAACACCCTCCTTCCGCCTAATCTCCAACACACACATGGGTCACATCAGCTCCACCTTGGCAAGGGCTGAATTTAGGGAGAGAATGAAAGCATTTTTTTTGCCAAAGTCTGAGCCGTGTATCTATATTAAAGGCAGACTTACAGATGAAAAGTATAACACCATCAAAAAATGAAACACAAGGGAATGCTTCATGCATACTTACAAATTATATGCTAGAAATGAAGAATCAAATATCAAGGAGTGAGAAGGAAACAGTGGTGAGTCAATACAAAGATCTTTCTTTACTACTTTGTCATCTTTCTCTCAGCTTGTTGGTTGTTACAGTAAATAATTAGAGGCAGAGCAATTCAGATCCATTTTATGTGAACATTGTTAAAGGAAATAAAGGTGAAGGCAGACAAACATAAAAACTACTAAAAAACCATGAACAGAAATGGCTAATTATAGAGCTGCTATTAAAATGCGTTCTTTTCCCTTTTTGAAACAGAATTTTTGTTTGATAATTAACAGACCTACAGGGCCCATTACATTCTTAGACTCTGAAGGTATTGATTCCTCTGTCTCTCGCTGCCACATTTGTTCTTTCTGGGTCTTCTTCCCCTGAGAATTTTGCTGATTTCATAATTGAGGGGTGGAGCGAAGGCTGGGGAAGTTACCAGAGATGACCCGCTGTGTGAGAGAGGGGGGCTACTCAGTCGCCCCTGCAATTTCCTTGCTTTATTTTATTTTATTATTTTTCTTTGATGATTTTACAATTGTAAGATTCTATGTCAGGATACGGTTTTAAAAAATCAAAAGCATTCAGATGTACAAAGTACACATACTTAACCCAAACACACATTTTATCACTGGGGATATATTCATCCTTTAAAACAAATGACTCCATCTAAGCCAGATCCCTCTGTGTTTGGTCAATTAGAAGAAATGGAGAACAAACAATTTTTACTACCATAAGCTCAATTCATAGCCAGAAACCCCTGGATGGTGGTGAATTTGATATCAAGACATCTCACCCCATTGCATAGTGAGATTTTGCTTTGAACTGAGGCTTTCCTACAAAGAACACCTTATTGCCCCTCCTTCAGGACCCAGGATAGAGTCCAGTGGACTCCAAGATTTTTTTCTAGGCTACGAATGGTGAAGTAATGGAGAGGTAGGCTTAGCTTTGAAGGTGTCTTAGAAGGACATGAGCTGTCGGTCCCTCTTGGGGCAGCCTTCTCAGAGGAGAATAGGGTCTTGTCTAAATGACATTTCCACTGGCACCAGGTAGTTTATGTAGCTCCTGACTCCATTGGGAAATAGTTCCTGTCAATATTCTGACACACACCGACCATCTGACCTCAGGTAAGGTTCACTCATGCCAACCATATGTCAAGGAACAAAAGCAGTGAGAAAAATATAAGACTTCTTATCTTTATTTTTTTAATTCTCCTAAAAAAAACCAGAGATTTTTTTTTGGAAGATCTAACTTTAATAGCAAGTGACTCATTTTAATACTAAAGGGTAGTTCCAGATTAAATATATAGAGTAATAGGATTTTCCTTTAAATTTCTGAATTTTCTTTAAAGTGGATTTTCCACATAGTACAACCTCAGTAAACTATCGTTTGGTGATTGCAAATTGCATACTCTGGGAGTCAGTAAAATAAGAAAAGAAAAAAAAGAAGGGATTTAGTGTTTAATTTCTCTACTTCATTCTATTGTCCAGAATCTTCTGGAAAGAAATGACAATGCGGTGTTGGGAAATCAGTGATGTGGATGAACCTTCATTCCTTTAGGTGGTGGGATTAACGAAACAGTTGCTTCAGCAGGAGGAAGCAAATGTTGGTTGCAGGGGAATAAGGACAGATCTGTTCTGACAGCCTGGCAGTAGAAAACCTTTTAATCCATATGGAGCCACAGAAATTCCACGATCCAACTGAAGGTAGCCCCTGAATGCCAAGAATCCATGCAGGGTATAAGCTCCCTGGTGGACTCACCCTCTCGGGATGTCCCTGGCCATGCCGGTCCACGGGAGATCAGAGTAGACTGCTAATCTGACGTTCTCATGTGTTGCCTGCCTGTGTCACAGCCGTAACCTTACCACTAGGGCCTGAGATTTATCCCTGACATCTGGCACAAGTCATCAAGACAATACTGCCCAAAGTTGAAAGGCAGCAAGTGTGCCTACGGCTGTCACTCAAACCCTGTCTATGTGCTGGGCTCCCTGCACCTTTGCCTAACCAGCATCGTTAGAATGTAATCTGAATTTCCTTATCTCTTTGGCCCCGTCTGTGGCTTGTTTCATTTTTTTTTCTTTCTTTTTTTTCTAAGGCCAAAAGCCTGAACAATAATTCGATTCTTTATGTTCGGCAGTACTTTTAATGGTCATTTCTGAAGTTTAGCTGGTTCATAACCTCTGTAATCACAAGGCTTGGCATTTTTATTCCTGAAGAATCTAAGCGAACAGGCAGGAATCTGTCCGCATTCTCGGCCCCAGCCGTGCCTCCTTTCATCCTCCTCTCTCCCACACATGCCCTGGTGGCTTTGCTACTCACCCCCCAATGCAGGTCTGTCAGTGGCAGCGAGAGGTCGACATCAAAGCTCGTTCCCAGCCAGCGGCTTGCCTCTAATGCTGGCATTATAGAGAGGCAGGGAGAGTGAGTGTGCGAGGGAGCGGGGCCAAGAGAGAGTGAGGGAGAAGTACCGGATCGCTTGAATGGCCTCTCACACAGAAGGAGCCTGAAGAATAGAACAAAACCCTCCATTCTCCCGCTCTTTGTAAGACTCTCGGGCAGAATGGGCATGTGAGGTGCACAGCCGGGTCTGAACTGCATTAGCACTCTTTCAGTTTACAAACAAGAGGCCTAATTTAGAAGAAAAATCTCCTATCTGATTATTTCTTTGTGTTCATCCATGTGGAAAAAATGTCTGTTCAGGGTAGGGGGGTTATTGAGGTGGCTTATTAATTCTTGAGGCTGAATCATGATTGTGAAGGGCAATTGGGAGATCATTATTCATCCTGAATTTCCAGACTTAAAAAAATAAACTAAGGATTGCTAGTTTTGAGCACTATATAAAAATATTAAGTGGATTTTATTGTCACTCTGTCTAACCAGTTTCTTGCCAAGCAATGAAGCAAATACCTGCAATGTGTGATCAAATGCCTCCTTTCTCTTAATTATGCTTTATGGCAATATGAGAGGTTGCAACTAGGGTCAGTGATGGAGGGAAAGTTCCAGAGAGCAGAGAGTTTTTTGAAATCTTCTCGGTTAAGAGCACCATGACAGGTGCTGATTCCCTGAGTCCAGACTGGCTGCAACATATACCAGAGGTATAGCCATCTAGATTTTTTTAAAAGTGATCAATACAAGTGGATTGAAAGGAAATGGACAAGAGCTTTATGGAAAGCATAGATGATGGTTAATTCTCTGCTGGACAGGTTTATTAATTTCTTAGTAATGAAGCAGAGGAAGAAATGCAAGATAGAATACACTGCATGGGAGGGGAAGAGTCATTTTTTCTTAAGATAATATATCAGTCTTTCCTAAGATAGGTGAGGTAGGACTATGCCATGGAAGAATACCCCTTCTGGTATTTTGGAGATAAAATATGTTTTAGGGAGAGATGAAGTGAACTTGGATATTGGTTTTAGAATATGTCTGGTCTTCCATTTAGACAGTCCTTTTGATCACTCTCAGATAGGCATATTTTCCTAAATTATCAGAAGCTTTTCTTAGTTGGGCACTTGGGGGGTCTTATGATTGCAGTTTATATCCTGCACAAAGACACAGCCTTGCCAAGAGGGGGATCCAACCATTCATAGCTGGGGGTATCCTCTTGTCTCAGGTAAGAAGGAGAGATGAATTGGGATGCTGAGCTTGTAGAATATCTCACTGGAGATCTAAAGTTGAGACTCTTGTTAGTCCTCAACAGTTCAGATACATTCTTTCCTTGAAGGCAGGAGGGATGCAAAAATATTTCATGTCACATCTGACCACTGAGTAATAGGTAGGGATTACTTATAGTACAAGGTCAAAGGGAATTCTAAGGTCATGTCTGGGCTGTATGACAGAGATGTCGTGATAGATTATTGACACCTGCTCTGTGTATGTATGTATGTTTCAGGGTCAACAGGAGTGGTGGTATGCATACTAGGCTTTGCTATTCCTGGATTGGGTTATCTAAAGAATCCTTCATTCTTTAAGACACTGAACAATAAAGGGCTTTTGCTGATCTCATTTTGTCTTGTAAATGATAATAAATTGGCTTTCTTTGTCCAGCCTTGGTATAGCAAACACTGCTGGTCCCATCTCCCTTGAATTTATCTGCATGGGAGAAAGCTAGGTTCTGCCTCAGTTTTTGCAGGAAAGGGTATTCATTTTGCTTAATATGAGTCAATGATAGAAGTCTATTCCCCTGGCAGTGTTTTGGGAATGGGCATGTGGGGTAATTCTGGTCAAGAAACTCTCTTTGATAAGTCACAATTTGCTCAATCGTATTTGCTTACTGAGAGATTCAAAATTCTGCTTTTTTTTGGTGAGAAGATAATGAGTAGAGCTGTTCTACCTATGCTAGTACAAGGCTGGGGGAAAATAACAGCATGCTGAATGCAGCATAGCAGAAAGAGAGAATCTGCTTCCCTGATGAGTTTTTGAGCTCTGAAAAAGCCAAGTTGGAACTGCTCTACTTGCAGACTTCTTGGGATGTGAACAAAAATCTACTTATAAACCAATTTGAGATAGATAGTGAGGTAACAGTGAAAATCTGCTGGGTATATGTCTGTGAAGGAGGAGATGAGGTTCTGAAAGGAACTTTTAAAGAAGGCACGCTGGAAGAAACTACACTTCTCTGCCCCTGGCCATTGTTATATTAAGATGTGATGCTTGGAGCTTCTCTAGCTCTTTTGTAATCACGAGGCAAAAAGCCCAGGTACAGATGCCAACCCTCTGAAGTGCTAACTTTGTTGAACAGCAGGATGAAATAGCTATAAAAATAATGCACCCTTATTTTATTTTTTGAAATTTTATGTTGTTTTTTTTTTAATTTTCATAGGGTAATGAACTAAATAACCAGGGAGGATTTAATATAGAAATAAATCATATGTTTATAACATGTGAAGGCTAAACGATATGATGAATAACCTTCAAAAGATTGTTTTATCCTAACTTTTTGTAAAAGTTTATTAAAATTGATATGATGTTCAATAAGGGGAACATACTAAAAGTGTATAACTTGATCACTTTTGATATAAGTTTTTAGTGTAAGATCTTTTGCATGTCGTTGCAATGGTATTGTTTGGTAAATTTCCATTTCTAATTATTAATTGTTAGTGTATTTCTTTGTATATAATTTATCATAATATCCTTTGTATATTAATCTTGTATCCTGCAACCTTTATAAACTTACTTATTTGATCTTGTATCTTTTTTTGTTGATTATATCAGATTTTGACATAGATGATTATGTGATTTATAAATAAACTCAATTTTATTTCTTTCTTTCTAATATGGATGCCTGTATTTCTTCTTCTTTCTTATTAACTTGGCTAGAGCTTCCAGGTAGTGTTGAATAGAGGTTGTGAGAACAGGCATTCCTATTTTACTCCTAATCTTACAGAGAAACCATGCAGTCCTCTGTCATTCAATATCGTGTTAGCTCTAAAGTTTTCACAGATGCCCATTATCAGATTGAGGAAATTTCCTTCTATGCCTAGTTTGCTGAAAATGTTTATCAAAAAAAGATGTATTTTATCAAATGCTTACGTTTACATGTGTTGAAATGATCATACAGTTTATCAATTTTGGTTCGTTAATATGGTGAATTACATTGATTGATCTTTGAATGTAAAACCAACCTTGGTTTCCTATGATAAACCCCACTTGGTCATGATGTACATAATATGTTATCATTCGTATAAATTGTTGGCTTAAATCTACTAAAAGATTGTTTATTATCTTTGCTTCTGTGTACAGCAAAGATATTTTTCTTTTATCGTTTTTTATTTACTTATAATTTATTTGTCAGAATTTGATATGCATGTAACGTTGGCCTCAGAATACACTGGAAAGTATTATCTCCTCCTCAATTTTCTGAAACATTTTATGTAGAATTAGTATTTTCTCTTCCTTAAATGTTTGGTAATATTCTATGAAGATATCTCAGCCTGGATTTTTCTCTGTAGAAAAGTTTTTAATCATAAATTTGATTTCTTTAAAAAATATAGGGCCATTCAGATTATCTATTTCTTTCTGAATGAGCATTGGTAGTTTGTGTCTTTTCAGTAATTAAGCAATTTTATCTAAGTTGTGGGATTTATTGGGATTGTCTTCATAATATTTCTGTATTATACCTGTAATATCTGTAGAATTTGAAATGATGCCATATCTTTCATTAATATTATTTATATCATACTCCTTTCTTTTTCTTTACTGATTAGGCTAGTTATAAGTTTGTCAATTTTATAGATTTCCTCAAAGAACCAGGTTTGGCTTCATTTATTTTATTATTTTTGTTATTATTTTATTTATTTCCACTTCAATATTTATTGTATTCTTTCTTCTTCTTACTTTTGTTTAGCTTTGCTCTATTTTTCTAATTTTTCATAAGATGGAAGCCAATATCATTAACATATTGACTGCTACACTAGAAAAAAAATGTTTTCCTTGGTGCCATGGTATTTTATGCAACAAAAATTTCAAAAACAAAATGATCCTTTCTAATTTAATGAAAAAAATAGCTATTTTTTATAGTTTTCTGTGCATGAGTAATATGCAATTAAATTGCTATTATTAATTGTAACAATAAGAATGTCAACGAGTAAGATTTTCACGAACCAACTACAGAGTTTTGCCCAGGGGGTTCACCCATCACGTAATATGTATGCTACAGCATGGCAATGTGAGTTGCCTGTACACCATGCAGCTCCCAAGGTAAAGAGACGTGTGAGTTACATATGCTTTTCGAGGCCCCAGGCTCAAAACTATTGTGAGTTAAAGGCAACTCACATGGCAGCTAATGTGTTAATTTAACACTTTTCTTCTTTTCTAATATAAGGTGTTTATTGCTATAGATTTTCTTGTAATGAGTGCTTAAGAAGCATCTTACAGATTTTGATATGTTGTGTTTTTGTTTCCATCCAGTTCAAAATACTTCCTACTTTTCCCTTTGATTTTTCTTTTAAACTATGGGTTACTTTTATGTGTTATATTATTTGTTTGCATATGTTTGGGGATTGTCCAGATATATTTGTGCTAGTAATTTCTAATTTATTTTCATTGTGGTTGGAGAAAATACTTTGCATGATTTGATTTTTAAAATTTTATCCACACTTGGTTTATGGCCCAGAATATAGTCTGTCTTGGTAAATGTTCTGTGTGTACTTGAATGTATATTCTACTGTTGTTGGATAGAGTCTTTATAAGTGCTAATTAAGTCAAGTGTTTTGACAGTGTTGTTCATCTTCTGTACCCTTACTGATTTTTTGTCTCATTGTTCTATCACTTATTAAGGAAGGTTGATGAAATCTCTAACTAAAATTGGGAATTTTGAATATTTCTCTTTTCAGTTCTATCAGTTTTGGGTTCTTGTATTTTAAAGCTTGTTATGAGGTACATAAACATTTAGAATTGTTAGGTCCTGTTGACAAAATTTACCCATTTATCATCAGGAGATGTTTTCCTCTAGCTGTAGTAATATATTTTCTATGAAATATGCTTTATCTGATATGAAAATAGCCACTCCAACTTTTTTAGACTATTGTTAGCAGTGTGTATCTTTCCCCATATTTTTCTTTCAACCATTTGTGTCTTTATATTTTAAGTTCATTTCCTCATTTATCATCAGGAGATGTTTTCCTCTGGCTGTA
>NW_012144967.1:2036536-2037040 GCF_000956105.1 Propithecus coquereli
TTCCTTAAAATTTGATTATGATGTATTTTGAAACATTTTTGTCATGTTTCTTGTGCTCGGAGTTCATTGAGATTCTTAGAACTGTGGATTTATAGTTTTTGTCAAATGTGGAAAATTTTCAGTCATTATTTCTTTGAGTATTTTTTCTGTTTCCCTTTCATCCCTTCTCTTAGGGACTGTGATTACATGTATCCTAAGTCTAAACTGCTTAAACCTGTACTGTACCTCACTGATATTCAGTGTGCTATATTTAGGCTTTCACTGTGTATGTGTGTGTTTTATCTTGGATTATTTTTTGTCTTCAAGTTCACTAATCTTTTCCTTTCAGTATTTAGTCTGCTGTTAATCCATTCCGTTGCATTTGTCATCTTGCACATTGTATTTTTCATTGCTGTAAGTTCAAATGGTCTTTTTTTTTTTTATTTCAGCATGTTATGGGGGTACAGATGATTAGGTTACATATGATGCCCTTACCCTCCCTCCCCTCCAAGTCCGAGCTTCAAG
>NW_012144967.1:2040180-2053560 GCF_000956105.1 Propithecus coquereli
AATTATATAAAAAAACTGTGCATAGATTTCAAAATTTGCTTGCACCAAAATAAATTTTTACTAAGGGCTATAACATGTCTGATCAGAATCTAATTTGAGGCACAAAAAAGGATAAGACAGCAGTTTAAAAAGATTCCCTATCAAAGTAGTATGAATTCTGCTAAAATTGAAGAAAGAATAAACATTGAATTTATGGTGAAGCTTGGGTGGAAGCATGGCCAAATAATTGATATTTGATAAAAAGTTTATGGGGGTCATGCTACAAAGAAATCAACATTTTATGAATAGATAATTTGTTTTAAGAAGGGGCAAGACAATGTTAGAGTCAAGCTCATAATGGCAGACCATCCACATCAATTTGAAAGGAAAAAATTCATCTTGTTCATGTCCTAATTGAAGAGGACTGATGATTAACAACACTAACAATAGTCAATACTATACACATTTCAGTTGGTTCAGTTTACACAATTCTAACTGAAAAATTAAAGTTGAGCAAACTTCCTATTTGATGGTTTCCAAAGCCATTGGACCCAGATAAGCTGCAGACAAGAGCAGAGTTTTAAAAGGAAATTTTAAACAAATGGGATCAAAATCCTGAAGTATTTTTTTAAAGAATTGTAACAGGAGATAAAACATGGAGTTACCAGTATGATCCTGAAGGCAAAGTACAATCAAAGCAATGGCTACTGAGAGAGAAGTAGTCCAGTCAATGCAAAAGCAGACTGGTCAAAAGCAAAGGTCATGGCAACAGAGTTGTGGGATGCTTAAGGTATTTAGCTTGTTGCCATTCTGGAGAGCCAAAGAACAATAACATCTGCTTGTGAAAATGTTTTGAGAAGGTTAAGCAAAGCTTTAGCATAAAAACACCTGGGAAAGCTTCACCAAAGAGTCCTCCACCACAGTAACGTTCCTGCTCATTGTTCTCATCAAACAAAGGCAATTTTGCAAGAGTTTAGATGGGATATCAGTAGGCATCCACCTTACAGTCCTGATTTGTCTCTTTTTGACTTCTGTTTTCTAAACTTAAAAATTTTTTAAAGGGTACTTATTTTTCTTTAGTTAGTAATGTTAAAAAGACTGTATTGGCATGGTTAAATTCCCAGAACCTTCAGTTCTTTAGGGATGGACTAAATGGCTGGTATCATTGCTTACAAATGTGTCTTGAAATTGATGGAGCTTATGTTGAAAAATAAAATTTATATATTTTTTAATTTTTAGATTTTAATTTCATTTTTCCATAAAATTTTGAAGTCTCCTCCTATCTATTTCCTTGTCAATGGTTATATTGGCAGTTTTCTGTTTTCTTTTTTTAATGACAGTAATACCATGAGCATTCTTGTGCATGTCTTTTGAAGTTGGAAATTTTATTTTTTCCTTATATCTTTCTTCAAGTAAACAACTTTTGTCTTGTTTCTCCTGTCTGGTATGTTTTTGTTTCCTATTCTATTATCTTTTTCTTGTTCACTTCTATTTAACAATGTGCTAACGAGGCCATCAGGGCAGTAAAACATATTACCATTTACCATTGGGGTTGCAGTTACCATTTTAATTTTATTTCTATATATTTGTGCCATTTTACAAATAATTAATAGAATAACAGAATTAAGAGAAAAGAGATAATGAAAAATAAGTTTATTAGGATTTTTAATAAGAGTTAACAATAATAAACCCCATGTTTCATTCCAGATTTTCCTTGTTTTGAAAGTATATGTAGGGATTGGGAGCAGAGCATGATAGCCAAATAGAGACCTCCAGTGATCATCCCTCTGCACGAATGCAAAACTCAACAACTATCCATGCAAGGAAGCACCTTCAGAAGAACCAAAAGTCAGGTGAGTGGTTACAGTGCTGTGTTTTAACATTATATCTAGAAAAGAGGTACTGAAAAGGGCAGGAAAGACAGTCTTGCATTGCCTATACCACCCCACCTCCATCCCCTGACAGTGGAGAGAGTATCTCTATGTCTGGGGTTGGGGTGGGGGGAGTCAAGTAATTGTGGGAAATTGCATTGGAACTCATGACCACCTGTCACAGGGGAGAACGACCCAGGGAAGAATATTGCCAGTGCCCAGGGAGGGATCATTTAGACCATCCCAGACAGAGGGAAATCCCCTGCCAAAAACCTGAGTTCCTACTAGCCCCACCACCAGCTGACAAAAGGAGGCCTGGGGCCTGGAATAAATTTGTAAGACAGTCAGGCCACAAAGGCTACAGTCCTCTGGCAATTCCTGTGGCTGTGCTGGCTCAGAGTCAGTGGACTTGAGGTGCATCTGACCTAGTGAGACACCAGCAGTGGCGGCCAAGACGGTGCCTGTGTCACCCTCCCCCAATTCCTCGCAGTGCAGCTCAGAGAGTTTTCTTCCACCTGGAGAAAGGAAAGGGAAGACTTCAGAAGATTTTGTTTTGCAACTCTGGTACCAGCTCAGCCACAATAAAATAAAATACCAAGCAGATACCTAAAGCCCCTGATTCAGGCCATAGGTCCTAGACAGAAGTTTTAGATCCACCTTTGGCCAGAAGGAAACATGCTTCCCTGAAGGAAGGACCCATTCATGGCAGGATTTACCCTCTACTGACTAAAGAGCCTTGGGATTTGAATAATTATCAGAGGTAGCCAGGCAGCAGTCACTGCAGGCTTTGGGTGAGACTAGGTTGGCTTTAGGTGTGACCTGGCATAGTCCTAGCCACAGTGGCCATGAAGGAGTGCCCACTTAACTTCTCCCCCAACTCCAGCAGCCCAGCACAGAGAGTGAGGGACAAGAGTGAGAGAGTTTGCCTGGTAGTCCAGGGAATTCTCCCATATCTTAATCCTATCAACCAAGGTGATAGCAGGAATCTGCAAGAGTCACAGCACTACTGGGCTCAGGGCACCCACTAGTGCTAATATGGCTGTAGTGACCAAAGATTGAGAACACACCACTCAATTCCTTTTGAATACCTAATCTTCATAGTCTGGGCTTATTTGAACCCATCCTTTTTCAGAAGGTTTTTTGGAACTGAAAAACTCAATTGACAAACTGAAAAATGAATCAGAGTCTCTCAAAACCAGAAGAAAGAATTAGCTTAAAGACAGGCTATTTGAAAATAAAAAGACAAAAGAGAAAAAAGAGAATAAAAAGGAATGAAGTGTGCTTACAAGATCTATAAATAGCCTCAAAAGGGCAAATCTAACAGTTATTGGCCTTAAAGAGGAGGTAGAGAGAAAGACATTGGGGTAGAAACTTTATTCAAAGAAATAATAACAGAGAACTCTCCAAACGCAGAGAAAGATATCAGTATTCCTGTACAAGGAGATCATAGAATACCAAGCAGATTTAACCAAAACAAGGCTACCTCAAGGCATTTAATAATTAAGCTCCCAAAGATCAAAGATAAAGAAAAGGTCCCAAGAGAAACAATAAAAAGGAAAAAATATATAAAGTAGCTGCAATAAGTCTGGCATCGGACTTCTCAGTGGAACACTTGGAGGCTCTGCAATTATTCTCCTTATGGTACAGAGATAATGGCCTGGGAAAAAATGGCAAAAGATGTTTTCTGTCTCTTTAGAACTTCCCCACTTTTGGGAAGTGAAACCTGCATCACTTACCTTGGGCAGGTGGTTGGAGGGGCAGGGGAATGTTTTTTGTTCCTTGTATTACAGGAGATAGCTCAGCTTAACTGTCAGCTCTATCCCAGGCCCAGCACCTGGTCTATGGCCAGAGGTCTGGGTGGGCATCCCAGGTGGGCAGAGGTTACAGGTTTTGTCTTCAGCAGAGATGGGATGATTAGAATCATTAACTGTAGTTAAATAATGATAGCCTAGAACTGAGGGCCCTCCCTTTAAAAACCCTGTGTTTTTGCTTATGTACAGGAATTTGGATTTTGAGATGATAGTCTACCATTTTCCTCCTTTGCTGGCAAAGTAACAAACTTCTCTTTCCTTCTCCTCAAACCACTCGTTCTCATCCTTCTGATGCAGCTTTGAGGACAAATGCTGAACTTTCAGTAACATTTACCCTCTGAGCTTTCCTTCTTGACTGAAGCATGTGAGCAAAAAATTCAGCCTGTACCCATGGGGTTCCAGCCTGCTTGTGATCCGTGTACCCATCCTGACGGCTTGACATATCGACTTTGAATTTGCTTAGCCAGCCTCAACAACTGTCAGCCAATTCCTTGCAATAAATTTCTTTATTTATGTATGTATAGATACATATATATAAGTATAGATATAGACCTAAATAAATCTATAAATTTGTCTCCATTTATATACCTATATCTCCTACTTGTTTTGATTCTCTGGTTGAACCCTGCCTTACACAGACCATCAGGATCCTTTAACTTAGCTTCCAGAATGTCAGCAGAAACACCTGGTAGTAACACTTGAGTGAAGAAGAATGTTCCCCAACATACTTTCTTTGTCCTCAATTCTTTCCCAACCAAAATTGACTGTAACTCCAGTTAGAATTTTGATATTTTAATGAAATTTTATTTTACATTAAATCAGACTGGACAGCCAAGAATCAGAAAACATTTGAGGAAAGCATCCAAAATGAAGACAAGCTAAAATAAAAATAGAAAAGGAATCCAGTGAAGAGAGCAACAATTGCCAATAGTAGAAGAAAACTCCTCTTCAGTCCACAAAAGAATGAAAATAAAGATTAATATCCTTAGAGAGTTAAGAGTAGATATCTAACTCATGAAACAGGAAAAATTTGAGATAAAAACAATCATTTTGAGAATAAGAAGAGACTCTTCTATACAACAACAAAAAAGTGTTTTAGCCAAAATAAAATTTCAGCAATTGTTAGGTGTTAAACAAAAAATACTAAGAGAGTACATACTGTATGATTCCAATTACATGAAGTTCAAAAACAGGCAAAACTAACTCTGGTGATAGAAATTAGAGCAGTAATTACCCTACAAAGTGTGGGTGGGCACTGTCCAGATGTCCACATGGGGTGATGGAAATGTTGTATATTTTAATTGAGTGGTCACAGGGGCATACAGTAGTCCCCCGTATCTGCAGGGAAGATGTTCCAAGATACCTAGTGGATGCCTGAAACCATGGACAGTACTGAATGCTATGCATATTATGTTTTTTCTTATACAAATGTGAAAGAAAAGGAAAATCTCGGGACCACCCCCCAACTTCCTATGCAAAAGGGAAGATCAAGCCTGGAGGCTGAGTCATGCAACACCCCCTTCTGAAGGAATAATTGTTACTAACATTATGCATTAGCCAGACCCCATGGAAAGGTAAAAGGCCTCAGGCATCTGCAAGGACTGCCCCCACAGAAATTCCTTACTGGCCTCCCATAAGCAAGGACATGCAAATTGTAACTTTAGGTCTATAGGCTAAGTCTAGCTCCTAAAACTCTAGTCTTTTCCATTCCACACTAATAATGTTGATTACAAGTTTATCTTCCCAGATGCAGCACAGAGACAAGATCAATCATTCTCCTACCTACCCAGGGACATTTACATAATTGATTCTTCCTTCATTCGCTTTTTCTCTTCAAACATTCACCTTATCTAATGTAAAATGTAGATTTCCAGGGCCTCACAAGAATGTAACCATTTGTGTCACTGCCTATCCCCTGCTCCTTTTTCTTTTTGTATGCCCTCTCCCCTTAAATACTGAAATTCCCAAGTCCCTTTCTGGAAAAAACAGTCACCGATGCCTCTGGGGCTTGTGTTTTTCCCAGGTGCATCCTCAAACTTTGGCTTAATAAACCCCCATTAATGGAGATCTTTGCCTTAGTCATTTATTTGGGGTTGTCGCATACATGCCTGTGTTAAATTTATGAATTAGGCACACTAAGAGATTAACAAGAACGACTAATAATAAAATAGAATAATTACAACATTATACTATAATAAAAGTCATGCGAATATGGTCTGTCTTTCAAAATATCTTATCGTAGTGTACCGCGGGTAACTAAAACCATACAAAGCAAAACAGTGGATAAGGGGTAACTACTGTATACATTCATCAAAACTCATTCAATTGTACATCTAGAATCTTTGTATTTCACTCTAATACCTTTTACTTTGATTTTTAAAATAATGAAAAAATGCAAAGAAATTAAAAGTGGAAAGAGAAAAACCAATAGAATGAAATTATAAGTTAAATAAGTGACTTTTTAAGAGTCAAAGGATAATTTCCAGAATGAAATGGTCCCACTGAGAACCCAAAGTAATGAATAAGAAACTACCAGCATTCAGATAACATATCTTGACATTTCAGAACTTCAGGAATAAAAGTTTTTAAAGCTCTCACAAGGAAGGAACAGATCACATATGCACACCAGAGAATGAATTATCAGAATGTCTTCGACAGTTTCAAAAACAAGACTGAAGAGAAGAAAGTGAAAAGAGTCTTTTCAAAATTCTGGCTAAAATTTTTCTCAACCTTAGATGGGCTAAACTATTGATAAATTGTGAGGAAAATAATATTTTGCTCTAAAAGTTCTCCAAGTATTATATTTCATGCTCCTTTTTCAGAAAGCTACCAGAAGATATGTTCCACCCAAACAAGGAAATAAGTCAGGAGAGACAAAGAGAAAACAGGTATATGATACTGCAGGCTAGGGAAGGATGTACCCAGATCACAGCTTTGCAGCAGGCCTGGAGAACAGACTGTCCAATTTCGGGCAAGCCTGGGTGTTCAGGACAATGTTTTTTTTTTTTTTTTTTTTTTATTTCTAATAGCACTGTTACCTGAAATAAATGATCATTTTCAGAGGCATTTGGGATAAAATTTTTGATAGATACATAGGAAACTAAGAAAAATATTGCATTTATTAACTTCAGGGGAAAAATAAAAACAAGAAGTTGAACAAAACCTTGAAAATAGGATGAAAATTTAGTACTTTCCGCGTAACTATAAATAATATTTAAGTGGTCACAGTAATATAAGCACTAAATATTGATTTAACCAAAACTGTCTTATAACTCTACTGAGTAATCGAGTGGAGAAATATGTATTTGTGTGTGTTAGGGGGAGGGGATCAAGAGAACTGTATTCTTATCTTCCAGAGTGGAAGTCATTAGGGAATGTCCAAAACTGAGCAGTAGAGAAATGCCGAGATATTATTTACATACACAGGGATGAAACCAGAAGCAATAAGTAAGAGTATTACAAGTGGTTTGTTCTGAGGGACAAGAAACTGGAGGGTGAGGGGTCAATGAACTGCTGTTTTTCATTTTTTTGGACTTTATGAGCTATGTTCATTTTGCTTTTATATAAATAAATCATAGGTAAAAATGAAAATAAGACAAAAATTCTCAAGGGGTAGCTCTAAAGATTAAATGTGATAACATGATACACCCTTGTTAGGCTGTAATTCACTATATAAATATTTGTTGTTATTATTGTCTCCATATTGTTATAGAAGCAAACATGGCACGGATCACCACAATAGGTATCAAGACAACGGGGTTCTTGTTACAGTCCTGCCATTCACTACCTGTGTGAAACAGGACAAGTCATGCCTCCACTTAAAACATCACCTAGTTTGTTTACAGAATAAAATAATAATTTCTGCATGCTTGCTTTGTATGTAAAAGTACTTCACTAACTGTAATCACTGTTCTTTGGAAGGACGATGATTATTATTTAGGAAGATCTGACTCAATAGGCTGACTTGGTGGGGAATTTTAGACTAACTTAGACCCGATTTCCCAAAGCGATTTACTTCTCCTTCTTTTTTTTTTTTTTATTTCAGCATATTATGGGGGTACAGATGTTTAGGTTACGTATGTTGCCTTTGTCCCCCTCCCCCCACTTCTGCTTCTTGAGATTGGTCATCTAAGAGGTTTCATTCACTCACTTCGCAAAGAACTAAGGATACAGGAAAGCAGAGGATGCTCTGAACACCGGGCCCCCTTCCTTTTGTTGTCTGAACCTGGACTGTCATTGTGGCTCTTTGACTAACATGGCTTTACTCTTGCTGTCTGTATCAGGCAGGAAAATAGGAACATAAATATTTAACCTTCAAAAAGAGACTCATTTACTGGAACTCTGACTGTATGAAGCGGGGTTATAAATCTTCCTGAGGTATTTCAATATGCATAAGAGAATGAAACCACATGAATGACGGAGCTAACTTTAACCTTTGATTGTTTAAAAGCAGTCTTTTTCCTCCCTCTTAAAAAAAGGGCGGGGGTGGCCTCTGAACATATACACTATTGTCAGACATACATGATGAAATTTATCTTTTAAAGTAGCCCCTCCTGTTTTCTTTCCGGTGTTCTGAAATTTATATCAAGTCTGTCAAGAAGCTGAAAGGAAATGATATTTTATAGCTGCCTATAGGTTTTGTTATGCTGGAAGAGAATCATTTAGCTTTGCTCACAATAGACTGAAAGGAAAATTGTCATTCTTTGGCTGCCTGTCAATAAGAAGAGGACAGAGGGAGGATCCTGAGTACAAGGATAGGCGATAGACTCCTGCAGACCAAGGTACACTGTGGTACTTATGTGTGCTTTCTGGGGGTTGTTATTTAATTAAAAGAATTCATTAAACAGCAAAGAGAAACTGAATTCTTTCTCTATGCACAATACTATCTTAGATGCTAAGACAAAATTTAATCTAAGTAGAGGTGGAGATTGTACAAAAATGCATACACACCGAAACATGGGAGCAAACTGTAGCTGAAGCTGCTGGAAGGGATGTAGGGGTTTGAGGGTTTCTTCTGTGCGGATGGTTTTACATAATATTTTACTTAAGCAGTATGGTCTCCTGCACTATTCACACATGAGAATATTTAAACATTCAAAGAGTTTAACTTTCCCAAAGTCACTCCACTGGGAAGTGATAGAGTCTAGAGAGAACCCTATTATGTTTCATCTGGGTTCTTTCTACCTCTTGACTTTCATTTGGATTTTTTTCAACAGAGATTTATTGAACACCTAGTATGAATCAGTCACTATCCCCAACGTCAGAATACTTACGTCATTTCTTTTAGGAAAAGAGATATTTTTATTATCATCTTATCAAATATCAAATTTACTATATTTACAGATGGTTAGGATTAACATCATATTAAACTTAGGGCAAGCCCTGATTTGGAGACAGTTTTCCATCAGGTGAAATACCTTATTTATTTGTTGCTGAAATTTTAGGTTTCGACTTATTCTCCCATGCATTGTCTTTAGCATTCCCTATCTTAACTCATGTCGCTGTTTTACATCCTGTTGTTCAAAATTAAACTCTAGAAATGCATTCCCAAACCTTATCTGCATAGTATCTACCAACTTCCTGCTGCCTCTTCATCTCCCCTGGCTCTACCTTTTTCCCTAGCAGCACCTTTCCTCCTTAGACTTCTCCAGGGTTCTCCAGAGAAGCAGAACCAACAGGATAGATATAGATATAGATAGAGTTATAGATATGGAGATTTGCCATCTTCAAGCTGGAGAATAAGGAAAGCCAGTATTGCCATTCAGTCTGAGGCCAAAGGCCTGCCCAGGTGGGGTCCATTGGTGTAAGTCCTGGAGTCCAAAGGCCCAAGGACCAGGAGCTCTGATGTCCAAGGACAGGACAAGGTGGATGTCCCAGCTCAAGAAAGAGAAACTTGCTCTTCCTCTGCCTTTCTGTTCTATTTTGGCACTTGGAGGATTGGATGATACTTCCCCACATTGGTGAGGGTAGATCCTCCTTACTCAGTTTCCTGATTCAAATGCTAATGTCTTCATGAAACACTCTCACAGACACACCCAGAAATAATGTTATATCAGCTATCTGGGCATCCCTTAGCCCACTCAAGTTGACATACACAATTAACCATCGGAGACTCTATGACAGCATGCTTCCTGCTTCCACTTTTGCCCTACCAATTCCTCTTCCCCCTGAAATCTATGCTAATCTTTTTCAAACATAAAAGATTCCTTGCTTTGAGCCCTGCCAAGGTTTCTCATTTCTCTTAGAGTAATCTCCAAACTCTTTGCCATGGGCACAAGGTCCTGCACATTCTGGCCCTTCCGCTCTCCACCCTCATTCCACATTGCTTGCCCATTGCCCATGAGGCTGTACCTAGGTTCCCTGGCTTATGAGCACACTGGGGCCTTCCCACACCTGGGTCTTTACATGGGAAGTGCCCTCTGCTGGAAATGCTCTTCCCCCCAACTCTGCTGAATGGCTGGATCCTTCTTAACCCTTAGGTGCTTGCTCAAATGCAGCCTTCTCAAGAAGACCTGAGTTTACTACTGAAATTGGCCCCCCTCTCATTACTCTATGCCCCAACTTGTCTTAATGAGGATCTGCAATTCATCTTATTGTATTATTTGGTTGTTATTAAAAAAGGCCCTGTCTGCTAGTTTTCTGCTGTAGTTCCAGCACTGAGAACAGTGCCTGGAACCAGAGTTACAGAAAAAATATCTAGTCAGTGGATACATAAGCCTGGATAAGTTGCTGTAAACATTGCCATGGAGGAGAATGATGAACCCCTGAGCTCACTGGGAACCTGACCCTATTCCTGCCAGTTGCTCCTTCTCGATTCCACCTGCAGGCTTTGGACCTCCAGGGTCTGGGATTGGCTCCTGCTCAAACTGAAACCAGAACCACCTGTCCAGTGCTGCCTCTCTAAGGCAGAGTGTGCCCTTAGGCCAGCGAGATTGATGCTCACTTCTGTTATCATGCGCCTTTGACACAACAGACACACAGTTGGTGCCCGTTCTTGTGCCAGGCATGAGTGAGGTGCTAGGCGCAGACACGAAGTGGCAGTCCTCCTTTCATGCAGGGCAGTGGGTAAGATGATGAACACAGCAACCAGACTGCCTGGGTTCAAATCCCACCTCCACCTCTTATTAGCTCTATGATGTTGAGCAAATATTTAATCTCTGTTTGTTTCCGTTTCTTCATATGCCAAGTGAAAGAATATAATAGTCCCTACCTTGTAGGGTTCTTTTGAACATTTAATGAATATATGTTTGCAATTTCTTAGTGCCTGGTGTAAAGTAACTGCTATGTAAATATAAAACAAAAATCAAACAAATAAATAAATACTAAAATTATTCCCATTTTCCATTTTTTTCCAGAAGCTGATAGTCTTTAGGTTGCATATCACTGCCTCGGTGTTAAGTTTCGTTAATAATCCTCTCCCCTAACTCAGTTCCTGGGATGTCTGTGGCTCCTGGTTCTCACTGCCTTTGCTTCCGGTCTGAGGCCGGCCTTTGCCCACAGCACAGTGCCTCACGCATAATAGATGAGCAGTGAACAAATGACTGAGTGAATAAAATAGACGGTTGGATCCCTCTAAGCTCAGCCTGACACGCTGGACTCAGCAGCCACTGTGTGCCGTAACCTGCACTTCCTGCCCTGTCCTTTACGACTTTCCTTAGCACTTCTGGTCTGGACTTTCTGCTTCGCCTTCTCATTGCTTTACGCAGTTGTTTCCTAACACCATTACACTCCTTCCGTAAAGCTCATGTAGCTACACTCTCATTTGAATTGATTTTGCTTTGTGATGAGAAACTTCTAGCAGCTGACGTGATATCATACAACTCTTTCTTCTAGAAATTTTGTGGTCCATCTGTGAACTTAATTGTCTTTTCAGTTTCGGAAAGTGGAAACAATCTTTGGGAAGTCTCCTTTTTTCATCAGTGAAGTTAACGTGAAAGCATGACCTCTAAACCAAACCTTTAAACACCTGACTTAACAATTTATTACTTCTGCAGTTATGGTTATTAGACCAACCCTAGGAACACGTAACTCATCTAAAACACGTTGTTTGCCTGCTGTTGTTATTAAGACAGGTGCAAACCTACGTGACATCAAGATACTGGTCATTTACAGACAGCAAATAATATGATCTGAATTTACCATTGACACTCCAGACACTTCACAGTGTGACCACCTTCTGACTTATCAAACTGTCCATAAAAATTGGTCTTTTAGTGAAACACAGATCTTTTCTTTGAGATGAGACTTGTTATGTACATAGATTATACCTTTGATCTGTTACAGGTAAATAGAGCCACCATTCAATTCAAATAATCAAATGTGGCCCAAGCCCTTCAAAAAAAGATCAAATGAAAAAAATACATTAATTAAAGTGTTTTTTATTGCATTTGTGTATGTATATGTATAATTTGATTTCTGGTTAAATTGACAAAGCTATTTCCTTTGTATAAATGCACTTAAATAAGTTGTAATACTGATATAGCTATTCCAGTTCTAAGCAGGACTTCAAATTTAACTTAAGCATGTGGAAGTCTCCACACCCTAGGTCTGGATTAGGTCCAAATGGGCTATGCAGCTGTCTGTTTCATTTTCATTATTTTTCTGAGTACATGGTATGTCGGACCTTTCTAAAAGTGAATGATGGGGCCACATTTCTCTTATTATAAGCTACCCATGTTCTCTAATATAAAATGACATTAAGAGACAAACTGTACTAATAGGAGTTTGGGTGGGAAATAGAAGCCACATAAATTTGGAGCAGTAAATACACGACTTAACTTGTTGCAAAGGTTTTCCTTGAAATCCTCATTATTCTTTTAATAAACAAGCTTATCTCCTTAGCTTTCTAATTCACTACAAATTAACAGTAAAAATCAAAGTTTTGAGGGGTTACAAGAGGCAGGTAAAGTGACAGCTGCATGGATCGCCAACTGAGAACCTAGCAGTAAGAGAGGATTGAAAATAGCAACAACAACATTTTTGAAAAGTAACAATTATAGAAAAGGAATTCTTTGGGGTCAGTATAAACCATCTTCCTGAGGATGCTCCTATTGGAGCCTAATGCTAAATGTGATATTCAGTATAATGATTCCTAAGGGCAATTTCAATTATCCCTATATGTGTTAATAAGGGACCTCACTGTTAGCACGAGTTCCATCCCAAAGTATTCAGAAATGGGTACGTTTGGCTGCTCAAAGTGTTAAGCTTTAATCACCAGAAAATTTACTTATGAGAAATGTGTTATCCTCCAGAAATGCTACACAAGCCTGGCAAGTGAGTAATAATTAGTAAAAAAGCAATAAGAATTAACCTCCCTGCTAGGCTTTGTTCGGAAGACTTTACATGACTGTCTCATGTAATTCTTACAATAACCCATTAGGTAGCAACTACTGTTACCTTCATGGGGGGTACTGAAGCCCAGAGAGGGTAAACATCTTGCCAAACATCACACAGTGAAGGCAGAATTCAAACCTGTGTTCATGCTCATGCTATAAACTCCACACCAGGTCACTTCTCAGATCGCAGAGCAGTCAAGTTTCACTCTTACACAGTCTGAAGGATCCACGTTGTTCCAATGGGGAGAAACATAAATGGTAGAGAAATATTGGTAATCCATAATTCTAGTAAAAATCCTAAAAATAAAATAGCAAATCAAAACAGCAATGTATAAATAGGTTAATTCATTGTGGCCAAGATATATAATTTATTCCTGCAATAAA
>NW_012144967.1:2053610-2074884 GCF_000956105.1 Propithecus coquereli
TAAGCTTTAATCACCAGAAAATTTACTTATGAGAAATGTGTTATCCTCCAGAAATGCTACACAAGCCTGGCAAGTGAGTAATAATTAGTAAAAAAACAATAAGAATTAACCTCCCTGCTAGGCTTTGTTCGGAGGACTTTACATGATTGTCTCGTGTAATTCTTACAATAACCCATTAGGTAGGAACTACTGTTATCTTCATGGGGGATACTGAAGCCCAGAGAGGGTAGACATCTTGCCAAACATCACACAGTGAAGGCAGAATTCAAACCTGTGTTCATGCTCATGCTATAAACTCCATATCAGGTCACTTCTCAGATCGCAGAGCAGCCAAGTTCCACTCTTCCACAGTCTGAAGGATCCACGTTGAGTTCTAATGGGGAGAAACATAAATGGTAGAGAAATATTGGTAATCCATAATTTTAGTAAAAATCCTAAAAATAAAAATAAATATATGTTATGGGATTTTAATGTAAACACACATTTTATTATATGTACAATATCTAGTCATATATCACTTTGGCAACAGAGTCAGTTTTCATCAATGAATTCATGATTTAATGAAATCACATTTTAGACACTTTGATGCAAACTATGTAAGAAAAGGAAGTGGGAAGACAAACACTAAGAATCCCATGGGTGTGTGCTTTATATCTTAAAAGCAGAATTATTAATAATTTCAAAAATCCGCAGTTCAGTACTTTTTGGCACCTACTACATACTCAGATACGTGCTGAGCTGGGTTTCTGGGATCTCACCTAGACAATGGGAAGTTCACTTGTGAATACTAAGGACTAAAATCTAGGAAATGAAAGCTCACGAAAGACAAAAACGCCTTGATGATTTAGTCATTATCGAGTGAGGAATGGAGATTGGTGTGATATGCAAGATCTCCTGCCCCAAAGCTTATGTCAAGTAAAGTGAAAGAAGCACAGACCTTATTACTATTCCTACTCTTTTCAAGTCCAAATTCCCCAACCATGGCTCCGAAGTGCCCATCTAATCTGGCCCCACTCACCCTCCATATTCCTCTCTCGCTAGTCCTGCCCTTGCTTGCTGGGTTCCTCAAAGTTCCTGAAATTTTACTGAACACTTAACTGTCCTCCAGGTCTTTGGACCCACCTAACAGACTAACCTGTTTCAAGTGTCAGATGCTAATTCCCTTGGAAAACCTTCCCTGGCTTAGGTGCTACCAAGCGATCTTTTGGGACCCTGTCCTGGGACCACAGTTAACACCCATTTCATTGTCACTGCTCCTTTAAATGTACCTCTGGTCCTTCTCTTCCAAGGCTGTGAGCTCCATGTGTGCAGGGATGGTGTCTGTCCTGCTTGTCATTGTAACTGCAGTGAACAGCACGTGAGAGGCACCGAATATATTTCTTGACTGAATAAGCAAGTGTATTACTTAATTATCTCTTGTTTTCCTACAGAGGGCTCCACTGACAATGTTGGCTCACCTGTGTTGCCTTGTTTACAGTCACAGTGACAGGAGCCCCACCAAAATGGCACCATGGTGCCTGGGACTGCCAATCCACCTTTGGCACCCATGAACCGACACAGGGGCTCCCCTCTCCCCTAGTTTGTAAGTTTATTCATCTGAGAGGTTTTCTAAGAAGTTTCTAGTAGAATTACATTCAATTGAACATTTGATGAACAACCTTTAATAAAGAGAATAAAGTTATATGAGCTGTCTGGGAGACCCTGGGAGCTACTGCCCCATATGGAAAAAGCTCTTGCTCACCAACAAAGGCAGTTCCTCCCCATCCCCAGGCACCAGCACTAGAAAGGGATCTACTGTCATTCGAATCCTTTTTACTGACAATCTCCCTTTACCAGCTGGTTTTCAGTAAGCCTGACAGGTTTTTTTGTTCAATCACATTTCTAAGCTCGGAGTGTGTGTTTCTCCTATTTATCATTCTGTCCTTGGTCTAAGTCTCTCCTCAAGGCCACTCTCACTTTTCCAACAGTGAGGCTCAAGTGTATCCAAATTGAGAAAATGCAGATGTAACTGAGGCCCATTTATCTCCACTAATTAAAAGGTGAGGGTCAGTTTAACAGCTGGGTCCTGAGAGTGACATTGCAGCAACAATGAAAGCAGTGGGCTCTGCACAATTGGACACATTTCTTTTGTGTCCTTCCCAGTAAAACTTACCAATAAGGTCCCAGCTCCTTCTCTTGGCATTCAAGGTATCCCATCTGTGCCCCAACCTACTTTCAGAAGTCTCATCTCCTTTTCATCCTGTGAACATACTGTATGTGCGTGGCCCACAGAGCTCCCCTTGTTTAGGACTTTGCCAGTGCTGTCCCCTCTATGTCATGGCTTCTATATACCTTTTGAAATCACATTGATTCTTAAAGTCAGCAAATGTAACATTGAAGAAATCCAATTGAGGTAATTTTATGGTGTTTTCTCTGACTGCAATGGATGTTCCCATTAATAAGCATCTGATGAAGAAATTGCTCCTGGGAAAAGGGAGGAGACAAGGAGAGGGGGAAATGTGTACCTCCCTAAGAATGGGGCCAAATTGGTCCAAAATTTAAATTGTGAAGTTGCCCAGAGCCTTTGTGGAGGGGTCTCCCCTTGGAGAATTGAAGGGACCAAGGCAAGCAGTCTGCCCAGGAAGGTCCTAACCTTAGACTGGGCTTGAGTGAATAGTTCAAGAGGCCAGGGGCTATGGTAAGATAGAATAATTGCAGCCAGGGGAATGGCAGCCTTCTAGTTTGCCAAGAGAACATTTGGTGAGTAACACAATCATCTCTGTCTTTGTTTAGGTCTAAAAGAGCTGTTGGAGAGCTGAATTGGTGTTGGAGTTTCAGCTTGTTCTTCAACTAGGAACCCGGTAAATATTCTTGGCACTTGCATGTTATTGATAGTTTTAGAACAAACCCCACCTCGTTTCCTGAGGCCTTCTCCATCTGGGATAAACCATGCCGCCATTCTGGACGCTGCTCTCATTTAGGATAACAGAACGTGTCATTGCCTTAACAATCCTATTCATCCTTCCCCTTGAAGGCAGCTGGGGAGGAGAGGCAAGTATGCTTAGGGGCCAAGGAACCTTCTGGAAGAGAAGAATAAATATACAGGCACTCCGCTCTTCTGAAGATAACAGTGATAGAGCATCTCTGACAATAGTGACACCCCGTCTGAAATGCCACTGGGTCCCCTTCTCCCAGTAGGAAGTCTAAAACAGATGCCTGAAGCTCAATACCAAAACTGAACTGTTTCTGTAGATACTGCTTCTAGACACAGATTAGCACTGAGGCCAGAGTCCTCTCCTAACCAAGACACTGGGGCAGTGCTTTGAAATCATGGCTATGCATTAAGAATAAAATACAGAAATGTGCCATTGTGCTGGGGCCTATGCTGAGGGGTGCCTGTATTCTTTCCTCCGTATCTGGAGAACTCCTGTGGGAGAGAGACTCACAGAGCCACTTTACACGGGAAGTGAAAGACTGAGCAAAGAGTATTCTCAGGGAGAGGGAACAGAACATGCTAACAAGCTGTCAGAGCGTGAGTTTGCATCACAGGAGGAAAACAGGGAAGTGACAGGCCCAGGTATTGTCTGTCCATTTATGAAGCACATGCTGGCACACACGTAGCCACTGCTCATATCTTGATGCATTTTTGAAAATGTTTTATTTTGAGACAATTGCAGATTCACATGCAGCCAGTTGTAGGAAATAATACAGAGACATCCCGTGGACCCTTCACCAAGTCTCCCCCAATAGCAACATCTTGTATAACTATTGTCTAGTATCATGACCAGGAAATCAACATTGTTACAGTCCACCAAAAATATTTCTCCGGTATTATATGCACTCATTTGCGTGTGTGTGTGTGTGTGTGTGTGTGTGTATTCGGTTCAACACAATTTTATTACCTGTGTAGACTTGCATGACTACCAGCACAGTCAAGGTACAAAACAATTCCAGAACAAGACTCCCTTGTGCTACCTTCAATAGCCATAGCCACCTCTTCCCATCACCCTCAACCCTGGCAACTGCTAATCTCTTCTCTATCTCTATCTCTGTAATTTTCTCATTTCAAGAATGTTCTATAAGTGAAACTATCCAGTATATAAATTTTGGGGATTGGCTGTTCCACTAAGCATAGTTCCCTGTGATTTATTCAAGTAGTTACCTATATCAGTAGTTTGTATCTTTTTTATTGTTGAGTAATATTCTATGGTGTGGATATACCACTGTTCATTTAACTGTTCACATGCTGAAGGTCATTTGAGTTGATTCTAGTTTTTGGTTATTATACATAAAGCTGCTATGAAAATTTATATATAGATTTTTGTGTGACATTAGCATTTACTTCTCTGAGATAACTGCCCAAAGTGCAATTGCTGAGTCATATGGTTAAGTGCATGCTTAATTTTTTAAGAAACGACCAAACTCTTTTCCAGAATGGCTGTACCATGTACATTCCCACCGGCAATAGTGATATAGTTTTTTTTACATTCTTCTTAAGGTTTGGTACTATCCTTTTTCTTTTTAAATTTCAGCCATCCTGATAGATGTGTAGTATTATCTCATTGGGGTTTTAATTTGCATTTCTCTAATGGCTAATGATGTTGAACATTTTTTCATGTGCTTGTTTGCCATCTGCATGTCCTCTTCATGAAATATCTGCTCATGTCTTTTTCCCAATTTCTAGTTGGACTGTTGAGTTTTATGAGTTCTTCATCTAGTCTCGAGACAAGTGTCTTGCTGAATATGTGGTTTGAAAATATTTTTTCCCACTTGGTGGCTGGTCTTTTCATCTTCCACAAAACAAAAGTTTTTAATTTTGATGAAGTCCAGTCTATCAATTTTTTTATTCTATGAATCTTACTCTTGGTGTCAAGTCTAAGAACTTTTTGTCTAGCCCTAGATTTCAAAGATTTTTCTCCTATGTTTTTCCTAAAAGTTTTATAGTTTCGTGTTTTACAATTAAGTCTGTCATCCATTTGGAGTTTTTTTGTGTGTAGGGTGTAAGATTTAGGTTGATGTTCTTTTCTTTTTTCTTTTTTTTGCTTGTGAATGTCATTTGCCCTAACTCCATTTGTTGAAAAGGTTAACCTTTCTCTACTAAATTGCAATGTATTTTAAAATATTAAGGACTGTACTGATCTATTTTACATGGCTTATCATATGCAAATGTTACATGGAAATCTACTACTTCTTCTGTTCTATTTTCTTAATTGTCCACTCTCTTGTCTCTTTGTAAAACATTTAAATAAATATGTAAATGTAATCCTGAATAGTATGACCATATTACATTGGTGTCATTAGAGGCTCTACTTATGAGTAGTTTTAAGTATACAATGATCTGTTGAGTCATGCCTTTTATAAATTTAATAGATCACTAAATGAAAGTTCTACCTCTATTTAAGGCCAGAGGACTATGTGTTTAGAATCCCTAAGACTGAGTTGATATTGGAAAGGTGTTCTATTAATTTCTTTGAACACCTAACACATAAAACAAATACATGTATACATAGCTATCTAGACAACTGGCCACTGACCAATGAGCTGGAGATTAAGGGCTGTATAACTATATGACTATTTTAGAAAAAATTACTTCATTTGGAATAGAATGACCTTAGAAATACTGTACATTTTGTTCATTAAGAAAATACCTAGCAATAGTTATTCCTTCTGCCCATAACATCATGGAAACTACATGTGGTTAATTGCCTTGGACAGTAATGATTGCAAATGAGGGCAAAATAACTGTGCTAGTATTATGGTATACTAAGATACCATACTGGAATAATTGTATTGATAGTGATATATTATTAAAAGTGTGTTGTGTTCATCATTATTCTCTACGCTCTCACCTGAGGGGGAGCCAGGGTCCAAGGCCAATTTTCACTTGTGCTTCCTGTTGAAATCTCCCCAGGAAGGGCAATGGAGACAGCAGGTTGGAGGTGAAATAAAATATCCTAGGGAGGGAGCAGAATAGATGCCACAAGGATGGATGTGGTGCTGGAGAGAGAAAAGGTTGGGAAAGGGCATGTGATCAGGCTCTATTGGAAGAGCTGGGCATTGTGCCAGGGAATATCTCTGATCACTTCTTAGGTCTCAGATCCCTGAAACCACCACCATATTCTGCTCCTGTTTTTCTTAATAGTTCTTCTATTCTACTCCCCACCCCCAACCTCTGAGAGTACATGGCAGCCTAACTAGTTCTCTGGGAAACACTTCACATTATTAAACATTTCAAAAGATACTTAATCTTATTAATGACCTGGAAAATGGAAATGTAAACCAAAAATATGATGCTTTGGAATTTGAATGATCTTGAACAGGGAAGGATGTGGCACATTTATTTCTGAACAATGCAGTTCTTTTTTTAAAAAATTGTAAGGTAGAATATAACACTGTAGACACAACAGATATATTTAAATTAAAACTCAGTATTTCTGATAAAACAGCAATGTGTAATGGGTTGCAGTTATTGGCCTTCTCTTGGCCAGCTACATGTGAATTGGGATGCAAGCAGGTGTGTCCCATCACCTGAATTTGGAGATGACACTTCTGGCTTTTGGTCGGGAATGCCCTTCACTCCCCAGTGGTGGAGCACAGACTCGCAGAAACAGAAGGCACTGACAATACCCTCTAAGGTGACCTCCAAATGACTCACGAATTTTTTACATCATACCTGGGAAGGGCAAAACCAAGATTTGCTTGAAATTTTTTTGAGGGAATTCACTCATTCCTCCCCAGTCCATTTATACTTTCAATCCATTCTTTGTTCTTTTATTGAAGTAAAACTCACTGTCTTGTAACTTCTTGACAGAAGCTCTATGCTCCAGAGTACACAGAAAAGTTGAAAACTGCGTGCATATGACAGGCTTTTAAAAATGCGAAGACAGTTCTCATGTCTCCTTCCCAAAGCTTTTTCTTACCCAGATAAAATAACTGCTTCTAGTTAGTGAATGTGAGCTACTCAAGGCACGTGCCTGATGTGTGCTACCTGCACTGTCTCATGAATCTTATCGAGAGCACTGCCAGAGAGACATCATTACTGAAACTTTCAGAGGGGCACATTGAGGTTCAGAGAGCCAGAGGACTCAAGATGCCCTATCTGTGTTAATGCTGAAGCTGTAACCCCAAAATATTCCCTGCTGAGCTCATGATTCCCTCATGCAGCTTGATGCCCATGGCCAGATATCCTCAGTGCCTTTAATCTTCTTCTCCTATCCAAGACCCTATATTATCCTTGTTCTCACTGGAACCTCCTGCAGTGGATAGTTCTTGTTTTTTTCTTCCCTGTCTCTGGCTTTCTAAGGAATGACTGGTCCCCACATTCCAACCAGAGGGTCACTGTAGGAGCTGACAGTTGCATGTATGTCTTTATGACCTTTCCCACCTTATATTTAGGCAGGGGTGAGAGCCTTCCACAGTCAAATATAGTCCTCCCCTGGGAATATGCACTCTACTAGTGGGATGTTCAACATTTGGTTTTCTTAAGCCAATCTCCTTAATATGGCTGCTAAGGTTTGAATGTGTCTTCTCTAAAATTTAGGTGTTGCCAATCTGATAGTATTAAGCGGTAGAGTTGTTAAGAGGTGATTAGCCTGTGAAGCTTCCTTCCTCATGAATGGGATGAGGCTTCAGGTGGTGTTCTGTTAATTTGCCTTCTGCCTTCTGCCATGTGAGGACACAGAGTTCCTCCTCTCAATGCAGTGACAAGGCGCCATCTTGGAAGCAGACAGCAGCCCTCACCAGATAATCAAACCTGCCAGCACCTTGGACTTCCCAACCTCCAGAAGTGTAAGAAAATAAATTTATGTTCTTTATAAATTACCCAGTCTCAGATATTATGTTATAGTAGCACAAAAGGACTAAGACAATGATGGTAGTTGGGTTTTTCTCGCTAATAAACACTGGAGTCCTAAGACCAAAGTGGGATATTTTCTGTGACAGGCCCCAGAATGTTGAATTAGCTAACTTCAGGTGGGGTGGGATGCAGTATGAACACTTTTGTTTCATACTGGGAAGTCAACTTTGTCTTCATTATGCCATAGCTAAGCCATTGTTTTGACTATTGCCTATAATCCCTTGGGACTCAGACCATATGCTCACAAAGTTTGTAGCTTTAGGCAACTTAGTATAAAACTACCAAGATATTGAGTATTTCAGCTACTCTTGGCCTTCGCTAAGGTGCTGCAAGAAATCACCAGTGAAACTGGCTTATTTGAAAGCAAATAAGAAGGAGCAAGACCAATGTAAGTAGTCATATACAGTTATCAAGATTTAAAAACACATTAATTTTCTTTCAAGTACATTGTGATCATGTATCAAAATTTTCTTGTCATAAAAGAAATGCAAGAAAAAAATGGCACATGTATAATTAGTGAAAGGAAAACAAATGCTGGACATAATATTGCTAAGGTAGACATATAATGGTTGATAGCTCATAGGGCGATTAAACTATAACCCTTTGAGTCATCTTTTTATGAACAGAAAACATTTTCATCCTTATAAGACAGAAATCATTTGCATTACTAGTGGCCAAATTATATGCATTGCAGTTGAACAAAAATCATTTACAACTCATTGGTTTTTCCACAAGCAAACATCAGTCTTTAAAAGTTTGTGAAATATCTGTGCTCTAAGCAATAGTAAATGGTCAGGTGATCCTTAGATAAACTTGGTAAAGAATGCCATAAGTTGATAATGAAGATCACTCCAACCTTTTTATGTGTAGTTCATGGTCTTTGTAGGTTGATTGCCTTATCTTGATATTAGAGCACTGATTTGGAAACCTGAAATCTTTAATTTTGAATAAGGATATCCAAGAAGAACCAGAGGAATCACAGATAATCATGTTCCATAGTAATGCACATTTCTGTTAACCTCCTACATGGCAAAGGCTCCTAAGGATTCACATCAACCTAGATCACATCTCTTTTGGTTAACCTGGAGTATGTTTTCTCAATTATACTCCTAAGCCCCAATTGTACTCCTAAGCTCCACACCTAGTACTTCAGTAGGTTTGGGTTAAGGCCCAATAATCTACATTTTTATAATTTTTAACTTTCATGGTCTTAAATGCTAGTGGTCTAGGGATACCATTCTGAAACCATTTCTAAAGTCTATCTTAGACATATGTACTCACATCAACTGTAAATGCAATGTTAAAAGTACACACTTGTTGCAGGAGGATTTTCCTCACATTTCTTTTGGTGTCTGCGTATGGAAGGTATTGAGTGAAAAAAAAAAATCACTCTGGGCAAAGTATGGGGAATCTAGATTGACAGAGAAGAGAATTCACTTCACTACCAAGAAAGGGAGTCAGGTAATAGATACCCAAAGGCTTTTTTGAACATATCATTTCCTTTTACATTCCTAATTAGAAAGCAGTGACATATAGTATAACAATGAATACAATTTGAGGTTTCGTTCTTTTTTTTCAAATGAGAATTTTACTGGGGTCTTTTTTGTTTTTCATCCACCATTGTTGAAATGTTCAGGCTTAGTTAATATAACATTTAGATCATACATTTTAGACACATAAGGGGCTATTTGTACATTTGACTGAGGCTAAACTGTACAGGGAATAGAAATGGCTCTGTGTGGAAAGAGTGGACCTATGAAATTGTCTCTGGGTAAACTAGGAAGATTGTTTCTATTTGGAAGGGCTAGAGATAAATGCATTTGTGGTAGTGCATGTTAAGAAAAATTATCCAATACTTGAAAAGAAGGAAAAATACTCCTGCATATAATGTTGAAATCATGCTAGAGAAGTACAGAACATTGTTTAAAACTCATGTATATGAGAAGAATACATGTCTACTGGAAACCCAAGGGGTGGACTTTAATGGGAACATTTAACTTAATTTAATAAACTAATCAATCAATTAATTAATTTATGTCCTTGTCTTCTTTAGGTGCATTACTCCTTTCCTTCTGGGGACTACATATCCCCCAATCTCAACATTGTGGTTTTCACTGTGGACAGACAGGACAGTACTCTTTTAGGCACAGTAAATTGATCCCCAGGAAAGCATTCAAATAAAGCCCCATAAATAAGTCAGGTGAATAGAATCTTCTCACAGGATTTTTTAAAAATTAAATTTAGAAAGAAATCAGGCAATCTCTGCCAGAGTTGAAAGTTGTCAGATGTTAAACAAAGGATTTGTTATTTTGCTGGTGTTTATTGGTGATAAAGGAAAGGAGTTAGGGAGACAGATCATATTTTGTTACTTACCCTTTGGAATTGAGACTATCCTTTATTGAGAAAATGACTCTGTTAAAATATGGTTAACTCTTCAATTCTAAAGGTAATTAAGACAGGGAGTATGAGAAATGGTAGCAATGTCAGCTTTGGTTCAAAAAAAAAAAATGGTTGTGTGCTCTGCATCTGTGGTCTACTATTTGAGTGAACACGGACAAGTTCCTTTAGCTCTCTGTGTCTCTGTGTTCTCATCTATATAAAAAGAAAAATTACTTTACTTAAGGGTTATTATGAAGCTCTACTAACTTAATGAAAGCTTCATGAATTGAAAATATGACGAATAAAAATACAGAGGGAAGAGAGTGAGGAAAACATTCTCTGGCAAGTTCCAGCTCAGAAAAACAGCTATTATTTTCTCATAGCATTTAATATGCCAAGCACCATGTCATTTACTTTATATATATTACTTATTTTATTCAACCTTACTTTCACCCGGTAACCTAGATCTTGTTATCCAGACTCTAAAGACAAAGAATAGGAGTTCTAGAGAATTTGAGTGGCCTGAGCAAAGTCACACTGTAAAGCTTGTGTCTAGGATTCACACCAGAAGAATGATCCATAAAAAGTAATGTTGATAAAGTGAACTCATCAAAATAAAAAATTTCTGCTCTGTGAAAGGCCCTGTGAAAAGGATAAAAAGATAAGCTATAGACTGGAAGAAAATATTTCCAAATCACATTTTCAACAAAGGACTTACATCAAGAATATATAGTCTCAAAACTCAACTATAAAAAAACAAACACTCCACTTAGAAAATGCACAAAAGACATGAACGGGATATACAGATGGCAAATAAACCTATGAAAATATGTTTAACAACATTAGCCATTAAGGAAATGCGAATTCAAACCCCAGTGAGATGATACTACACGCTTATCAGAATGGCTAAAATAAAAAATAACAACACCAAATGCTGGTGAGAATGTGGAGAAACTAGGTCACTTAAACACTGCTAGTGGGAATGTAAAATGGAAGTCATTCTGGAACAAAAGTTTGGCAGTTTCTTGAAAAATTAAACATGTGCATATGATACAACTCAGCAATTTGCATTTTTGGGGCATTAATCCCAAGGAAGTTAAAACATATGTCATACAAAAACCTGTATATGGATGTTCATAGCAGCTTTATTCATAATAGCCCAAACCTAGAAACAACTCAAATGGGTTCTGATGGTGAATTGTTAAACAAACTCTGGCACATCCATACCATGGAATACTACTGAGGAATAAAAAGAAAAAAAAAAAAAAAGAACCACTTATATTAGTCCATTTTGTGCTGTTATTACAGAATACTACAGACTGGGTAATTTATAATGAACAGAAATTTATTTCTCAGAGTTGTGGAGGCTGGGAAGTCCAAGATCAAGGTGCTGGCTTCTTGCTGAGTCATAACATGGTGGAAGGCATCACATGACAAAAGGGCAAAGAGAGGGTGAGAGTGAGCAAGAGGGGCCAACCTACTCCTGCAATAACAGCATTAATCCATTCATGGGGGTGGCGCCCTCATGACTTAAACACCTCTTAAAGGTCCCACCTCTTAATACTGTTACAATGGCAATTAAATGCCAATGTGAGTTTGAGGGGGGAGAAATAGTCAAATTAGAACAGTACTGGTATATGCAACAACTTGGATGTATCCCAAGGAAATTACACAGGTGAAAAAGCCAGTCCCAAAATGTTCATACCACATGATTCTGTTAGTATAACATTTTTGAAATTAAAAAAGTACAGATATGGAGATGAGATTAGTGGTTATGATTGTCAGGGTTTAGGGAACTGGGAGAGGGGGAGGTGACTGACTATAAAAGGCACACATAGCATTTATGTGATGGAATCGCTCTGCATCTTCCTTGTGGTCACACTTACGTATCATGTGATTATGTTGCATGTGGTAACATTGCATCAAACTAACACATACACTGCTGAAATGTGAGCACGGTTCATTAGGTTTCATTGATGTCAATTTGTTGTATCAATTTCCTGTTTATGATCTTCTACTATAATTATGCAATATGGTACCGGTGAGGTAGACTAGGTGAAGGGTACATGAGATCTCTGTATTATTTCTTACAAATACATGTCAATCTGCAATTTCCTCAAAAGAAGAATTTAAAAATAAATGTTCACTGTGGAGTAAACTCTCAGTGTTGCTTTCTTAACCTCCTGCTCATTTTTTGGGTGACACTGGGCATTTTATCTAACCTTTCATGGCTACTTTTTCCTCATCTGGAAAGCGGGAGTACCCTGGTGTTTAATTTATAGATTTATTGATTACATAGTGATGATATATGTAAAGAACTCAGCATAGTGCCTAACACAGTCATCAGTCAATGAATGTTATCTATTATTGTTAATTGTAAAAGAGGATACTGAGAATTAAGCTATCAGAACATCTTATTATTTAGTTCAAAGTTAAAAATGAAGGGCAAGCTGAGTATTCTTTTCTCTAACTTCACTTGGACATATTAGAATCACCCATAAAATTTTTAAACATTATTGATACTGGGTGTACTAGTATCCCCCAGAGATACTAGTTTAATGGTCTGGGGTGGGGGTCCCTGCAATTTTTTAAAATGCTTTCTGGGAAATTCTAATGTTCAGTCTTGGTTAAGCATCACTATTGTGCACATGGTTTATTTTTTATTCTGCCTAAGAGTTTCAAGTTGAATTAGTTGGAAGCTTGGTGACATTGCCAGTTTTGCTCTTCCTGCTCTGGCAAAAGGCATCATTTCTCAGGGGATAACTCACCTAAATGATTATAACCCCCGTGGATACTTGTGGCCGTGAGAAAGGAGTGATTCCTAATCCATAGCACTCTCCACAATCAGATGGAGGCCATTTTCCCAGGAGAACCTTGGCATGCATCAAGGAGCAGGCGGCCACCAGAGCGTCAACACGTGCACTTACTTGGTTCAGCCAAGACCCAGCATGGAGATGAATGAGAACCTTTGGAGGAGAATTTCTTTTTCTAGTCACCTATGAATGACAATTTTGGGCCTCTCTTACAATAAGAGAGTAAATTTTGCTTTTCAATTTTTACCATTCAAAGACAGATAAAAGACATGGGAAATATTCTCATTAATACCACTGTGGCAATTTTCAGTAGAAGAGAGATTTAAAAAGATGAAACCCTCTATTTTGTTTTTTATTTAGTTTTTCAATATTCTATGTGTTCTAAAAAAATGGTGGACAATGCTATTGAATTAAAAGTGTTTTTTGTTTTGCTTTCTTTTAAAAAAAATTGCATGAAATTAACATAAAGGCAATCCAACTTATTTACTTATTTTAAATACAGTCTCTTCTTTCCATGTCTGCACATCCTCAAACACATGCTGTGGGGCTTCTAGAAAGCCACCAGCATGCCCCCTGGCCTGGCTGTACATTCAGGCCATCTTCTACAAGGAGCTGGGGTGTTCCCAGCTGGGGTGTTCCCCCAGCTCCTTGAGGCTGGCGCTCTAACGCTGTGACCACATGGCCTGTGGCAGCTCCAAACCTAAAGCATAAGTTTGGAAGGAAGATTCTGACTTTACTCTCTTGGAATTCAGTTGCTGATAAGGGTGACTGGACTCCTCTGCTGGCAAGAGGCCATGTGCAAAGGTGCTGTAGGAGGACATGCCACCTAGCGGGATAGACAAGGGCAGGAGAGCCAGCTTCCTGGAGGCTTGCCAGGAGAACTTCCGCCCCGCCCAGCTCAGCTGCTGGCTGAGTGCAGCCTCCTGAAGGTGCTTGTGAATGGCCTGTGCAGCAGAACTGCCCAGGCCAACTACAGAAGCACCGGAAGTAGGAAGTCCTTGTGGCTTTATGCCAGTAAGTTTTGGGGTCATTTGTTATGCCACAACTGGTAGATGAAACACATACCATCTTCCTGACTTTAGGAAGAGCTGATACAATTTGTCTGGTGCTCACGATCACAAATATTTCAGTCAATGCTCATTTGCACTCAGTCTGTAAGAGTTCTGTTGATGGCTTTCTTAAGGAACATAGTCCTTGATGATTTTCTACTTAAACACACATCTCCACCTCCGTCACTACTACTGCTACTACTATTACTAAAAGTAGTATATTGTGACTTGCTTGGAGTAGCCAGCTCGAAAAGGAGAATCGGTAATTGTGTTCCAAGTTCAAGGAAGACCTGACTCAGAAATAGAACATTAGGCAGGGAGACCAGCGTTTAAACGCTGGTTTACTGTGGAGTGGGGCGGTTCACAGCCTCTGCAAGTGGCCCAATCAAGCAAGAACAGTTCCTTAAACACAGAGTGTGCCTCTGTTCTTTCAATTCAGTTTTTGCTAGGTTGCATTAATATATATTCATCAATAGATCAATCAGAAAAGTGCTGAGCTCTGTTAATTATACTGCAAACATGTAGTTCAAGAGATACTTTGTTTTCCTTTTCAAGGTATTTTTGAGGAGAAACCATTTCATAATCCAGGTTGGATGCTGCCACATAACACAAAGCTGAGAGAAAGCGAACTTATTTCAGGCTCCAAAAATGAGGGGATGTAAGACTGAAACTCATGTTTCTGATGCGAGGTCTCAGACTGAGTACTGTGGATTATTTTAGGCCATTAATAACCACAAACTGCTTGGAATAACCATGGCAACAACCAGTAGCTATGTACAGTACAATCACCCTGATTACCATAGAATTAGCACAAAACAAATGTTTGTTCTTTTCCTAAATAGATGTATTATAATGATGATGACAGCTTCCTCTTTACCCCAGGTTTTCCCATCACCACTCCTACCCCAAACAATGGGAAGACCACATCTCCACATCTTTGCTTGACATTTGTTTCTCATTTCCTTTTTTGAAAATACATTTTATTGTGTATATTTAAGGTATGTTTCTGATTTCCTTTCTCAAGAACCCAGGACAGTGCGGAGGGGAGTGGGTGGTAGCTGACCTCTCATTCCCATCCCTCTCGCCTCAGTGATACACAAAAAAACATAACACACGTTGATTCATTGATCACTGTCTGGGCGCCAGGAGGGGGGATGCTAACCTTTAAAGATGTGCCTTGAAGCTTCAGATTCAAACGGCCAGCCCAAATTACATGTTAATTGAAATAACGTATTTTGATTTCTTTCTCATCTGCAGAACATGGACCCCAAATTCCATTTGCACTTGGCCCGTCCAGGGTATGGGCACACACTACAGACCGGGGCGTGTTAGTTACCTGCCTCTGTACATGTGTTATGCCCACCTGACAAAGACACAACAAGACCAGGTAGCACCAGGGCCAGCAAGTGGAGGCTGAAGTCTAGTCTGAGCCTTTCCGCCTGTCGGTGTTGTGAGCTGTAACGACAGCTGGCACTTGGCTGTCCCCAAAACCCCCTTTCACGGTACCCAGCACCACGCTTCCACACGCGATTGAAGCAATTAGCTGCCGTGCGGCTGATGTACCCCGCAGAGGACTGGTGGCTCGTCTGACACATCTGGGCACTGAAAGTAATTGAAACAGCTGCTTCCACCCATATGGCAGCAAAAGCTGGCCGAGCAAAGTCTGCTGCCTGGGCTGCACCAACCTCGGGCAAATTAGCCGTCATTAATCCCCAGATCTGACCAGCATACGCAGAGCCACTAATCAAGACAGCTGGGGGTTGGGGGGAGGTGGCTGAGGAGGAGAGTCCCTTTACGATTTCTAAATGGCATCCCAGGTTAAAAAATAAAACACACAAACAAGCACGAATTACAGTCCTCCTCTTCCTGAACACTTTCGCTCCCCCTACCTGGCGAGGACAGGCTGTGTCTGTCAGTGCCCTACGTTAGGAGATTGCTAAAATAGCAGCGCGACTTTCTGGAACTGTCTCACTGCTCTGTGCAAGCCTGGGATCCTGCGGTTATAAATAGCTGGTTGCGTGGAGAGCGAGAACAGGGTACCGTGCAGTCTTGCTGTGCAGGCTGCCTCCGAAGCCCAGAGAACCACATTGTCAAGGACCCGCTCTCTAGAGGTGAACAGCACCACCCGACCTGGGTCGGGGGGCAGGGGCATCTTTGCCTCTCCTCTGCAAGGCGCTCTGCTGCCTTGGGAGGGATCTGGTTTCCAGCTCTCCACTCATTTCTCGGGGAGGGGCCTTCTGTATTGATACAAAAGTTTTAGGTAAAGACTAGGAGTTCGTTGTTGCAAACGAGCCTCGTTGACAGGTGAGAGGTCACGTGCCATCTGGCAGGTAAAGGGAAGCTGTCTCATCCTTGACACAGAGATTTATTACAAGACAGGCTGCAGCTTCAAAGGACTTTGTTGACTCAACTTCCATGTTGTGGGATGAGACAGGAGGGTGGCTGCCTCATTTACACCCCAGAACTGATGTCATTATTCAGATGGCTCGTCATTATGCCCGACAACACACCCGCCTAGGTGGTGTGGCGCATCTGGGCAGGGGGTGGCAGAGTGGATGTGTAATCCCAGAGGTGTCAGAGACTGGTCCTGAACGAGAGGGGTATAAGGGGTGAGTCTACACATCCTTGTCACTAACCCCTGAGGCCAGACAGACATTTCAGACTAGGAAATTTCAGTTCTCTGAGAAATGGAAATTTCTGTAATTAATTAGATTTGAATAAGAAAATATAGCTATTGTTAGATTCACCATCAGTGATTCTGGTTCCTGACTTCACCTCTGAGATGTACAGGGAGATGCCTCTCCAGTGACAGACACTCTTGTCCTACTGTGCACGTCCCGCACGGTCCTTCCTGGGGTTGGTGTGAACTGGTTCTACTTGCTTCCTTGGGGAATGTTTTTACTTTCTCCCCATTGTTGTTCACTGTTGCTAGCCTGTCCTATGGGATCGCTGACCTAAAATGCAGAATAAATAACCATTGCACCGTGAGACAGTTATTTAGTTCGCTGCAGAACTAAACAGAACTTTTTCCCCCAATCTTGAGATTATCATGATGACTATTGTTTTCTAGGACTTATGCTGAGGGAGTGAAGGGGGAGAGTGAAATCATCCCTTGCAAATATGACAGAGCAGCAGTTTTTTTTTTTTGTCAGAATAGCTACTTGAAAAAACATGGTCAAAGAGAAAGATACAATAGAAAAATATTTTCTGATATACCTTCAAACTCTTCCCATTGTGCTTACTCTTATGTGGGGGTGAACTTGTGATGCAGAGATTAGTTTTACAAACAATAGGTCTTCATTTTTACATTTTCCCTTCTTAGATACTCCTGTAAATGGATTTTTAGCCGAATGGACATCTCTTCCCTTTCAGTGTAAATTCTGTGGTCTAGTCCTCACTTTAGATGCATTCCATTTTGACCACATTGCTTTATTACTTACCACCCTATATAAATAATAGTATTTATTAAAAAGTAATAATTGCTTATACTTAATTAATTAATGTATTTGACGAATGTTTATTAAAGGCATACTGTGTGCCAGGCACACCACTGGGGACATCATCATGAACAAATTCTTGTCTTTGTAGGGATCAAGGGAAAACTTCCCCTTCACCCTCTGACGGTTTGCTGAAAATCAACTGACAAGGACAGATGACTAGGAGAAAAGCCATATAAATTTATTAACGTGAATGGGGGGAAATTAGAGTGAATTCCACTCCCCCCATGCAGTGGGGTACAGGAGCTTATGTACCCTTGTTCTTAGGGAAAAGGGAAAGAAATGTGGATGGTTTTAGGGGGGTAGTAAATGATTTTAGGAGGAATTCAATGGACTTGAAGAACATACAATGGTTTAGTGCAAAGTCTGCTGGGCCCTCAGAGCAGACAATGATTTGTGACAAATGTCTGTCCAGGTGTGCTGACAGACTTCCATCTTTCTTCCTACCATAAGAATTCAGTTAATGAAAACTCAGGGAAGGGACTAGAGGTCATTATTTTCTTCTTTGCTGGACCCAAACTTTAGGCAGACAAGGGAACTTCGGAGAATAACTTCATCCTGTGCTTTGGGAGTGACAGAGGATTGAGAGACAGGAGGGGAGGGGAAGGTCAGGGAGAGCTCCAGAGGCTTCTTCAACTCAGTGTGTCAAAGTGCCACATTTTGGGATATTGCTATCTGAGCCTCAACATCTTTGCGAGGCTTGCAGTCTACTGAGGGGAGATGAGGAAATAAATAAGTTATATGTATATATGTAGAGATATAGTAAGTGAATGGTGGTGAATGCTAGGGAAAAGAAAGAATAAAGCATACAGGATAAACGGCAAGCTGGGGATGTCAAGCTCTCTGGGCATCCCTGAGAGGTTGACATCTGAGTGGAGAATGAAGGAGGAGAGGACAGGAGCCGTGTGAATAGGACTGGGAAGAGCCCTCCAGTGGGAAGAGCAGGTCAAAGGTCATCAGGCAGGAGGTGTGCTCCGTGGGTTGGAGAGCACCAGGTGCCCGGGGTGACTGGAAGTCAGTGGGCAGGGGGCAGTTGTGGGAGTTAAAATCATGATGGTGGGGGATGCTCTAAGTCTTTGTAGGATTTAGGGTGTTCTCTAGATGAAATGGTAAAACCACTGGAGAGTTTCAAGCAGGAGAGGGACATGTTCTAATATTTTAATAGGATATGCTAACTGCTCTCAAAACTGTTTGAAGGGGACAGGGAAGAAGAAGGAAGCCAGTTACATGGTTACTGCAATAATCCAAGCAAGAGACACCCGTGGCTCGGACCGGGTGGGCATGGAGTGGAAGGGGAGGGACAGTAGAATTTGGATGCACGTTGAAAGTGGAGACCAAGGATGAGCTAAAGAATCCCACGTAGGGCACGAAAGAGAAGAGTCAACACTCACTCCATGGTGTTGGCTAAGGTTCCTGAGTCCTAGCTCTGTGCCAGACTTTGTGTTAAGCACTTCGTATTTATTATCAGACTCATTTAATCATCAAATAGTAGTGTGAGATAGATATAAAGATCTTCACCATTCTACAGAATTGAAGTATTAATAACTTGCTAAGGTCACACAAGAGAATCAGTGACAGAGACAAGGCAGGAACCTGGGACCGTGCGGCTTCAGCACCCAAGAATTTCGTAACTGCTATCCTTTGAAGAACCCAGGACAGTGTAACACTGAACTAATGCTCAAAGTGGCCTGACTTTTTCAATCATTATCTGCCTTCAATCATCCCCTTCCCTGGTCTATCATCAGTTTCCCGTTCAGTGAGAAGTGGGATAGGATGATCAGTTATGCTCTAGTTTGCAGCCTCTAGTTAAGACCAACAAAAAATGATTTGCCTCAGTGGTTCTTTATACCTTTAAAAACTGGTGTCCTAATCACCAGTAAGTTCTTTAATTTTCTATATTTAGCCAAGTGATTATATAATACCCCTGATTCCCCCAATTTTCTTCTTCATAGGATAAAATTCCAGACCCAATCATGATACAATGACTTCATCATGAAATAGATGTTTTCAAACATTATTTAGATAGTCACTGCTAGGATTCAGCTCTCTAAAATTCATTTTCTAGTGTGACAGTATATCCCCTCTGAGCTTAGGTGATGTAGTTTGGAGTCATGTTTCAAAATTCATCAGATGCTTTTAAATGGAGGATTCCTTGGGGAGTTACTTGACAGCATGTCCTAAAGTTAAATTGCCTACAGTTGAATCCTTGCTCTGCAATTCTTAGCTGTGTGATATTGAGTGAGTTGCTTTACCTCTCTGTGCTTATGTTTCCTCATTTATAAAATGGAGATAAATATTATCAATGTTAGAGGTTGTGAAGAATGTTACCATTTATAAGGTTCTTAGAATTAGAGCCTAATAAATGCTTAATAAATATTAGCTGTTATAAAATAATAATAGTAATCATCATCATCACCATCATTATAGAACAAAATTATGGCTAAAATAGATTTCAACAAGTTGGAGTTGAACTGAAATCAGCCAACTAGAGATAAGTAATATTGATGTTGCCTGCCTTGATCATTTAAATGTGTTTTCCATTTAACATGGATATACCGTTTATGTATGTATATGATATACATATATCTTAGGCAATTACTAAAAACCTAAGCTTTTAAATTATGGATTTACAAGCAATTTGGGGCTCATGAATAATTACGATTTGGAGTTAATTACTGTCTGTCTGACTAAAAATTATGAATCACTTTCCCAGTGTCACTCCTAACATTTATGGGGCCCAGAAAAAGAGCACAGTTGGAGGTCCACATACCATATATTTAAATATTTGGAAGCTATCACCCCCTGGACTGTGTAGCCCATTTCCAAGAATGAGTGCTTCCTTCTAGGCTCTGGATGGGATATAATATATGATCACTGGAATTACACTTTATGCTTCATTCTCACTCCATGGGCTAACAGTCCATTTGTCTTCTGTCCCTGAAACCAGAATGGCCTTGGGTGGCAGGTTTATAACAATAAGTACCTCATGAAGGCAAGGAAAGTGTGTAATGGTTTCAGATAGCTCTTGTGGTAGAAGCCCTTACATTAATAGGTCCACACGGCCCAATGACATACCCTGATACACAGATGACAGAAAAGAGAGTGTCTTGATGCAGACCCCAGAGAAGTCTTGCCTATTTGACCTTGCAAGAAATGAACTGCAAATGGCCTTTGGGAAAAACAACACAGGGCTCTCTCCAACCCACCCACCAGGCTTTCTTCTTCATTTGTCTCTAATATTATGTTCCTAGACTGGATCTTTTCAAGAATGAGGACCAGAAAGGCATAGAAGAAAGTAAAATAGTATGGGAGAAGGACAGGCAAGAAAACTCCCTTTACCTCTTACTGGTCTAATGTTTCTTTGTCCTCTGTCTCTTTCTTAGTAATAAATGATGTTTCACTAAACAATATGCTTCTCTGTTCCATCTGCAGGATAGACTTATGTTTTGTGTACTTTACATTAGTTGATTTCCCAGAGAGTTATAATTAAGCTGTCTTCGCAACAGAGGCAGAAACTAACTCCTCTTCACATACAACGCACTCTACAGATTCCAAGAATAAAGAAAGACCTAATGTTGTACGTGAGAAAGAGAGTTGGACCCAGTTATCAAGCCCCATTCTGTTGGCAATGAGCAGCTTCATTTCAACTGATCCTTTAAGGTCTTTGTGGATAAAATCTCTTTTCCAGCCAGCCCTGGAGGG
>NW_012144967.1:2084824-2086384 GCF_000956105.1 Propithecus coquereli
ATACTATAAGATATATTTGATTTAGAGATGTTTTCTCTAAGATGATAACCTAGTAATGATCAATATGTGCATCCTCTTATTAATATTTAATTGCCATGAACTTTGATAAAATAAATGGGGACAATATGTCCACCTTGAATATTCAAATTTAATTTAAGATATGGTTTGGATTAAACCAACAATGGGTGGATTCTCCCAACTGAAATCCGCATTACAGCTTATTCTCAATTATCAAATGAAAATTTCAGTGTAGGTACTTCCTCTGTTATCATATGTTGACTTAGGAATCCCCTATCTGCATAGCAGATGGAAAGCACACTGCCCTTATCCCTCTCCTTAGTATGGGCAGGAGCCTGGCTGTGCAGGCTGATGATGGCACCTGGTGATGGCTACTATTTCTATGACTCCTACCCCAGTATAGCCCAGGGCTGTTTCTGGGCTCCCTATCATCTGTTCCATCACTTACTGTCCTCCCTGCACTCCGCCTCTGCTTCCTATGCATTCATCACTCACCTTGCATCTAAGAATGAAGGCCCTTGATAGGCTTCTTGCTGGCAGTTGTTTAGAGGTGTAAACTTCTCCTCTCTGCAGCCCTTGCTCTCAGCTCTGCCTGGGTGTTTGCATTTGTTGAGCGCATGTGGTTGCCTCCTGGACCTGTGACTGATTTTGACTTCCTAGTTTTGAACCATGTTATTCTGTAGGCCAAGGCTTGAAATCACCCTCTGGTTCTTTTCTTTCTTGCTGCTTCAGGGCATGGTTACATTCCAGTCAGGTCCCACCCATAGGCTCCTGGGTTCTGTTCACCATTAACAAGATTTCTTCCTTAGTTGGTGACCCTCTCTGTGACCACAAGTGTACTCTGTCCTTCTTTCCTTCTTCCTTGCTTTGTTTTAGCTTGCAAACCTCTCTCTTGCCATCCCTTAATGGCACTAATTTTTTTTTTTTGCTGGTGTAACATGGAACAATATTACATGCATTATACATATGTATGCCTAAATTAACATGAAGAATAGGTACAGATAGATTGGCAATTCATTTTAAATCAGAAACATAGCTTTTGTCATGTATGTGCCATATTTTTGGTTTGGCATGTATCTTCTCACTGCTCTCTGTATAGGCTCTTCATGTCTGTATGTCATCATGGCTGGGGGTGGGGTATCCACTTTGAAACTCACTCATGGTGTTGGCAGGATTCAATTGCTTCCAGGTTGTTTGCTAGAAGCCTCCTTCAGTTCCGTACCATGGGGGCCTAGCCAAAAGGCAACTCACAGCATAGCGGCTGGTTTTCTTCAGAGCGAGCAAGCAAGAGAGTAACAGAGAGTGAGTGCACAAGACAGAATGCAGTCTCACTGTAACCTAGCCTTGGGAGTGACATCCTACCACTTTTGCCAAGATAAGTTCATTAGAAGGGAGTTTTAGAAGAGAGTTACTTTAAAGTATTGTTTATGGTAATTACTCTGATTTGGTCATTATACAGTATCTACATGCATTGAAACATCACATTTTACCCTATAAATATGTACTATTACATATCAATTTTAAATAAAAAATTAAGTAATA
>NW_012144967.1:2086434-2089107 GCF_000956105.1 Propithecus coquereli
TATTCAATACTATTTTGCAAATTTCCTCTATGAAAGCTGATAAGTAAGCAGTAGAGTTGGAAAATGAAATCCTCTATTGACTTCAGTCTCAAACTTTGTCTCAATTGCTGACAAAACATAATCGATCTTTTAATTACTCAGAGATGAAATTCCAATAAAGACCATGTGCTTTAGCAACAAATTTCTTCACTTATTTCCAAGCGTATTTTTTAGTGATCTATAAACTAATATCATACAGATCTGAAATGATAAATTGTGCTTCTGAGTGAATGAAGAGATAATAATTTAGAACTGACCGTAAGAGTAATCATTAAACCAACACTGTTTTGTTCTTAAAATGTTGTCTGCATTAGCTCTTCCTCTAGTTTTGGAAACAATCAGTGCTAAATATGGTCAGAGCTGATAATATATAACTTATTTTTCCTAGAATGTTTCTTGAGCGAATGCTAACTAAAATTGTTTCCCTAGGTATTTATTATTGGAGGCTGAGGAGAGGGAAACTAACGCAATGCCAGTCTTGTATATACCGTCTCCCAACTTCAAACACACCTTTTGTGATATTGGGGGGAAGACTCTGAAACCATATTTCTGCTTTGCCAACTACCCATGATAGCCCATTATAGGCTCTGCCAATGGGGGGGCGGTGATAGAGATAGCAAGGCTGGAAGAGGAAGAAGGGATTGGCTCTTGCCTGTTTTCTTCCTGTTCCTGTAAACCTTGCTCTGACAGTGGCAGCTGTTTCCTGCCCCTGCCTTCATTTGCCACTTACAGAATTAGCCTCACTGTGTCCTTTTATAATCAAACTGAACTGGGTCCATTTGCCAGTGGGCAAGGGAATGCCAAACACCTAAGCACTAGGTTTTTTGTCGTGAGAAAGGTCTATCGTCAGGCAGCCAAAACAAGGAGACAGGAGTCTGGCTCAAATCTGTTTCCTGAGCTGGGTGTTGGGATACGTTTTATAGTCAGGGGATAATGAGGTGTGATCTGGCTGAATCTTGTCATGGAGTGGCCAGGAGGGATGCTCCGACTGCATCCTGCAAAGGGTAATGCCAAGGCTCCATCTGATTGGATCCTGGATCCTGCCACGCAGTGTCCGCTTCTTAATTCAGTCCCTGCTCCTAGGTCTGAGCACTTAGGTTCCACCTGTGTTTGCAGGCTTGGTTCATCTGGGCATGCTCAGGTTACATGACCTTCAACCTGGGGGTTCACAACAACTAAAGACAACTCACAACTTTGTTCAATAAAATTTGAGCCAGATTGCTCTGACGTGATTACACCTTTAGGGGTTTCAGCAGCAGCTCAGCTGTGTTTTCTCACTGGAGGTCTGAGCCCAAGCACCGTGGAGCTCCTCCTCTTTCCTACATTTGAGTTATTTAACTTGGTATTTTCTTTTTGTTCTTTACACAGCCCAGCACCCACATAACCAATTCATCATATCACATTCTGGACCCTGGCATACAACAAGGTCACATTTCTTGACAGTCTGGAGGTACTGGGTGGGTGTAGGGCAGAAATAACTTTCTTTTACCCTCTGAAGTTCTGTAGCTGGGCCTAAGAATTAAATTGACTGGGAAAGATTAACAAGAGGAATGCATATGGATTTATTTACTATTTTTACGTGTACATGGGAGTCTTCAGAAGGAAAACGAAGACCCAAAGAAGCCATTAGGCCCAAAGGCTTATATACCTTTGTACATAAAGGACAATAAATTGTGGGGATGTGACAAGAAAAGGAGTTTAGACTAGGGGCAGTAAATTGTTGGACAGTGACTAGGAAATATATGGTGGGAACTAATGGAAGATAAAGGTAATTTTAGTAGCTTTATTTGCACAAGTCCATTTTGGCATTGACTCCCAGTCTCTGATGATAAGAAAGTTCTTCTTTTCCAGGTATAGGGAGGTCACATTTCTCACAGGAAATTTTATGACCTGTTTTTAGGTAGGAAGGGGGAAGTCAGAGAGCCCTGCCTGCATCTGTGGTTTCTCAAGTGCCTTCACCTCACAATAGTTAACATGTCAAAGCAGCATATTTTGGAATGACATGTTCTGAACTCCTTCAAGGGAAATATGAAGGGATTATGATATTGTCTTAAAAATCTCTGCTGGAGAGATTTTATATGTATAGAAAATCATACACACACAGTTGATTCTCATTATTTATTGTAGGCACATTCTATAAATTCACCAGGAATACTGGATTGGTGAATACAGGACCATTGATCCCAGGGAAAATCAGGATTGAGTTTGTTCCTTCAAGCCTCTGGTCACAATATTTTCATCAACAGATCAATACATAACCTTGTTTTATATGTGTTTCTATTTAAAAACACCTTATTTAATGTGTATTGTTGACTTACTAAAATTGAATACATAACCAACAGCACTATAACTCATGCTTGAATGAAACTTATCCAGTATACATATTTTCTCCATAAGGCATATTCATTGCAGCTTTCTGTGCCTAAGAACCCTAGCCATCGCTAACATTATGCTCGCGGGGGGCAGGGGGGTAAGGTGGTGCTCATTTTAAACAATGAAATCACCAACAAAAGATATAAGAATGCAAAAAAAAAAAAACAGTGAAAAACATGGTGAAAGGGATACTCATTTACAATATGAGAGCTGAAACAAGAAGATGGAGAATTGTCTTCTTCAACTTTAGCAGGACACATG
>NW_012144967.1:2089667-2091696 GCF_000956105.1 Propithecus coquereli
AATCTCCAAAATGACCTCTTACTTTTGAAGCAAATGTATACTAATGAGCTTACATTTTCTTCTTTTGACCCAATCTGCCACTGAGGACTTCTAGTTGTCCTTCAATGTCACCAGCCCCAATCCCAATATTTTTGGGAATGACAAAAGGATTCTCCAGGGTACTAATGAAATAGGTACATCTGACCTATATTTTGTATAGGCTTGCAGCATTGTTTGAGGGGGTCTACCCATTTCAGTGAAGGCATTAGTCACCATGAGCACAACAATGATAATTTTCCCTGATTCTTCCAAGCCACAATGGCTGGAGTGGTGTGGGGTTCTGTGCAAAAGTAGGGGCAAAGGACCATTCTACAACTCCATGCTATTATGTATTTAATTATGTGGTGAAATAGAACCTAACGGAATTGAAGAACTTAACAAATTGTTTTTCTACAGACCTGTGTCAGGTTGACTGCCTAAGATTTACCAGGGGATATTTAACCAATGCAAATTGTGGTGAGCATTTTTGGTTGCCTATCTAACCAATATTTCTTTACAGCACTCTTTGGTAACAAGGCGGCCATAATATGTTAGGTGACTCTCAGTCCCAAATCCAGAGTGGGGAATATTAATCAGTTACAAAGGATTTATTTAGGAATGGACCTATTTAGGAATGCTGCAATTCTGGCCAAGGGAAGAGAGCGTATGTCAAATGGAGAGACTGAGGACCAAGGAAGGGACTCTTTCTTCCATTGTGGACATGCTATGTAAAGATATGAGCTACAGAAACCATCATGTAACAATAAGGGAACAAATCTGAGGAAAAATGAACACTTTTAAAATGGCAGTGAAGGAAGCACCTGGGTCCTTGGCCGTATTGCCAAGCTACTCCCTTAGCCAATGCTGAACTGCTCTCCTGGACTATTTGTTGGGTGAGATAGTAAATTATCTTCTTACATAAACCATTCTGTGGTGGGTCTTCTTTTATTTTCATTCTGTAGTACCCTAACTGATTCACAGACTTATTAATGGAGGCCCAGATTCAGTAGATGTGGGGTAGAGTGTTCTCAGAAACTTGTGGTATTGAAAAGTTTCCTTGTGGGTTTCTCATGGATAGCCTGCAGCCAGTTCCCATAATAAGATTTATTAACTTAAGTCAAATCCAGGAGAGTGACTATGTACCCCAGATTGGAGCAAACATACTTGAATAACAGATCAGCATGGTTCCCTTCTTCTCTTTACTTAAATTTGTCCCTGGGACTATAATTAGATCCTTGGTAGTAAGTGTTGGATGTAGACAGTTTACAAAATGCTCCAAATCCAAAGGACTTAAGTCAACATATGGCACAAAACTTACACTGGATCTATCCTTTTCATTCCATCCTGTTCCTCTTGAGCCTCTTACTAGCCTTCTACTTTAGCATTTTGAGGAGTGGACCAATATGGACCTTAAAGACCTTAAAGATATGGACCTTCTTACTCAGAAAATATGAATGTCTCCTTTTTTTTTTTAGTGTGTCTTTAATTGGTACAATATATCTTCTTCATCATGCAGCTCATTCTTACACAGGTACAGATAAACCCTTAAATTGTGTTCTTGAGAACTTAAACACAGACGGTAAAATCCTGATAGAACAGAAATAATTATGAGGTACAACACATGTTCTGAGACTCAGCCAGGACAGAATTTACAAACACACCTCACTTGTCCGTGTACGTCTGTGACAGGTTTATGTAAAAACTCAGCCATTCTGTATCAGGACCACCTTCTCCCATTTCAGCCTTTACAATCTGCCCTTTGTAGTTTACCATTCTCTAACCTCTGTTTGGCTCAATTTCTTTGTTCTAATTATCTCATCAACTACTTTCAACTTTGAACATCATATTCTAGCTCAAGTTGCCATTCTCCTTGGACTTAAGTTTGAAATTCAGAAATTGGCTCAGGAGCATATTTCTGTCTTTTTCCTGTCATTCTGGAATTAGGTGATACATAGTTATTTTTCTTAGAGGATATATTTGGATGGAGGAAAAATTGGAAGAGTTGAGACCC
>NW_012144967.1:2103676-2123688 GCF_000956105.1 Propithecus coquereli
ATTAAAAATAATTTATCATTAAAAATTAGAGCTTGGCTCAGGGATGAAAGAATGGTGCAACATTAGAATTTCTATTGATGTGATTAATAAATTACCAGATTAAGCAAAAACATATTAAAATATCAATAGATAAAGATGAAAACATTAAGTAATATACAACACTATTTATGATAAAAAACTTTTAGCTCACTATAAATGAGGAGACTTCCTTATTTGGTTAAACGGTTTCTGCTAATACTATAAAACAAGTAAAATACTTAAGATTCATCTATTTGAAGTCAGGAACAAGAGATAAGGATCCCTGCTATTATTGCTACTATTCATCAATGTGTTGGGGGTTCAAGATAACACAATAATACTATTAGAATAAATAGTTATTAAATATTATAAAGGAAGAACTGACATTATTTATAAATAATATCATTTTTCTATATAAAAAAGCACAAGACAACCCAGAGAAACTATTAAAATTAATGAAAAACTTCACCATATTTGTTAGCTATAAAACCAACATAAAAATAGTATAAAATCCCAAAATGTCCTATATATTCCACATTACCAATGAGTTACTTAGTACTGAGTCTAACAAAAGAAAAATTCTAAATTAAGAGAGATTATTATGTTTAACTGGGAAGTTTTAACAGTATAAATAATTAGATTTATAAAATAAATTATATGTCAGCTAAAATCCCTAAAGGATTTTTTTCTTGAATTGGAAAAATTGATTCTAAAATATTAGAATACATAAACCAACAATAGAAATCCCGAGAGCAGACCTACATGTATATGTGAACTTGATATATGACAGAGGTAGCACCACAAACTAGTACAGAAATGATGGACTATGTCACATGTAGCTTTGGGACCAAAGGATACTCGCATGGGAAAAGTAACTAGAAAAACCACACTTTCAGATGGATTACAGTTATTGCAAAGAAAAGTAAAACTTCCAAATATTTAGAAAATATAGAATAATCTGCTGATAATATCTGCATAGAAAACATTTTCTTAAATAAGATAAAAAATTACAAATAAAAATTAGGATAAATTTGAGTTGCCAAAATTATAAAGTTCAGTGTAACAAAACCACTAACAAAAGTGGAAAGAAAAGCAGCATGTTGTCAAAATCTATTTGCAACACAAATCTAAGGGAAATGATTAGTGGTCACATTATATGTAGAATACCTAGTATTAAAGAAGAACAACAACAGTAAGAAATAAGCAGAAGAATATAAGCAGATTGTTCACATAAGAAGACATCTGAATGGGCAATGATGATATGATAAGATATACAACCTCAGTAGAAAACAGGGGCTCGAAAGTTAGAGATGATTTAGACAAACTCATGGGCATTTCACATGGATAGGATTATAAGGATGTCCACAGAACAGTGCTTGTAATTATGGAAAATTGTCAGTAATCTGAATATCTTTCATAATGGAGGGAATAATACACAGCAATCAAAAACAAATAGACCATCCATACACGTGTCAACATTAACATCTTGAAAAGGTAAAACAATACATTAACATTCTAAGTAAACAAACAAAACATAGCATTGACTAGAAAGGCCAAGCTGTTGAATGAAAAATGCAATGTGGTAAATTTATTTATATTAACATACATACAAGATTGTTTGTAGATCCAGATGTATTAAAATCAAAAAAATAATACATGGGCATGATAAATACCACATTACTGTTGGGGAGGAAAAGAGGACTGGGAACAGGGTAGGGCCTCTGCTGTGCTTTGGTGTTGATGTAGAAGAGACTTGTGAGGAGCTTGTCTGATTATTGATGTCATGGCTCAGACCAGGCACAACTCGTCCTGGTTTTCGGGGGTCATGCATCTCAGAGGGAGAGGGAATGGGCTGTCCTAAAACACCAGCTCAGATGGGTGCACTCAAATGGTGGTGGCTACTGTTCTCCTCATCCTAGAAGCTTCGTTCTAGATGGCTGGGTGGGAATCCATCCTAGCAACAGTTCTTACTTACACACATCATGAATCTAAGGGAAAACCACTCTGCTGAATTCTCTGAGCATCAGTAGTGAGTCCCTCATCTCTCTGGCTCCCGCATGACCAGACTTCTCCCCACACCAAGCTTCCATTGTCAACCTGTTTATTGACTTCTCCAAGGTTTTTTCCATGCACTCCTACCCCGCCCCCCGGCAAATAGTATTTTTTCAAGGATTTTCTACACAATTCCTATTGTTAGCTGTAAGGGAGTTTCCAAAAAAGCTTTCCTGTGAGAGATTACCTATAATTTAGAACATATTTATACGTACATAAATACTTAAGTTACACTGAGGTCTGGTGGAGGGGGAAGATTGAATGGATGGGTGAGTGGGTTGGAGGGTATTGCTGGCATACTCTGACCTTGAGTGTCATTAAGGTGCTGGTTGAAGAGCAAAATCCCAATGTTAGCTGCTATGAAGGTTATCTCCCCATAACATAGTTTTCTGTATCAGTAACATACATGATGAATAGATATGGCCAACCCATGTGACTCAGTTTCTCTATTAACCTCTTGATACAACACTTCTATTGCAAGGAGAATGTTCGAGATCTACCACTGTGAAGGGAAGCAGGGGAAGGTGTAGGTCAGTGGTGGGCAAAATTCTGTGAAGGGCCAGGCAGTAAATATTTTAGGTTTTGGAGCCGTGCTGTACTATTTGCAACTACTCATCTCTGCCACTGTTGCAAAAAAGAAGCCAAGGACAATAACTAAAGAAATGGGCAAGGCTGTATTCCAATAAAAACTTATTTACAAAAATAGATTTGGGCAGTGGGCTATAGGACGATAGTCTGGTGGGAGGACTCCTCCCAAGTCTTACTCTCTGGAGTCCTGGGAGTCCTGGGTTGGGCATCCTAAGTATAGGAGATGGAAGGAAAAGAAGTCAAGTAAGGAACTTCTTTTAAAAATCAGGGTTCTCCCAAGAGACAGAACTAATGGGAGATATATACACACACACATACATACACACATATATATGTATGTATATATACACACACATACACATATATACACACACATATATAGCTATATATAACTAGTTATATAAACTAATACAAACTATATATATATATATATATATATATGTAGAGAGAGAGAGAGATTAAAAGGATTTATTAGGGAAATTAGTTTATTTGATGATGGAGGCTGAGAAGTCCCATAATAGACTGCACGCTAGAGAACTAGGAAAGCTAGCATGGCTCAGTCCAAGTCCTAAGGCCTTCGGACCAAGGAAGCCAAACCTACGGTGTGATTCTCAGTCCAAGGCCAAAAGCCCAATAGCTCAGAATCCTGCTGGAGTCCAAGGGCAGAAGTAGGGCATCTAGGTTCTGGAAGAGAAAGTGAATTAGCTCTCAGACTTTTTGTTCCACTCAAGACCCCAGTTTATTGGACGATGCCCACCCATCTCCTCCAGAAACACCCTCACAGACACACCTGGGTTTCCTTTTCGACAGAAGAGGGAAGGGCTGGATGCCTACCAAAGCATTGAGAATAAATACTGCTTTACCAGCCATCTGAGCATCCCTTAATCCAGTCAAGTTGACACCCGAAATCAACCATCACAGAACTTAAGAAGAGCTAAGTTTTGAGTTAGGAAATATAAAGAGCAAATGTAGGAAATTAGCTTTTAGTTTTAAAAAAGGATGCAGAAAAAAAAAAATGAAAAAAAAGAACCTATTCCCAGCCGGCTGAGGCCCAGGAAAAAAATCATCTGACAGTATTATTTGGGAGCTGCAGGGCAAATGGTTTCTAGAAAGACTCATTGAACATTTACAGGAAGAGAAGCAGGTAGAAGTCAAACCAAATTTGTAAAAGGACTGCAGTGAAAGAGAGAGCTTTACTTTTTGGTTGTACAGCACGGTTCCGTCTGAAACGAAGCTCCGATAACCACCTTTCCTGCTCAGACCTGTTCCATTTTCACAATGTGACCTCTTCAGAGAGCAAAATCAATAATGTGTCTGTCTCAAAAACTCTGGCTGTGATATTTTTCTAGGGCTTATCATGACTTTTATAAAAACAGCAACAAATGTCCAGATAAATGAGCCATTCTAAATAAAATGCATTTTCTTAAACCAGCTGAGGCCAATCCCCAAATTGGTCATTTACCTCTGTAGATCAGATAAACCATGACTAACATCAACTCTAAGATTTGGTTTGCCAGGAACATCATCAACAGACTGGCTAATTAGCTACAATGCTAAATTAAAATAAGATTTCAATCCGTCGAGTTTCTTCTCTTATGTGAATAAATTCAGTCAATATGGCATTTTCGTCTCTGGGTAATTTCAGCCTTGTGGATCATCTTATGGACACTAAAGGCCTTGAGGTAGCTTTCTTATGGCTGTGTGGAGCATGCAGACCCAGAATAAAGACAAGAGAAGCAAGAAGAGGCAAAGGGGGTGGGGAGGGAGAGAGAAGAGAGACAGGACTAATGACCTTATTTGCAGCCCTGCATTCAAATATCCCTGAAACCAATTTAGGTCTTGGAATTCCAGTTATATAAACTAGTACAAACTATTGAGGTATAGCTGACGTTATAATATAAAAACAGCCACATAGTAAGTGTACAGTTTGATATATTTTGGCAAATGTATACACTCTTGTAACCCACCACCTCTTTCAAGACATAAAACATTTCTATCACCTCGTAAAGTTCCTCCGTGCTCCTTTTATAACAAGTGTCCTGCTCCACCCCAAAAACAACCATTGTTCTTATTTCTATCTCCATTGATCAGTTTTGACTATTCTTGAGCTTAATATAATAGAATCATTGAATGGTTTTGTGTCTATATTCTTTTGTATCTATTGTTTCACTCAATATGTTTTTAAGATTCATATATATTGTTGCATGTAGAAGTAGTTAGTTCTTTTTTATTGTTGAGTTTTACTTTATGGTATGAATATGCTACAATTTGTCTATCCATTTACCTGTTGATTGATACCGAGTTATTTCTGGGTTTTGGTGATTATGAACAAAGTCGATGTGAACATTCTTATATAAGTTCTTTTGTGGGCATATTATTTTCAACTGTGAGTAATATAAATTCCTAGTAGTATAATTCCTGTTTCATGGGATGAGTGCATAGTTATAGTTATTAGAAATTGTCAGTTTTCAAATAGATTAAATCATCTTCCAATCCTTTAGCAACACATGCTTGTCAATATTTGGTATTGTTAGTCTTTTTATTTTCAGGCATTCTGTCTATAAAAGTCCTTTGCCCATTTTAAAACCTTGGTTTGTTCGTATTTTTTGTAATGGTTTGTAGAATTCTTTTATGTGCTGGATATGAGCCCTTTGTCGGACACTTAGCATTTTAGTCCCTGTTAATTTCAGCATTGTGGATCATTTCATGAGTTGCAAATATTTTCTTCTAGTATGTGACCTGTCCATTCATTTTCTTAAAGACGTCTTTTGATGTTTGGAAGTTTTTAACTTTGATGAAGGCCAATGGTAGTGGATATTATTGGGGCCTAACTCAGGCCCCCTTCTATGATGATTCTACCATGCCTCTGATGGTGTGAATGTTGGCTGTTAAAGGCTTATGGCAATAGCCTTCTCAGGAGAATTGTCCTCAGCCATCAGCAGACTTCTCATCTAGAAGTAACTGGGAGGCCACGCTCTCTTCTGGAACAGCTTAGACAAATGACCGGCCGTATGGGGGTAGAAAAGTCCTGTCCTCTGACCTCCATGTGGTATAACTCTGAAGTGTCATTTGTGTCCTACAGCTCCCTGTGGGGTCAGGCAGAGATTGGACTCCAGCTGACCCCACTGCTTTGCTGAGCTTCTTCCTCTGCCCATCTGACCCCCTCACTTTCTTACAGATGCCTCTTGCAGTCACTCAATATACATCTCACACAAGTATCACCATCTCAGGCTCTGCCTCTGGAGAACTCAATCTAAAATTACCAATCCATCAATTTTTCTTTTATGCTTAGTTCCTTTTTTTGTAGTCTGAGAAATCTCTGCCTACCCACCCCCCCCATGTCATGAAGATATTCCATTATGTTTGCCTTTAGGGGATTTATAATTTTAGCATTTACATTTAGGCCTGTGATTTATTTCAAATAAGTTTTTGCGCATGATAATAAGATAAGGGTCAAGTTTTATTTTATTTTTTCATAGTAACATTCAGGTGTTCCAGCACCTTTTTTTCCCCTAAAGTAATTAATTATATTAGCACCATTATAAAAAATCAATTGACCATATATTTGTGTAACATTTATTTTTATTTTTTTTTAACTAGGTTGGCATGGTTTTTTATTTCTTAGAGCTGAACAGTGCTGGCTAATTTAGAGTCTCCCTTTTATTTGGCTTTCCATATAGTGTTACCAGATTTAGCAAATAAAATATAGGACACTGAACTAGTATGTTTTCTGCTACTATTACAGAATACCAAAGACTGGGTAATTTATAAAGAATGCAAGTTTATTGCTATGGCACTGCATCTGGTGAGGGCCTTCTTGCCACATCATCCCGTGGTGGAAAGAGGAAAAGCAAATCAGCACGTGAGACAGAGAGGAAAAGGGGATCAGATTCCCACAATAACTAACCCACTCGGGCAATAATCACACTCATCCACTCACGAGGGCAAAGTCCTCACAACCTAATCAGCTCTTAAGGTTCCCACTTGTTAATGCAGTCACAATGGCGATTAATTCCAACGTGAGTTTTGGAGGGGGTATTCAAACCACAGCCCACACCAAGTTAAATTTGAATTTCAGATACACAATACACATTTTTTTAGTATAAATATGTCCCATGAAATATTTGGGACATACATTAATAAATTATTAATGTATTTCTGAATCTAGAATGCAAATGGGCATCCTGTATTTTATCTGACAACTCTACTTCCACCTGACATTGAATTCTGATGTTCTGCATCTCATCATTGCCTCCTGCTTGGCCTTCCTCTGTCTTACCTCCCCACCTACCTGCAAGATGAGGCTTTCCAAACTTCTCCACTCTGATGGTCTCAGTCCTCCTGTTGGGGAGGCTGGATGGACAATTCACACTCTTATCACAATCTTCCACTCTCTAGGCTGTCAGCTACTGAAGCAACTTGATTATGTTTTAAATAATGTTTCACTTCTGAGGTGCGAATTCAGTGTTATTGACTGTCAGAATAGACAGAGATGTGTTGTGACTTCCTGACTCTTTAGAGAAGTGGGAGTAGGTGAGGTCACGTCTCATATCCTCACACCTGAAACTCCGTGACTAGGTCTAAAGCTGCCACCTTTGACTACTGGATAGTGCCCAACTATCGGACTTTGGGGAAATTTAATCTGTGATCTTGACACCATGAGGACTAATTTGTGAGTTACTGGGAACATGCCTTCCCTTTCCTGCACACAGGCATTACAACCACCCAGCCACGGAGTGGGAGGACTTGAATTCTCTTCACAGGCTTTGTGAGAGATGCACCGTGTGGAGAGCAGGCAAGGGGGCAGGAATCACAAGCCCACAGCCCATCCCACAGAAACATTCTCTTCCTCCCTGGAAGACAGGACTTCAAGATGCAAATGTTCTTTTTCACAGAACATTGCCTGAGTCTCTAACATGGGATGAACCGAATGTGGAATCATAGACGGTAACAAGCCTAAGGCTTATTGCGGATTCTCGGTGACAGAGGCAAATTCCTGCAAAGCCAATGACTTAAATTTAGGGGCTTAAATTTAGGGGCCCTCCTGTGCCTGGGTCCCTGTGAGTGTTGGGAGGTGCTGGGAGTTGAGGCCTATCCCGGTGAGGAGGAAGCGAACTTGCACAGGAAGCCGTTGCTCTGGAAGCATTTCTAGCAAAATGCCTAAACCTACTGCAGAAAAATGGCACTAGATTTCCAAGTCTAAAATAATTTGTTGTGATTTCTTCTCTTATTCTAAATAAATATTTCCATTCATAACTAGTTTTGTATTAGTAATTTTGTATTAGTAATTTGTTTTTCTTTCTTTTAGAAGGTCCCTCAAAATGTGTGAGTTTCCATACATTTTCCACACATTCCTCCACAAAGCCTGAACCTTACTCTTCTCGTTGCTGTGAGGGCAAGGACAGGAATATGTATGGATTTGGGATTCATGACCTTGAACTTGGTGGAAAATTTGCTCACCTGGTTTATCAATCTGTCTCACCACCTTCTGGCCAGGCCCTAGTAATCCACATGCAACAACAGCTCCAAGACCAGGATTTATTTATAATGTTTCCATAAGAAGAGAGCACTCCAAAAACACCTCTTCCTACTCTGCTAGGCCAATGCATACTCTTGCCCGTCCCAACACATTTTTAACCACGGCCCCTGAACCAGTGATTCAACTCACATATGTATGAACCAAAATTACTGTGTTTCTATAAAAGGAATCCAGAATTAAGGCTGTGTGGACTAGAATTTTGTATAAAAATATACACAAAATAAAGATTTTGGTCTACTCCCTTTAATGCACTATTGCACAGGCTAATATATTCTGAGTGTTTATTAACTAAAGAACAGAACACCAATGATTGATATGCAAAAAGTATGTAAAGTTATGCCCTACTTTATGAATATTTAATATAGCTTCTAAAACAAACTGTTATGTAAAACCTAAACTAAAAAAAAAAGAAATCTCTTGAAGTAAATTATTCTTATTCCAGAATGATATTTGGCAGAGTCTTTAAATTGAGTTCCCTTAGTTCTTTTGAAAAAATGATTTTGATTAACCATAAATGTATTTCTGATGAATTTCAAGAAACAGTCTTTATAAATAAAGTGTGCTATATTTACATTTAGCCTCTTCTAAAAATAGTTGGTTTATTATCACCAAAATTAAGAAATTATATGTTTTATCTTGTTCTTGTTAGAACTGTTAAGCAATTTCAGAAGTTTAGAAATATAGTTTTTAAAATTTTGCTGAAAGTTTTTACTGTGATCCCATTTGTATCACACACATCCCCACAAATCATTCAATTAATCTATAATTATTTTAAGCTAGGCTTATGACTTAGGAAACAGTAAAAATATTCTGGACTATCATTAAAATTTTCTTCTATGATTAATTTCTTTATATGTATTAATACAACCTCTTCCTTATTCTGCTTCATAAAACATACTTATATACATTATATCATTTAATCTTCATAACAATCTTATGATACAAACAGCAGTAAGTTTTCCTTTATTTTAGAAGTCAAATATCTTAAAAGTGGATAACACAGAATTGGACCTTGGATTTCCAATGTCTATCTTGGAATTCTTTCTACTCAATTTTATGTGTCACCTTTTCTTTCTCTTTATCCTCCTCTTCCTCCTCTTGACCTCTTAGTATGTACATGCTTACTATGTGATCAAAATTAGAAATGTAATATAGACACTCCCTTTGGTGATTTTATAGTTATCTACTTGGTATGTGAGATATATGTATTCACATATATGTACACAAATATGCATGTATACGTATACACACTAATCATTGCAAACCATGCAAAATGGCACATCAACAGTTGTCTCAAGATATGATTTATATATTTATTCTGAAAAATTATTTAGTGCCTAACTGTCTAAGGGCTGAATGAAACCTACTGATAAGAGATCTTGCTGAAATTTTGAAGAGAAAAGGGGACATTTGGGTTGATGAATGAGAAAAACACAACCTTCTTGAAACTTTATAAATCTTCATGAATCTTTAAGTAGAGTGAGACCAGGATAGGCAGAAAGAAATTGACAGGTCATCAAGAGGGAGAAGTTTGGAGATAAGAAAGAACATGGGTACTTTGGACACTGGTAAAGCTATTTGACTATTAGAGAAGACGAGTTTGGTAAAACAGTTTGTATTTGGATACAGAAATTGGCACAAATTGTGAAGGGTCCTCATATTCTATAGTAAAAACAATTTCTTAAATATTGATAATGTTCAGTATTCCGCAATTGACTGTTATTGAAGGTTATTGATCCCTTTGAGAATCTGTTTTATGTAATGAATCTCCCCATATTAATGTACATATAAGGATGCATAATTTCATAAGAATTTCAGTGAGCTCAAATTCCCCTAAAGCCCATCTGAGGATTTCTAGGGTTAGGAACACTTCCTGGACACTCTAGCCAGAAACTAGATTTCTTTTCTGAACTCCTGATCTATGTATTCAGTTGCTTCATGGACACTTACACTCTGATGCTCCTAATGAGACTAATTATGTGTCCTAAATAATCTGTTTCCTGACATTTCACGGCAGAATCATTCATTACACTTCACTACAGAAAATGGCAGGATGGTAGACCATTCACGTGGTCACCCAAGTCAGAAATGCAGTAGACACTCTTGGCACCACCCTCTCCTTTCTTTCCACTTCTAGCTAATTACTCAGATAATGCTTCTTTCCATCCAGACTGTCCTTCCATGTTTATGGGTTTTATCTTTTTCACCTGGATTGCCACAACAGCCTTCAAACTCTGGTCTCTGCTTCCAATCTTGCCTGTCCCTTCCGGTTCATTCTTCATGTTGTTGGAAGAGTCACTTTAGTAACACTAATAACACATTTGGATAACATCATTCACCTGCTGAAAATTCTTCAATGATTCCTTCATTGTTTTAAAGAATACAATTCACACTCAATCACATGATGTGATGTGGTTTGGCTTCTATCTTCCTTGCTGGCTTCTGTCTTTCTTAGCTTCACATCTTGGCACTGCTATTTTTTTTTTTTTTCCTGTCCAAAATATGTTAAGACTAAGCCTTCTTCACCTGCCAATACAAATTCATTCACAGAGATCTAGTTCTTGAATCATGTTCTTGGGCACCTTTTTCTCACTTCTTTAATCCCAGCGAGGTGCTAGTCCTCTGCACGCCCATCGTGCTCTGATTATAACTCTAGTAGGACACTTTTTACATCAGAATTTCCTGTTTCCCGTCTGTCTCTTCCTTAGGTTGTGGCTCACTTAAGGCCTGGTGGGGTTCTGTAGTTACCAGTGCAATGTTTGGAGAATATACATTTGGTAAATATCCTGAACGTGGATATAGGAATGAATACATTCTGTTGGCAGGTGGTTTTCAAACTGTTCCCAGATGCTCCTGGGAATACTTCAGTAATACCACAAAGGATGAAGTATTTTCTTATAAACAATAAAAATTTCAACTACCTGAAGAAACCATTTTTTCCTTTTGCTAATTCCCTTTGTTTTGCAATTTCTGTAAGATTTTATTTGCCAAAAAAGTTATACCCAAAAAAATATTTCTGTAGGCAATTACGATGTATTTTTGAGCTAGAGACCAACATAATGATAACACTATTTTAGCAAGAGTGCCTTGGCATCATTGAGCAATATGTATCAAGGCAAAGAACTGATTTAGTCAGAAATACAGATTAACACAGGTTTCTTTATTTAAGTCCAATAAAATGTACATTTAACTTTTAAACATTTCTCTGGCTCTAACAGAGGGCTTTGGATTTTCACAGCAAGCAGCTTTGTTCATTTCCCTATCTTGGGTCTTATATGGTGAAGTTCAGCTCTCTAAAAGTTGACAATGTCGCAAATTCAGTATTTTCAAATCTTGAAAAAAAAAGAGAAAAATCTCCTCTGAATATGTCCTAAAAATGTAATTTCTACCTTTAAAAAACTGAACACTCACCTGCAGTTTATTGTCTAAAAATTTCAAGAGTAGGCTAGATTTTATGTGCTGAATAAAATGCCATTGACATTTCACATTCCTTAATTCTGAAGTACTCAAAAGTGGAATGGTCTTCCCCAGAAGGAAAGCTCTCTCTTACACTTATGTGTTCAAAAACAAACAAAAATTCCCTACTGGATGATCATCTAAAAAGTCCCAGTCTATAGAAAATATATACTCGGACTTTTAAATGTCGACCAGCCTTGGAAATCTATATGACATAAACTTTTGCCAAAAAATCAATCTTGAGTTATGATTTGATTAGCAGAAAATTGCTATCACATTTGTTTCTACATTTGTCTACCTCATGTCCTTTTCATTCATAGGCTGGCTGATTCAAACCTTCTTTAAAAACTCCCTGAGAAAGTCTGTGACATTAAAATGTCCTTTGATGCTCTTTCACTAAGCAGTGAATATTAACAGTTATGGTGACCCTGTTCCCTAATGTGTCTCAGCAGGATCAATAGCAGTTAAGTGCCACTGTTTTACAATTAAAAAGGGGATCATTTTAAATTTAAAAGCTCATAGCTAATTTTCTTCTTGGCACTTAATGGCATAATTCATTTTTGAAAAACCTCATTGGGAGAACATCCGCTTTTTTTTTTTTTTTTTTGGTGGCAGCACTGGAAGAGGCTAGTTTAGCACCCCTTGTTGCCTCTGAAATGATTTGTAGCATTTCTTCATTAAGCTGTCAGCAGGGCATCTGTAAAATTTTCTCCAAAATAGAGACCCTAATTCAGAGCATGAGCAACCATTGCAATTCTCTGTGAAACTGTTTAGTAGCCTCTTTAGTTGGAACTTTCTTCCTGAGTGCTGCTGTTTTTAGCCAACCTTGCTTTTATATTCACATTTTTCCTGATTTTTGCTTTTCTTTTTGGTGACTGCCTCCTGTTCCCTATTAGGAACCCAGGCACATGACAGGTGGTTCAGAGCAGTGCACACATATTTCCAACATGTAATTGGCTAACATTATGCTGGAAATGTCATTCTGATTCTACCTCATTGACATTGCAGAGAGCCTCAGCTTCTTTCTACACCACGGTGGTTTTCCTTTTTTCCAATTACAACAGTAACAGACCCATCCAGTTACGTATACACTATATCCCTGGGGATAAGCACTTGATATAGATCCACTTTGGGGTAAGTCTCATGTCTGCTTATGGAATTTACATTATCTTGAGGCAAATGAGAGATATTGTCATTTGTATTTGTTGCTTGAAGCTTAGAAGAATATATTAATGTATTTAGTCTTTTTTAAGGGTATTTTTTGAATATGGTTCTTTAAAAAGCCAAAGATATTCACTTTTCTCCCAAAACATAATATTACTTCTACTAATTAAAAAAGCAAACAACTGCATGTGGACTGTACGCAAGGCACTGTGCTAAGTGCTTTATACGACTTTTCTTGGGTCCTCCTTCTAACCTTACGAAAGGAACATTACTGTTCATAATCTACAGATGAAGACTCTGAATCTCAGAGAGGTTAGTTATGAGCTAAGGTCACACAGCTTGTAAGTATTACAGATGGGAGAGTAAGCTCATAGTATCTTACTCCTAAACCCTTCAGCTTTTAACCACACTGGCTACCATATCCACTGAAACTGTTTTATGTTTAGGTACATATTCTTGACTTATATCTAAAACTAAACTTGCCAGAATTTGTAGGCTTTTCAAAAACATTTCCAGAATACTAGTTATTAGAAAATTAGGACCAGCCAAAATATATTGCATTATTTATCTTCATGTAAAACTTGATCTGTTTTTTACAATTATCTGTGACTGTTGTTAGTTTATCACAGTATGTCTATCACAGACCATGAGCTGTTACTAATTAAGGACTAGATGAAATTTTCCTTGTGAATCTTATAATTGCCTCAGTAAATATAAGTTTTTGATTGAACGCTAATTTTCCAGAAAGTAACCCTGAGTAAACAAGGACACATGCATATTATATTAGGGTTTGGAATAAACAGAATATTAGGGCATCCAAGGGCCAATGTTCCCTGAGAACTGAATTAATTTCTACTGTGGATATTTGTCTTTATTTCCCATGCCTGTTTGTAAAAATAATAATAGAAAGGAGGATATTTGTGGATATTATTTTGTCCTATAGAAAATAGGATTAACTGTAATTAAAAAAAAAAATCACACACACATACACAACCAAAAACTTCCTTTATACGAAACTCATTCTTTCTCCCTTGCTTGCTTTCTTGCTTCTTTTTCTTTTTTTCTGTTCTTTCCCCTTTTACTGCCCCTCCTTTCCTTCCTTTCTTTCGTTCCTTTTCTTTCTTCCTTTTTAAATTCCGTTTTCCAAACATACAAAAAGCCTGTATACTCCTAGAATTCCTTTTTCCTCTTTTAACCAGACATTGCTGTGTAAGTAGCAAAAATGACTCTTGTCCCAGCTCTGCAAGGCTGAGATAAAGGCCTGTCATCTGTGCATGTGTTCATTTGAATGGAACGTGATTCCTGGGGGATGCTGCCGCCGGACTGGTCCATCCTGTCATCCAAGCCCTGTGTCAGAGGATGTGGCGCCTGCGAGGCAAGTGCTTCGGCTCCGGTTCGCCCTGAGCGCGCTGGTCTAACATCCCACCCTACAACACAATTAGCCGCTGACACCAGGTGCTGCCTGGTTCTTGCCACGTTACACTTCTCACATTTCATGTAATGGTGTTTGTAAAGTGCTCCCCCTTTTCAATTAGCCAGTCTGCTCCCTCCACACCCTCCCCATTCATCTGTGCAGTTACTGGGGACTCGGGGAGCCTGCGACTGGTGAACCCAACTCCGCTAGGCACAGCATCCGCCCCCGGTGGTGGCAAAACTGCTGAAAGCCTGTCATTAGGCATAATTTATTCCATATGCTGTTGACGAAGCCAATCAGTGCTATAACTTCCCTTTTGTTTATGTTTAAAGAGGACATGAAGGAAAGCTTCTGTAAATAGGCTCAAGCAACTTCATCCCTGCGTCCACTTGCTACGGTGGAATCTGGGCACGGGAGGATTTTGGAAGGGCTGAGCCTCGGGTTTCACACTCTGTCCCTCTTTGAAGTAGCTGCATGTTACCAGGCTGCCTTGTGCATTCAAAACCCTGCTCCTCCTCATCCCTGTAATAAACAATACCTGCTTCATTTTTTTCCTTTGGTAATTATCTTTTTATATTTATGTAAAGGGTCTGCCCTCCGAGTGGGCACGAATGCTGACGACCATAAGAGTTACCACGTGCCTGTCTGGATTGCATCAGCTGCCAATTACTCAGGGGTTCTCTCAGCTAAAGCTCACTGTGTAATTTAAATTTATGTTGTGTCATATTACACGGGGAGTGTGATACAGCCAAGTGTATTTTGACATTATGCTCTGTTGTTCTAATGGTGCTTGCAGGACGGATACTATTGGGTGTGGCCAGACTCCTAGGAGTGGGGAGTATGGATTCCAGTCCTGCCAGTCTACTCCTGATGAAGCTGGGCAAATTGTTTGGCCTCCTGAGCAATAGCAGCCCCTTCCCCATCCACCCTTGTAATCAGCATTTGCACTCCTCCAGAGCTGTGAGAGGTAACATGTTTATTGAATGCTAGTTAGGTGATTTACATTTACTTCCACAGCAACCCTATGAACTGGGCATCATTATTTCTCTTTCAACAAAGGGAAAATGGTACTCAGCTTTATGAAGCAAATCCACTCAAGACAATCTCTTCAGAGAGTGGGTGCAAAGCCTGATTGCAAATACTGGCCCCCGAGTCTCCCATACACTAGCGCTCACACCCACATTATAGGATTTGGGCATATGTCAGAAAAACAGAGTCAAATTGGTATAGGGTTGTTGGGCGGGTGTTTATATGTGTTACGCAGATGTATTAATACCTTGATTGATATAATTTTTGTTTAAGCGATCCTCACAAATGCCATACCCAGTGGGCCAGAGCTGTTGCTCATACAACATTGCAGGTCATTCTACAGGTTCCAGCTGAGCAGGCAGTCTAGACCAGAGACCCCCTAATAGACCCTTTGTCCAACTAAGCACGTTATCTCTAACGCACATTTGAATTTGTTGTTATTCTACAAACGATCATCAAAGAACAGTGGTCTGAACTGGCTCCTCATTTTATTGGATGGTTTTGAGTGCTATAGAACTACACAACATATCCTCAGGGGTGGAGGTTCAAGGGTACCAAGATAGGGGTGTAGCATCTTTCCTGCGCTCACATCAGTTCACAGGTATAACATTTGTTTGAAAACAGAGCCTGTCTATGGGGCTCCAAACAGAGAATCACACTCAAATGCATTTGATAGTAATCAGAGCAAAATTTCAGGCTAATGCCAATACTCTTGGAAGTTAATGTGGTTCAATAAATAGGATTAGTCTTTTTCATATTTATCCCCATAGTTCTGAGACGAAGCTGCCATATTATGAGCAGAGAGTTGTAGGAGAGGAAAGGGCATGGATTTGAAAGCCAGTTCCATTCTTCACTAGCTCCAGGTATATAGGCAAATTATCCACTTCTGTGAAGCTCAATTTTCTTTTCTGGAAAGTAGAGATTATAAATATTATATATCTACTTTTTGGAAATGTGAGGACAAAATAAAATAGGAATCTGATAACCTCTGGTACAGAACAGAATAGGAACTCAAGGCAAATCTGCCTCTTCCTCCTCGTCCTTCTTTTTTTAATTGTCTTTTTTCTTCCTTACCTGTTCTTTATCTCAGATTTTTACCACCACATTCCAAAGAAAATGGAAACTCTTTGATGTCTCCCTTTTTTGTGTCCCTGACATTTCACCTGATACCAACTACTATCTCTTCCTGGCCACTCCCACTGCCTGCACCCTGTCTTGGCATTGCCTGTGTCCTCCCCCAAACTTCCAGCAACTGTTTTTAATGCTGAAGGACTTGTCCTTCCGGAACTCAGGCCCAACCACGTCATTCTATTTTCTATCTTCGATACTGATGTCTTCAAATCTTTAGTAAGTAAAGAAGCCTGATTTTCTGTTTGTTTTTACTGATTTTGCTGAAGTATATTTGATCATGGGATAACTATTAGCATTTCATGGGGCACTAGAGTTACAAGGACAGTGATTTGGGAATCACTTTTAAAAAGTTCTTTAGCAGTTGCCCCTTATACTCAAGAGACAGGTTCCAAGACCACTATCAGATGCCTGAAACCATGGATAGCACCAAACCTCATATATACTATTTTTTCCTATCTGCACATACCTATGATAAATTTAATTTATAAATTAGGCACAGTAAGAGATTAACAAGAACCACTGTGTGAAGCTTTTCTTGGCTTCTTGGATACATTTCTTCCTTTTTCATTATTACTTTATTGGTGACAGTAAAGAGAAGCACAGGTCCAGATCATTGTCAGTAGGTTCATTTTTAGGCTAAGCTTGACTGAGCATTTACTTGGTGCCAGGCATGATGTTAAGGATTTTACATGCACCACCTTGCTTAATCCTCTCCAAGTCCTTTTAGGAAACAGAGTTCAAAAGAGGTTAGAAACTCTTCCAAGTACATTAGCTAGGCTAGTAGAGATGGGATATAAACAGAAATTGGGTCGATGCCATTTTTAAGCAGGCAGACCTATTTTGGTGCTTTGTTCACATCTCGGGGCTCTTTAAAAAGTTTGGCACACATCACAGCATTGCCAATTCAAATCATTCTAAGGTACACCTACCTTGGTGTAACTAGGAAAGAGCCTTTGGCATTTGCATCTGAGATACTGGGCAGACATTTAGGTAAAATTTTTAAAAAGTTGACATTTGTTCTTCCAACTCTGTCTTGTTCTAGACCAGGGATATGGGACCTTTTCATGTTGGAAGGCCCCATTAATTTAGCTATAATCAAAGAAGGCCTGCATTCAAGAAACTTCAAATAGATATACTTAAAAATGTACATTATTTTGTAAAAATCTAATTACTACATACTTGATAATTTCAAAAAATGAAAGTTATTTGTTAACTTTGAAGTTAACTAACCTTTTAATGACTTTGTTTTGTTTGTTTTTTGTTGGAAAGCATTTTTTTTTTATTTCAGCATATTATGGAGGTAAAAATGTTTAGGTTACATATATTGCCTTTGCCCCACCCGAGTCAGAGCTTCAAGCCTGTCCATTCTTCAGACAGTGCGCACCACACCCAGTACGTGTGATTATACTCATCCCCTCTTCCCCCACCATTTGCCTGACACCTGGTGAATATTATTACTATATATGCACATAAGTGTTCATCAGTTAATACCAATTTGATGGTGAGTGCATGTGGTGCTTGTTTTTCCATTCTTGTGATACTTCACTTAGTAGAATGGGCTCTAGCTCTATTCACGATAATACAAGAGTTGCTAGATCACCATTGTTTTTTGTGGCTGGGTAGTACATGGTATACATATACCACATTTTATTAATCTACTCATGTATTGATGGACGCTTGGGTTGTTTCCACATCTTTGCAATTGTGAATTGTGCTGCTATAAACATTCCAGTGCAGATGTCTTTTATATAGAATGTCTTCTTTTCCTTTGGGTAGATGCCCAGTAATGGGATTGCTGGATCAAATGGTAATTCTACTTTTAGCTCTTTGAGGTATCTCCATACTACTCTCCACACAGGTTGTATTAGTTTGCAGTCCCACCAACAGTGTATGAATGTTCCTATCTCTCCTCATCTATGCCAACATTTATTGTTTGGGGACTTTTTGATACAGGCCATTCTCACTGGATATAAATGATATCTCATTGTGGTTTTGATTTGCATTTCCCTGATGATTAGAGATATTGAGCATTTTTTCATATGTTTTTTGGCCATTAGTCTATCTTCTTTTGAAAAGTTTCTGTTCATATCCTTTGCCTACTTTTTGATAGGGTAGTTTGATTTTTTCTTGCTGATTTTCCTGATTTCTATATAGATTCTAGTTATCAGCCCTTTTTCGGATGTGCAGCATGCAAATATTTTCTCCCATTCTGTAGGTTGTCTGTTTGCTCTTGTGATAGTTGTGCAGAAGCTTTTTAATTTGATCAGGTCCCATTTATTTATTTTTGTAGTTGCTGTGATTGCCTTCGGGGTCTTCTTCATAAAGTCTTTGCCTGGGCCAACGTCTGTAAGAGTTTTTTGAACATTTTCTTCTAGAATTCTTATAGTTTCATGCCTTAGGTTTCAGTTTGTTATCCACCATGAGTTGATTTTGGTGAGAGGTGAAAGCTGTGGATCCTTTTTCAGTCTTCTACATGTGACTATCCAATTTTCCCAGCATCATTTATTGAATAAGGATTCTATTCCCCAGCATGTGTTTTTGTCTGCTCTGCCAAAGATTAGATGGCTATATGAGGATGGTTTTATATCTGGGTTATCAGTTCTGTTCCTCTCATCTCTACACAAAGTCATGGAAACTAAATAACCTTCTGTTGAACAGTTATTGTGATAAGGAGGAAATTAAGGTGGAGATCAAAAGATTCTTTGAACTAAATGATAAAGGAGACACAAGTTATCAAAATCTGTGGGACACAGCTAAAACAATCCTGAGAGCAAAATTTATATCCATAAATGCCTTCCTTCAAAAAGACAGAAAGATCAAAAATCAACAATCTAATGAATTATCCCAAAGAACTGGATAAGCACAAACAAACCAACACCAAATCCAGCAGAAGAAAAGAAATAACAAAGATCAGAGCAGAACTAAATGAAATTGATAACCAAAACACTATAGGGAAGATTAATAAAACAAAAAGTTGGTTCTTTGAAAAAATTAACTAATTGATACCCCTCTTGCTAGATTAAGGAAAAGCAAAAAAGAAAGGACTTTAATAAGCTCCATCAGGAATGGAAGAGGAGATATTACAACTGAAACCATGGAAATACAAAATATCATCTATGGATACTATAAAAACCTCTATGCACAGAAACTAGAAAACATGGAGGAAATGGACAAATTCTTGGAAACACACGGCCTCCCTAGGCTCAATCAGGAAGAAATACAATTCCTGAACAGACCAATATCAAGTACCAAAATTGAAGCAGCAATAAAAATCATTCCTAAAAAGAAAAGTCCCAGACCAGATGATTTCACACCCGAATTTTACCAGATTTACAAAGAAGAACTGGTGCCTATCTTGCAGAAATTATTCCACAACATTGAGAGGGAAGGAATCCTCCTCAATACATTTTATGAAGCCAGCATCATCCTGATACCCAAACCAGGAAAGGACGTAACAAAAAAAGAAAACTACAGACCAATATCCCTTATGAATATAGATGCAAAAATTCTCAAACAAAATCCCAGCAAACTGAATTCAGGTGCTTATCAAAAAAATAATCCATCATGACCAAGTGGGCTTCATCCCAGATATGCAGAGATGGTTCAACATATGCAAATCTA
>NW_012144967.1:2125964-2132441 GCF_000956105.1 Propithecus coquereli
ATGGTTCTCCTTGAAAGAGGCAATTGTTTGTACTTTGACATGTTATTGGGGTCTAAACATCCTACAACTTCAACAATGCATTCTTTCACAATTTTTACATCACTGAATGGCTTCCCTTTTTTCCTGAGTATATAAGCTACTTTATAAGTTTCTTCAGTGGCTATATTTCCAGGTCTTATTGCTGCTTCAAAGAATTGTTTTTGCTTTTGCTTTTCATCTTTTAATTTCTGCAATACAACCTTTTATACCTCTCCTTCTAATTTAAAATATTTGTGGTTTTTGTGAGTGCTATAATGCTGATGAACGTTGAATTTCTGTAATGTTGATACTGCAGTATCACAAAACAAGCAAATCATCTTATCTTTAGCAGAAACAAGGTAATATTGCAATTCCCAATGCTCATTAAAAAATCTGTTTTCTTACTTCAGCTTTTTCTTGGTCTTCTTTGACATGATGGGCTGTTAAGCAGACATAATTAAAAAATATCGTGGAGATGTATGACTATTCACAAATTCCACTTTAAACAGATACACAGTGCACCGCTGTCAAAAGCTGATAACAGACTGGTGTCCTCTACTCCCACAAACTCTCAACAGCCAGCCTTGTGTGGTAGCAGTGCCAGTCAGGCTGGGGAAATTAGAACTAAATCATGAGGGTACCAGCCATCAATTTAGCCCTATGGCTTACTAATGTTCTAATTGTGCCGATCAACCTGGGAGCATTATTTCATTGAAACTTATTTTATTCTTTGGTATTTAAACATGTTCATTTTAAAAGTAAAATAAAAATACAAAAGATCAATAAAAATGTATTAATACAAATAAAATGATTTGTTCTGTAAAGTTGAATTCAGTCAAAAGACTGCACATTAGGACCTAGAAGGTCACATGTGGACTTAAGGCCACGGGTTTCCCATCCCTGTTCTAGACAAGAACCTGTGCCTCCAGCCATGTTGTAAATGAAATCAATTTTTCCCCTGCTGTCTGAGTTCTAGCCAAGAGCCAAAATTTCTTCCTTTTTTCCTATTACTAAGGGGTTTCTTGTTTAAAATAATTTATCTCCTTTGGTTTAGTAACGGAGATTGGAGTTGCAATCCTGAGTTTGGTAAGAAATAAAGTGATACCACATGGTCTGCAGGTTGTGGGGAGAAGCCAAAAGCTTATGCTGGTGTGTAAGGGGGACTCGTGGAAGACCACACACAGCTGTGAACTTCCTGATGCATGGTCCCTGGGCTGTCCCATGGGCACAGGGCATGCTGCAGCCTGGGGCACTGAGGGGAGGGCCTCCCTCGCAGGACACAGGACTGCTAGCCACCAGGAGAATGCTTGAGTTTCTATCTGATCAGTCTTGAAAGTTGTGAGTTGTGTGATCTCAAGAGAGCCCCTTCATTCTTCTGGATTTGGGGGATTGTATCCATAAAGTGGACTACTGTAGTGACCCTGGCATCTCGCTCTGTCTCACACATTGCAGGAGCCCTCTTGCCCTGAAGCCTCAGCTCAGTGGCTTCTTCTCATCATATTCCTCTTCCCTTAGATACGCACAGCCTCACTTATTTATTCCAAATCATTTACGTCTCTCAGCCTACTTTGAAAAACTTTATTTTTAGAGAACTTTTGCATTTATTGAAAAATTACACTAAAAATAGAGTTTCCGTATAGCCCTTGAACCCCTTCCCCCCTCAGTTTTCCCTATTATTAACACCTTGCATTAGTGGGTTACATTTGTTAGAATTGATGAACTGATGCTGATACATTATTATTCACTAAATCCCATAGTTTACATTAGCGGTCACTCTTTGTGTTGTACATTCTATGGATTTAAACAAATATGTAATGATATGTACCTACTATTACCGTATTGTATGGAATAGACTCTTTGCCCTAAAAGGAGCCCCCAAAATTAAACAAAACCAAACCAAACAACAACAAAACCCCTGTGCTCCCTTTGTGCATCCCTCCCTCCTTTATCCCAAATCCCTGGCAACCACTGATTTTTTTTTTTTACTGTCTTTTCCCAGAATTTCAGATAGCTGGAATCATATAGCACGTAGCCTTTTCAGACTGGCTCCTTTCACTTGGTGATACGCGTTTAAGGTTCCTCCATGACTTTTCATGGCTTGCCAGTTCATTTCTTTTATCACTGAATATATTAATATTTTGTTTTGTTTATGCATTCACCTGTTGGTATCTTGGCCACTTCCAAGTATTGGCAATTATGAATAAAGTTGCTATGAATATTTGTGTGCAAGTTTTCTTATGGATATAAGTTTTTAACTCATTTGGTTAAAAATCTAGGAGTGCAATGGCTGGATGGTGTGGTAAGCCCACATGTGGCCTTGTAAGAGATTGCCAAACTGTATTCTGAAACGGCTGTAGTAATTTATTTTTTACCTTTTAAATTTTAATTTTATGTCTCATCAATTATGAAAGTGACTGTTTTTTACAGCCCCCTTAACAGAGCTTGTTGTTAAACTTTCACTGGTCTGATAGGCAAGAAATTATACTTGAGAGTAGCTTTACATGTGTTTTTGTATGAGTGAGTTTGGCATGTTTTCACGTTTTGGGGTCACATGGTTTTTTACTTCTGTGAACTGGAAATTCATATCTCACGCTTATATTTCAATCAGGTTCTTGGTCTTTTTTGTCTCTATTATTAACAGGTCTGTGGATACTAAGGATGTAAATCTTTCATCAGTGGTATAAATGCAAATATTTTCCCAAGTTTGACATTTGTATTTTTACCTTACTTGTTTTCTTTTACTATAATAAATTTTCTTTTACTGTAATAAATTTTCTTTATTGTAGTCAAATTTACAATTCTTTCCCTTATTACTGATTGATTTTGACTCATAGTAACAAAAAAATTTCCCTTCTGAGGTTCTAGAAGAATTCATTCAATTCTTTCTAAAAATACGTAATTCATTTGGAATATATCATACTGTAAAATGTGAAAATGGACCAATTTTTTTGTTATTCCATATGTTGATCCATAATCCTAACCTCATGTATTAAAAGCTCTGCTTTTCTCCAACTGGTTTTAGAGAAGTCATTTTTATATATGACAAATTTCTATTTGGAATTGTGGACTTTTTCTGGGTTTTATAATTTGTTCTAGTCACCAAAACACACTATTTTCTTTATAGGCAATTTGTAATCTTCTAAAACATGTTAATATGTGTTCCTTCATATTACTGCAGAAGAATATTTTAACCAGTTAAGATATAATTTATGTGCAATAGACGTCACCCATATAATTTGTACAACCCAATGCACTTTAAATATGTTCACTGTGTAACCACTGCTACAGTCACAAGGCCAATAATTTCCAACACCAGCACACGTTTCCCATTGCCTCTTTGAAGTCTCTTCCTCTTCTGCCTCAAGTAACCAACGATCTGCTTTTTGTCAATGTAGATTACTTTGCATTTTATGGAATTTAATGTAAATGGAAACATGCTGTATTTACTCTTTTGCATTTCACTTCTTTTACTCAGCATAATTATTTTCAGATGCATATTGTGTGTCAGTAATTTGTTCTTTTTTATTATTAAGCAGCATTTCATATTATGTGTAAACTTCATTTTATTTATCCATTCACCTGTGGATGGACATTTGGTAGGTTCCAGTCATGGCTCTTAAAAATAAAACTGGTATGAACATTCCTATACAGTGTCTTTGTGGATATACACTTTCCAACCTTAGGTAAATACTGAGTCATGTGGTAGGTGTATGCTGAATTTTTTAAGAAACTGCAAATAATTTTTTAAAGTAAATGTACCATTTCACATTTCACCAGAGTTCCAGTTCTTGCATGCCTTCATCAATGCCTGGTGTTAGCAGTCTTTTAAATTGTGACTATTATAATGGTATGTACTGATACTACTTGGTGATTTTAATTTGCATTTCTCTTACGATTCATGAAGTTGAACATCTTTTAATGTACCATTTATAGATTTCCTTTTATGAAGCGTGTGTTCGAATTTTTGCCTTTTAAAAAATTGTGTATTTGTATATTATTGTACTTCATATATTCTGGATATATACATATCGTAAACTTTTTTTTTATCATGTTGTGCCTTGCTTTTAATTTCATAAACACAGACATTTTTAAATTCACTACAATTATAGTTATCGTGTTAAATGGTTTGTGTGCTAAATGTCCAAACTAAGAAATCTTTGCCTACCACAAAGTTGCAAAGTTTTTTTCTCCTTTTTTTGAGGTTTCATCTTTAACATTACATTTATGCTCCATCCCTGTAAATGCTGTATATTGTGTGATGTATGGGTTTTCACGTGGAAGTCCAGTTGTTTCGGCACAATATGTTGTAAAGAATTCCCATTCCCCATTGTCAAGGATCAATTGGCCATATATGTGTGGGTCTATTTCTAGACTCTCCCTTTGGTTATGCTTATCTGTATGTAAATTCTTTCACCTGTATCACACAGTCTTTAAATTAGTAGTGTAAATTTTCCATCTTGATTCTTCTTTTTCAAATATATTCTTTTAGCTTGTTTGAATATCCACATAAATTTTAGAACCAGCTTCTCAAAGTCTGAACTTTTCTTTCTACATGAAAATCTGGTAAAATTTTAATTAGAATCAAGTTGAACATTTAGATCAATTTGGGAAAAAATTAGGTTTTTAAATTCAGGAAAATAATATTTCTCTGTATTCATTTACGTCATCTTTAATATACCTTAACAATATTTTGTAGCTTTCAGTGTAAATAACTTATACATCTCTTTTTAATTTTTCTAAGTATTTTATGTTTCTTGATGGTATTATAAATAGCAATTTTAATTTCTAATTGGTGCTAGTATATAAAAATACATTTGATATTTGTATGTTTACATTGAATCTCAGACCTTTCTAAATTCACTTTATTGATTGTTTTGTAGAATTTTAGGTGCTTTTTGTGTAAAAAATTATGTCATCTTTAAATCGGGTATTTTTTCTTTTCCAGTCTTTATGTCCTTTGTTTCTTCTTCTTGCCTGTTGATAATAGGTAGGATCTTTTATGTAATTCATAATAAAACTGATAAGTCTGGAAATCCTTATTTTATTCTTCCCATTTTGGAGAGCATTAAGTGTTTCACCTTGAAGTATATTTGGGTTTTTTGTTGTATTTTTCAAGGAATTTGTCCATTTCACGTAGGTTGTCAAATCTGTTGGGATGATGTGATCGTTATATTATGTTACTACACTTTTAAAAATCTATTGATTCTGTAGTGATTTTCCTTCTTTCCCTCTGGTATTGGTGATTTGTGTTCTCCTTTTCCTTGCTGAGTCAAGGTAAAAGTTTATCAGTTTGTTGACCTATCAAAGAAAAACTTTGCTTTTGTTAACTTTCAACATAGGATCCTTTATGCTGTAAGCTTTAGGCTTCATATGAAGTCCATAAACAGAACAAGATACTCCAGAAGACAAACATACATACATTCATGTGTGAGGATGTGTGTGTGTGTGTGTGTGTTGCTTTCAACCGTCATATATATTTTAAAGAAATGAAGAGGGAAAATTCAGCCATTTATTTTTGCCCAGATATTTACCATTTCTGATTCTTGTCATTTTTTCCTAAAGATCTGAGTTTCACTTTGATGTCTTTGCCTTTCAGCCTAACAAATTTATTTACCATTTCTTGTAGTGAGACCTGCTGCTAACAAGCTATTTTCTTTTACCAAAAAATGTTTCTTGAAGGATGTTTTCAGTACACATCGAAATTTGGATTAGTTTTTTTCGCCTTAAATATGCTTCTGTTGTCTTAAAAATCATTATTTGTGAGGAGTCCATGTCATTGAAATTATAGCGCACTTGTCATTTTTCCCTGTCTGCTTTCAAGATTTTATCTTCATGTTTGGTTTCCACCAGTTCGAAAATGCTGCGACTTAGTATGCATCTCTTCATATTTGTTCTCTTTGAGATTTACTGAGCTTCTCTAGTCTGTAAATTGACACCATTCATCAAAGTTGAGAAACTTTTGGCAATTATTTTTTTTAAATGTCTTTTTCCTGTCCCCCCTTTTCCTTTTTAACTCCAATTGCATGCATTTCAGATAAATTAATCTTGATCCATTTATCTCTGAAGCTCAGTTTACTGCTTTGAACCTTTGTTCCCTTCTTTATTCAGATCGAATAATTTCTATTGATTTATTTTCAGATTGGTTGACTTTCTCCTCTATTGCCTTGATTCTCCTCCTAAATCTATTCAGTAATTTAAATATTTTAGATATTATATCTTCAAGTCCTAGAATATCAATGTGGTTTTTGCTATATTTTCTATTTTTCTTCTTTTTCCTAACTTTTCCTTATTATGAGTGTATTATCTCATTGAACATAGTGATAAGAATTATTCTAAATTCTTTGGCAGTTCCATCATTTAGGGCCTATTGGGGTTGTCTTCAGTTTTAGGTCATTTTTATTGAGAGTGGGTTATCTATTCCTGGTACTTCAAATGTCAAGTAAATTTTTTTTTGTCTTC
>NW_012144967.1:2132491-2135202 GCF_000956105.1 Propithecus coquereli
CTAGCCAGAGCAATCAGACAAGAGAAGGAAATCAAGGGCATCCAAATGGGAGCAGAAGAGGTCAAACTATCACTCTTTGCTGATGATATGATCTTATATCTAGAAAACCACAAAGATTCTCCCATGAGACTACTGGAATTGATAAACAAATTCAGCAAGTTCTCAGGTCACAAAATTAATGTACAGAAATCAGTAGCATTCTTACAGCAGTCAAACTGAGAACCAAATCAAAGGCTCAATACTCTTCACAATAGCAACAAAGAAAATAAAATCCCTAGGAATATATATATTTAACTAAGGAGGTAAAAGATCTCTACAGGGAGAACTATGAAACATTGAGAAAGGAAATAGCAGAGGATGTAAGCAGGTGGAAAGCCATACCATGCTCATGGGTCAGCAGAATCAACATTGTTAAAACATCTATACTACCCAAAGTGACCTACAGATTCAATACAATCCCTATTAAAATACCAACATCATTTTTCACAAATCTAGAAAAAATAATTCTACAGCTCATATGGAACCAGAGAAGATCCCGCATAGCAAAAGCAATCTTAAGCAAAAAGAGCAAATTGGGAGGCATCAATTTACCAGACTTCAAGCTATACTACAAGTCTATAGTAATTAAAACAGCATGGTAGTGGTACAAGAACAGAGACATAGACCAATGGAACAGAACTGGAAATCATTTGAATATTTGGTTGCAGCAAGGTTGCCTGCTGTTTCAGTTGATCCTCTCTAGATGAGTATGGATCATTTGTTACTTAACAGCATCTTGATTTGGTTAGGTAAGAGAATATAGATTCACAGCAGTAAGTGGTTGAAAAGCAAGAAAGCATGTTTCTGTCATGTTGCCAAAGGCGTGGGTATTCTACTGAATTTTTCCATGTTTCAATTGGATCTTTCTTAGCATCAAACAATGACTTTCAGTTGTGATCTTCTGAGAGCTCAATCAATCTCATCTGTAGTTCTTTAGGTGCCTCAGTGATATCAACTAGGTGAGGCTGAAATGCCAATTTGAGTGTGATATGATGATTCTCAAAGTCAGTGAAGTTTTCACTGCATTATCCAATTAATAGTTCTGTAACAGCTGTGTATTCTTCAAATGATTTGCATATGTCATCTTGCTCATCAATGGCCTTTGCTACCTGGGGAAAATGTTCATCTGAAATTTCCTTTTGAAGAAGTGTTTTGAAAAAAGATAGATTGTTTTCAAAATGCTTGGATTTTTTGCCACATATCATAAACAGACTTAGTTTTACCTTGCAAAGCAATATTCAAGCCATTTTGATTTGATATGATGTCACCCATAAATGCTGCATTCAAATAGAAATCTTCTTTCAATAACTCACATTGCTGATTCTGTTCTTCATAAAATTTAACTAACTATCCTTGCAGAGATAAAATTTTTGCTAATACCAGTCCCTGTGATAGCCAACACACTCTAGAATGATATGGCAAATCCACACTGAATACCTCATCATTCGACTTTAGCATGTTATGAAACTGATGATGCAGTGTTGCATTTGCATGAATATAGTTAATAATACTTATAACTTGTTGCAAAGTGTCACTTAAAATAGTAGCTTTAGCACAGAGATTTTACTGATGCAAGATAAAATGAAAAGAAATGAGAGCATCTGGATCTGTTAATACTTTTTTAAATCTGTGCAATAAATTCTTCATATTTTCCTGTCATGGAAGGTGCACCATCTATACATACACTCACTAAATTTACCAAATTCAGTCCAACTTCACAACATTTGTCCTGAAAAGTTGTTGAAGATATCTGTTCCCTGTGTTCTGTGCACAAGAGTACCCAAAACAAGTAATTCTTTGTAGCAAGGAAAATCTTCTGTTATGACTTGAATGAAGTATAAAAGATGCTCTGAGTCAGTAGCATAAGTTGATTCACCCAAAATGATTCAACAATATATATTTTCCTTTTGAAGTATTGCATGAAGTTGTTTTGTTAAGTTGAAGGCCAATTCATGCTGCCTATAAGTTATGGTTCTCCTTGAAAGAGGCAATTGTTTGTACTTCGACATGTTATTGGGGTCTAAACATCCTACAACTTCAACAATGCATTCTTTCACAATTTTTACATCACTGAATGGCTTCCCTTTTTTCCTGAGTATATAAGCTACTTTATAAGTTTCTTCAGTGGCTATATTTCCAGGTCTTATTGCTGCTTGAAAGAATTGTCTTTGCTTTTGCTTTTCATCTTTTAATTTCTGCAGTACAACCTTTTATACCTCTCCTTCTAATTTAAAATATTTGTGGTTTTTGTGAGTGCTATAATGCTGATGAACGTTGAATTTCTGTAATGTTGATACTGCAGTATCACAAAACAAGCAAATCATCTTATCTTTAGCAGAAACAAGGTAATATTGCAATTCCCAATGCTCATTAAAAAATCTGTTTTCTTACTTCAGCTTTTTCTTGGTCTTCTTTGACATGATGGGCTGTTAAGCAGACATAATTAAAAAATATTGTGGAGATGTATGACTATTCACAAATTCCACTTTAAACAGATACACAGTGCACCGCTGTCAAAAGCTGATAACAGACTGGTGTACTCTACTCCCACAAACTCTCGACAGCCAGCCTTGTGTGGTAGCAGTGCCAGTCAGGCTGGGGAAATTAGAACTAAATCATGAGGGTACCAGCCATCAATTTAGCCCTATGGCTTACTAATGTTCTAATTGTGC
>NW_012144967.1:2147472-2148110 GCF_000956105.1 Propithecus coquereli
TTTTATGAAAAACAATGACCTTTTTTTTTTGTTAAATATGGAAACAATTTCAACATCATATTATAGGCATATTGAACTAATTTCTTGAAATAGAATGTAGCCATTAAGAACAATGTTGATAAAATCTCTTTGATAATTTTCAAAATGCTTATATTTTAGTAAAGAATAAAGTAAAATTCAAATTCTATATAAAGAATATGAGATAAACTATTTAAAATATGTATAGATAATAGCTATATGGAAGTACACAAAAACTACCTCTCTCTAAGCACTAGAATGAGCAGTAACTTAAATATTTGTCTTCTTCATAAGTATCTATTAGGTTTGTGATTTGATAGCAATCTTTATTTTAATTTTTATATGATTTCTTGTTTCATTAATTTAAAAAGTATGTTTTTAAAAGTTCTAATATACAAGAGGCATAGCCCCTAGATTCAGGAATTAGATAAGGATGTCTATTACCTCCACTATTATTCAACACTGTTATGGGTACCTTAGACGGTGAAATAAGAAAAGGAAAAGAAAGATGATTTTTACATTTTATAAAGAAAGAGAAAAAAAACTTTGTAGATTATCTGATGCCAACCTAGAAAATGGAAGCAAATTTAATACAATAACAGACCCAAAACAAATAAAGA
>NW_012144967.1:2163104-2169118 GCF_000956105.1 Propithecus coquereli
TTATCTGAAAGAGGTTTAATATTTTAATATAGGATTTTTAAGTCTGTTTTAATTGGAGAAATTTTAATCAGTAAGATTAAGAGAAATTCTTATTTTCAGTAAAATTTTGGTAGATTTTTAATACACATAAATAACATAATTTAGCATGTAAAATCTTTAACAATCTTTTTTTTGCTGCCAAATTTTCCAAGTTTTCTATTTGTTATCAACTGAAAAGTATTTTAAATCTGGTGCTAAATGAATAAATTGTGTCTCTATGTGATAAGAGAATGGCAAAGTTGTATTATAAAAAGAAAAATGCAGTTTTGCCCAATGTACTGGCAGTTGTGTATTACCATTTCTGTTTTGTATTGCAAAGCTGTGCCAACAATGTTATCAATGTACTATAATATAATGCTACACTATACTATTCTACACTATAATATGACAATAATATGAGATATATGCTGCTGGATCAATTTCCACTAAAATTTTTCCAGGTTTTACATAAGATTTTTAGTATAGTATTTATATAATGTAATTAGCATGCAACATTTATAAGCTCATATAGGACTTACAAAATGCAGTTTAAAGCTTATTCTTTTTTAAAGCTTTACAATATTTATGTTACATGATTATATATTTATTTATGGGATAGTCTATATTTTAATTATATTTTTGACACCTATTTGACAAAGATGGATTTAGAGTGAGCAATTGACAGAAACTTAAGGAGTCTTTTATTCAGTTTGAGAAATATAATTTAACCAGGCTCTACAGATAAAAACTATGCACATCACTGGAAAAGAAAAGTTCAGAAATTTAATTAATTTTCATATATCTCATTGGTTAAAGAGATGTTTTATCATATTAAATTAAAATTTTCATATTAAAAGTTAATGTCTTTTCTGTTAATTCTATCTATACCAGAAATAGCAAAAATGAGACCCCAATTATTCAGTTACTTTCACTGGCAGATTTTAGAGTTTTGATCTACACCAATCACTGGACAATTCTAAGCACTTTTACAAATTTTATCTCATGTGTTCTTCACAATCACTTTGCATGGAAAGGAAGAGCTATAATTCTGTTTTTCAGATATTTAAACTTGACACGAGAGATCAAAGGAAAACGTGTGTTTGTCTGATTAGTGGTGGAGGTGGGCGCCTAACCTGGTTCTCTTGACCACAGTCCTGTTTTCATATTTTTCAATGTAGTTTTTTTCATATTTTAGGTAATTGGCCATCATTACTGCGCTAACTCAGCACAGTACGAAAATCCAGCGTCCTAGCAATTGTAAACCTTATGTGTATATAAGATTTTGTACTTTCCATCAAATTTGAGGCTTTCTAAAACCTGTACAATTTTATCTTTTCGGGATTTTGTGTTTGAGACTTTTGATAGCTCTAGAATACAAGCTCTTGCTAAATGCATAAGGATGAAGACATGGCTATAATTTGTTTATAATGTACTATAGCTGAGATAGTGATCATTATTTTTTGTTCCTAGACCTAAATAATCAAAAGTTGTATGACGACATATCAAGAATATCAGAAGGGATTCCTACATTGATAAAGAGGTGACTATTTTAGACTTAGATAATTTCTGAAATCTTCCAACTCTAAGATTGTAAATCTACAAGAGGTTATACTTACAATTTTCTTTAATCTATCCTTCAATAAACTTGCATTAATGAATTTTTAAAGCATTGTCCAAGGATTAAGTTGAGTTTTTTACACTATTGATTTGGATTTCTAATAGAAGTTTGTATACTTCAAATATTTAATCTCCATTTATTTTCCTGACTTGGAAGCATTAATGGATCCCGATAGAGGGTGGAGCAAACTTCTACTTCTACGGTAAATCAATAATAAACCCATTACTGAGATCCTTTTTTATATCTTTGAATTTAATTCTGAGATTTTCTATTTAACGATTATCTTGTATCATAGAAGAGGTATATGTCAACTCAAGGGCTAATTTCCACCACCAACAAAAAGCTAAGTATTAAATACTACTTGAATATACCCTTGAGCTATCATCAAACTAATATATACTTATTAATTGCCTTTATTAATATATCTTCAGTCATTTTTTAATGCTATTATTCCATATTCTTGAAAGTTATTTAATCCACTTTTAAAATTTAGACACTTTCGGGCTGGGCGCGGTGGCTCACACCTGTAATCCTAACACTCTGGGAGGCCGAGGTGGGCGGATTGTTTGAGCTCAGGAGTTCGAAACCAGCCTGAGCAAGAGCGAGATCCCATCTCTACTAAAAATAGAAAGAAATTAATTGGACAACTAGGAATATATAGAAAAAATTAGCCGGGCGTGGTGGCGCATGCCTGTAGTCCCAGCTACTCCGGAGGCTGAGGCAGGAGGATTGCTTGAGCCTAGGAGTTTGAGGTTGCTGTGAGCTAGGCTGACGCCACGGCATTCTAGCCCAGGCAAAAGAGTGAGACTCTGTCTCAAAAAACAAAACAACAACAAAAAATAACACAAAAAACTTAGACACTTTCCTTGAATTTGAAAAGCCAAATGAGAAGAAAAACATTTCTTTCAAATAAAAAACAAGATATTTTCTTATTCAGAAAGCACATTATAAAGATGCATATGACAACATTAGTGATTGGAGAAAGGGCTATAGTCTCATTACCAAATTATTGCATATATGCTGTATTGACATTATCACTAAACTGGTAGTTCTAGACGATTTAAAAGGGCAAGATCACTATGATAACTTTGCGTGGGTTGCTAGCAAACATAGAGAACAGTATTTTTGTCTCAACTCTCTTCAAAGACTCCAGGAGTAAAGGCAGTGCTAAATTGAAAAAAAACACAAAATGTCAAGTATATTGCACATGCATCTTTCCTTTCAAATGCTGTTTGCCAAAATTAATCGGATTTATCTAAAATATTTGATATGATAACTAACTTGTTTGTTAACTGTAAGTCAAGCAACTGGAGTCACTGATAAAGGAAGGATATTTTGCCACCTCTGACACCTAAGAAAAAGTTGGATAGAAAATCACAGTCCAACGCTTAGCACTTTAGTTGACCCAGAGTAGGTGCTCATTAGGTATTGGTTAAATAAAGAAATAAATGAATCAATTAAATAATGTACTGGAATTTTTGATTAATCAAAAAATATCTTAGCTTCCATTCCACTCTATCTTTCAGTAGCATATCAATTTCACTTCTAATTCATGGCCGTGTTTATTTGTAGAGTGTTTCATACATAAAAGGCTTCTCACTATGTGCCTGAGTGGACATAAGAATATTAATTAATAAGACACAGTTCTTGACCTGAAGGAGGTTATACAATAGCATTTTTTTTCTTTCATAGTATTTAGTGAATCTTAGAAAAGTACTCAAATTCTATTAAAAAAAATAGCAGCTGTAATTGCAGGGTAGAGATGCTGAACCTATGAGTTTGCAGCATGTTTCTTTTGTGAGTTCACTGCTATCAAATAGAATATTCCCTATTTACTTTGAAATGAGAACCTTCAATACATTGCCCGCATTTGGAAATCTCATTTGCATATGGGGCCGCCTGGTTTCCAATGGCCAGATGGATCCTGACTACATGCCAAGTAACATTTAGGGCCCATGAAATTCATTGCTACTATTACCTCTGGCATGGTTTTAGGAAAAAAAAAATCCTTGCCCGAAAATAAAACTCATCTCCTGCCTTTATTTGGCCTCATAAGCCACCAATGTGAAGTTTTGAGTGTCTGATCTGAATGAATGAGGAGACCAATGAGCTCTAAGGTTTTTTTCCTGCTTCATATTTTGTGGCATGAATGCTTCCATACTTATTTATTGTTTAATTTATTCTGCTTGCATAAAACCACAGGTATACTCCCATTTTCTAACTAACCCTCTTCTAATTAGGCCCTGTATTTTGATGTTGGCTTTCATGCGAATGACTCACTTTACTAGGGCTAGATTCATATCATTGTTCAAAAGCATGCACTCCTAGTTTCACATTAGTGTGCTTATGGGCCTCAGATTTATCTCTGTACACGTAGAGGCACTTTAAAATCTGAACCACTTCCCGAACACACAAACACAAATGTACACAAAGATGCCTATGCACATTATTTCTTCTCTGAATTAATCAAATGTAAAAGGGTTGGCTAGGAGCTAAATTCAACATCATGGGAGGAATTTCTGGCCCTTGGAACACACAAAAAAAACTTCTTATTCACAAGAAAAGCAGAGTGAATACCCAGAAAATTAAATTTCAAGCAACAGTTCACCCATTACCATTGTTAGTCTTGAACCTTTATTTCATGTTTCCTTTGTATCCTTCTTGGATTATTTTCTCACTTGTGATGAAAATAAACATAAAAGCAGAGAATACAGATATAATGCAATATTTTTCTAATGTTTTCAATTAAGCAACAGCTGCTGTTACAAAGCTATCATCTCTGTTGCTATGGGGGTTTTCTGTGTGTGTGTGAGAGTGCAGGACTGGTTACTTTAACACACTCATCCTATTGCTAGAGCTGTTATACGGCATCTCTGTTAACATTGTTAATCTAACAGGGCTCTGAAAGTAGCGCCATCTTCTCTATTAAGTCTACCTGTGGTTGATAGCTCAAGGTCTCTTCCTCTGAAATGAGTTAAGATTCCCATGAGGTAGATGAGATTTAGAGGACAAAGAGAATCCAAGGGTTAAGCATCTTGTTGGCATTTTAAGACCCACTGAATTGGCTATGCTTCCTCAGTTTCTCCAGTATAACTAAGAACAACTTAGTCAGAAGGTACCTAAATTAAAGGGAATACCAGCCTCCCAGCACACAATACATGGAGAGCTGGCACTTCATGCACACAGGGCCACCCTTCAGTGATAAACCACTCAGAGAACAGACAAAATTCAAGAGCTAAATCTCACAGATCCAGCTCTTGGTACCATGGCTGGCATAACAGGAATGTTGGAAACCGTCTTTGCTGAGTGAATGAACCTATTCAATGGGTATCTGCTTGTTACCCAGCTTTTCAGTTTCTTTAAAAAGGGGAGAATAGTAATTGTCCCCCCAATCTCAAGCCCTTGCCTCCTCATCTATGCCTCTAAAATCCAAAGTAGCAAATTACTACATTCATGAATGGGTAGACTTATTCCTTTGGCCTGGGCTTATTTTTCATCCTCAAATCCCTCAACCTATTTCAAAATCTACAGAGGGGTATCTCTTATTTATCCCACAGTGATGTGAATCTCCCCCTGGGCTTTGAGGGTACTTCTCAAATATTTGGGCTTTGCTATCTGTGACCTGCTTTGTTCTACCCTTAAGCTGAACAAATGAACTAAGGTAAAGCTTTACATACACTATTGGGAAAAATAGTATGATAGATTTTATACTAGATGTCGTTTTGTGACTAGGTACCTTCTCACTGAGAACAGCAGTTATATCTTATTTTTCTTTCTATGTCCTGTGGTGTCTTACATACAATAAATGCTCAATAAACACACTTATTATAAGAGATTAGAGAAGAGGCTTTAAAAGCCCATCCTGCCCTGTCTGTTTTACCTTTATCTGTGGCCACAGAGAATAATACAGCTCTGGGTTTCTTAGCCATGGTCCTGGTTGTTTAAAAACATCTCCTGTGCACTTTCTGGAATTTTCTTTCTGTTTCAAAGAACTTGAAGACCTAATTTAATTTTATCCCCAGAATAAATCTTGTGCCTATGAATATTTTGTGGACAAATGACCTTCCCTAAACTAGTTATTGATAGAGCGGGGACTAGAACTTAAGTTTCCTGATCATGCTGTGGGCTGTGAGTGAAAAATAAACTTTTTTTGTGGGGAGACACATTTCTGGGGTTGTTCCTGAAGAATAACTCATAGCTTTTCCTGACTAATGTAGTTTATTTTTCCATAACACTATTCTGTTATTTCTTCATAATATTTGTGTATTTTTCTTTAGTTAGTTCTATGCCTTCCATGTGTTTACTTTCAAGGTTAGGATAGAATTTGCTGAAGAGGAACACACACACATGCATACATACCTACCTACACACACATCTA
>NW_012144967.1:2169168-2171340 GCF_000956105.1 Propithecus coquereli
TATGAACAACTTTACGCCAATAAATTTGACAACTTAGATGAAGTAATTCTTTGAAAGACATAAATAACCAATGCTCACTCAAACAGAAGTATGTAACTTGAATTTTCCTGTATCTGTTAAGGAAACTGAATTTTTAATTAAAAAATAAAATCTTCCCATCAAAAAAACTCCAGGCCCAGGTGGCTTCAGAAATTTTGCAAATCGACAGCTTTTAAGGGAGAAATAACAGCAATTCTATAAAAACTTCTCCAGAAAATTAAAGAGGAGGGAATATTTTCCAACTTAGTCTATAAGAGCAGTATATCCCTGATGCCAAATCTGGATAAAGATATTTCAAACACAAAAAGAAACAGAAAAAAGAAAAGAAAGAAAAAAGACTATAGACAAAAGTGTCACAAAAATACAGATACAAACAAATTTTCACAAATTCAGTGTACCGAATAAGTGATGCTTTTTCTAGGCATTCAAGTTTGGTTTAACTTTCAAAAATCAATCAATGTAATGCATCATAGTGACGTCAAAACCCAGAAGCCTGTTTCTTTCTGATGTCCATGCTATCCTATCTGCCACCATGGAAAATTTCCCTTTGGTATTTATCTTAGCATTTGCTCAGGCCAGTGTCTACTATTTCATCCCCTGGGAAAGAAATACAGACTTCTATATCTAACGAAGCTCACTATACTCTGCATAATAGGGATGGTGGAGCAACTGTCATGGGGAAGGACATCTAACCAGATCACCCCTTCAGTCCTCTGGACCAACAGGATGTTTGTGCCGCTATGAAGGTCTCCACACTGGCAAGACATGCTGGCTGTCTCACTGTCAAAAAGCAGGAGCAGCAATCAATATTTCTGTAATTACTAAGCCTCCTGTTTGGCATAGCTAAAAAGGTAATGCAATCGTGCGCTAGTTCTGCAAACAGAGCTTTTCTAAATTCTTCTTTTTATCCTTCTTTACATATTTATTAGAGCATTTTGGATGGATCCACGCGAACAGGCTGAGAGTAAACCAGTGGAATGAGCTCCACTGTTGTCTGCTCTCCCCAGACTATCAAACCATCAGTGGAGATTGGACAGGTCCTGATGAAATAAATGTTGGCTGCTGACTTGTCCAATTTTGCCACGCTCCTTCGTGTCACTGGTGCAGGATTGCCCAAGATTGAGATATTTGCAAACTGTCATCTTTCATAAATATCTGCCTTGAATGACACTTTCTCCCGCTAACACTTCTCTTTGAAATGCACCTGGCTGGCTCCTAGCTGGAGGAATTTCATTGCTTGTGATAGGTGATTAGCAAAGGGATGCTTCCTCCTCCTGGTGCCCAGCTCTTTTCTCCTGCTCCCCTCCTGTACCCCATGCCCCTCACCTTCCCCCTTTCCTTGCCTTCCTTCCCACCTCCTTTGGGAAGGGCCTCAGTTAGAGCTCTGAAATGCTAAAGACAGCAAATTTGTCAGAGGTGTTATGAAGCTACTCCAAAAAATACTTTTATTCAACTTGTCAAAAGTACAATGTTTAACAAACAACCAGAAGTTTGTCAAAGCTTTTCAATGAATTTAACCTCCTCTTAACACACAGTTCTCTAAATCTCCAGAGGGGATCACACAATGTTAATATACTCACAGGAATGGATATTGTCTTTTTAAATGCCCTTTTGGTGCTAACCTCCAACTGCAATGGAAACAGCATGTTCTAATGGCTAAGTTAGTAACAATGTGCATTATCATTTTTATAGCCTGTTTTTTGTTTGCTTTTTGTTTTTTTTTTAGGATTGATGTAAGAGCCCCCTGAAGCAGCCAATGCCACCACCACACAAACGAATCAATATGCTTGCACATAAATGTTGGAATTAATGTAAGCACAGAGATATCAAATTCAAATCTCCAACTGGAAAAGGATCACTACATTAAATGGAATTACCCCTTATTAGAAATGAATATGTAGAGATTATAGGATAATCAAACATTCTCAGTTCCTTATGTATCTGATATTTCCCATGCATAATTTATCTGAAAGAGGTTTAATATTTTAATATAGGATTTTTAAGTCTGTTTTAATTGGAGAAATTTTAATCAGTAAGATTAAGAGAAATTCTTATTTGCAGTAAAATTTTGGTAGATTTTTAATACACATAAATAACATAATTTAGCATGTAAAATCTTTAACAATCTTTTTT
>NW_012144967.1:2171390-2174591 GCF_000956105.1 Propithecus coquereli
GTTATGGGTACCTTAGACGGTGAAATAAGAAAAGGAAAAGAAAGATGATTTTTACATTTTATAAAGAAAGAGAAAAAAAGCTTTGTAGATTATCTGATGCCAACCTAGAAAATGGAAGCAAATTTAATACAATAACAGACCCAAAACAAATAAAGATCAAGAAGATATTTGGTAGCTTTGTACAAGATAAGCATACTAATAACTTCTATATTATATCAATATCTAGTAAGGAAATACAGAAAATAGTAACATACACATGAATAATAAAAATGATAAATTATCTCTAAATGAAACTAAAAAAAATGCTCAAGACCTAAATGTGAAATAAATGTTAACAATTTACTAAATAGCTAAACAAATGGAGATATATTTCATTTTTTAATGAGAAAACTTGTAATAATACTAATGATAATAATAATGTTAGTTAACTGTATACTAGGTGCTTGTAAGTATTGACATGCAGTAACACATTTTATTCTTGTAATATTTGCATGAGGCTTGTGACATTCATTTTACCATTTTATGCATGTAAAAATTCAGAAAGAACTGGCAGGTCCTGAGTCATGCACCTGCAAGGTCCACACATTTTAATCTAGCTCCCAGTAGAATATCTTATTTTGCAAAATATGCCGTATCTTTACCTTGAGTGTATGCCCTTTTACCCTTGGCTCCAGAAAGACTACACAGGTGCTTTAAAGATGAACTCAGAAGTTGTGGGATACTGTAGCTCCCAGCACTTTGTCTGATGGATCATCCTTCCTTTCCAATGACTCAGTAGTATTTTGGAGAACTGATGGCTTCAGCCTTAAAATCATATATTAATTTGAGAGAAATTCATCATTACCATTTATAGATATTCCTTTTCCATTTTAAACAGTTTAACATATTAATGAATAGTTAAAAAACAAATGTTTCTATCTTTGTCCTTGTGCTCCCATTTATGAGCACTTTCAGATATCTGGATTAAATTATATCCTAAAGATGCATATTCTTCTTGCATTTTAGTTCCTTGAGTTTAAACACACTCACCTCTCAAATGAACTGTCTTTGTGATCCTGACCAAGTTACTCAACATTATTGGACTTCATTATTCTCTTTGGAAAGAATGAACATCTAAAAATATAGCCAAGGTCTCTTAGCTACATTCTACCTCAAACAATTCTGTAAGTGTGTAAGTTCAGGAATCAATATAGTTTTGTACCTATGACTGAAATATCATGGTAATAATTATAATTCTTTTAAAAGAATCCAGATTATAAAAGCTCAATGTTAAGTTATTTATTTTTTAAAGGTCTGTGACATATTAATACAGCATGAATGATATTTGCATGCATTCAGGTGCTTTATCTGATATACACAAAAAGATAGTTTGAACTTCATTAACGCACAAGAAAAAGTCAATAGCAGAAAATGGGTCTTGTTAAGTGACTTCTTGGATACCAATCAGCATTTCAATTGTCTTGAATATATGAACCAGTTGATATTGTTTATACAATGTAGAATAATCACCACATTAGTGTGCTATAGCATCACACACAGAGCACTGATTAATCTATTATATATTTTACATGAACACATACTTCTTTCTTCAGCTCATCATTCAAATGAAGCATTCTGAGAAGAACTCCTTGTAAGAAATCAGAAGCTAAAAGTGAACATGGAGTGAACGTCAATGTTGAGATACACCAAATAGTTTTTTTATTTTTTATTTTTTTTTATTTTGGAGACAAGGTCTCACTCTGTTATCCAGGCTGGAGTGTGATGCCACAATAATAGCTCACTGCAGCCTCAAACTCCTGGGCTCAGGCAATCCTCTTGCCTTAACCTCCTGAGTAGCTGGAACTATAGACATATGCCACCTTGCCCGGCTAATTTTTTTATTTTTTGTAAAGGCAGGGTTTCACTATGTTGCCTAGGTTAGTCTTGAACTCCTGGCCTCAGGAGATCCTCCCAGCTCGGCCTCCCAAAGTGCTGTGATTACAGGTGTGAGCCACCACACCTGGCTCCAAATAGTCTTAATGTATGGGTATAACTTAGAGAGAGAATAAGCCTTCCATGACACCATGTAATATCTCTGATTATGGGTTGGTGTAGCATTCAGAGCCAGTAAGTTGAAACAGAAAACCTTTTCCCACAAAGTCTAGAATTTTGTTGAATTCCTTATCAATGAATGTATAGATGTATTAACACAGTTATGTATTTATTAAATGGAGATAGGTAAGGAATACCAATCATTGCATGTCATTTAGAAAATTTCAATCTCAGGGCTTGGGATATGTTTCAAAGGGAGCACAAGATGAAATAAGAGGAGCCCACACCAGTATTATTGTCCCAGATTTTGATACCACTTTTTCAATAATTTATAGAATAAGTAGATATAATATCAGTAATAATACAGAAGATTTAAACAACATAATCGATCAACTAGACCTAATTAATATTTAAAGAATATGCCACCCAATGACAGCAGAAGGCATATATATATATATATTTTTTAATGCACACGGAACAATCCCCAAGACAGACCATATTCTGGGCCATAAAACAAGATTCAGATTTAAAGGATTCATGTCATATCAAGTAGGTTATCTGAACACAATGGAATTAAATCAGAACTCAATAATGGAAAGATATATGAAAAATTTCCAAGTATTTGAGAACTAGATAATGTTTCTAAAGAAGAAATTAAAAGAAAAATTAGAATTCATTCTTATGAGAATGAAAATGAAAACAGAAAATATGAAAATATATGGAATAGAGCTAAAGCAGTACTCTGAGAAAACTTATAGTCCTAAACACCCTTGTTAGAAAAGAAAGAAGAGATGTAAATTCAATGATATCAACCTTAAACTTAGGAAGCTAGAAAAACAAGATAAAATGAAGTCCAGGAGAAGAAGAATGAAAACCATATAGATCAGAGTAGAAATCAATGAAATAAAACAGAAAAACAACAGAGAAAAAAATAGTGAAATCAAAGGCTGGTTTAATTAATCTCTACCTAGACTGATCAGGAAAGTAGAAAGAAGACACAAATGAATGATATTAGAAATGAAAGAGTCAACAGACACTATGGAGTTTACAGATAACAAAAGAATAATAAGACCGTATTATGAACAACTTTACGCCAATAAATTTGACAACTTAGATGAAGTAATTCTTTGAAAGACATAAATAACCAATGCTCACTCAAACAGAAGTATG